>NC_084633.1:28090152-28170152 GCF_033978795.1 Nerophis ophidion | reverse complement strand
ATGGCAGAGCTTCTCACCCTATCTCTAAGGGAGAGCCCCGCCACACGGCGGAGGAAACTCATTTCGGCCGCTTGTACCCGTGATCTTATCCTTTCGGTCATGACGCAAAGCTCATGACCATAGGTGAGGATGGGAACGTAGATCGACCGGTAAATTGAGAGCTTTGCCTTCCGGCTCAGCTCCTTCTTTACCACAACGGATCGGTACAACGTCCGCATTACTGAAGACGCCGCACCGATCCGCCTGTCGATCTCACGATCCACTCTTCCCTCACTCGTGAACAAGACTCCTAGGTACTTGAACTCCTCCACATGGGGTAGGGTCTCCTCCCCAACCCGGAGATGGCATTCCACCCTTTTCCGGGCGAGAACCATGGACTCAGACTTGAAGGTGCTAATTCTCATTCCGGTCGCTTCACACTCGGCTGTGAACCGATCCAGCGAGAGCTGAAGATCCCGGTCAGATGAAGCCATCAGGACCACATCATCTGCAAAAAGCAGAGACCTAATCCTGCGGTTACCAAACCGGAACCCCTCAACGCCTTGACTGCGCCTAGAAATTCTGTCCATAAAAGTTATGAACAGAATCGGTGACAAAGGACAGCCTTGGCGGAGTCCAACCCTCACTGGAAATGTGTTCGACTTACTGCCGGCAATGCGGACCAAGCTCTGGCACTGATCGTACAGGGAACGGACCGCCACAATAAGACAGTCCGATACCCCATACTCTCTGAGCACTCCCCACAGGACTTCCCGAGGGACACGGTCGAATGCCTTCTCCAAGTCCACAAAGCACATGTAGACTGGTTGGGCAAACTCCCATGCACCCTCAAGAACCCTGCCGAGAGTATAGAGCTGGTCCACAGTTCCACGACCAGGACGAAAACCACACTGTTCCTCCTGAATCCGAGGTTCGGCTATCCGGCGTAGCCTCCTCTCCAGTACACCTGAATAAACCTTACCGGGAAGGCTGAGGAGTGTGATCCCACGATAGTTGGAACACACCCTCCGGTCCCCCTTCTTAAAGAGAGGAACCACCACCCCGGTCTGCCAATCCAGAGGTACCGCCCCCGATGTCCACGCGATGCTGCAAAGTCTTGTCAACCAAGACAGCCCCACAGCATCCAGAGCCTTAAGGAACTCCGGGCGGATCTCGTCCACCCCTGGGGCCTTGCCACCGAGGAGCTTTTTAACTACCTCAGCGACTTCAGCCCCAGAAATAGGAGAGTCCACCACAGATTCCCCAGGCACTGCTTCCTCATAGGAAGACGTGTTGGTGGGATTGAGGAGGTCTTCGAAGTATTCCTTCCACCTATCCACAACATCCGCAGTTGAGGTCAGCAGAACACCATCCGCACCATACACGGTGTTGATAGTGCACTGCTTCCCCTTCCTGAGGCCGCGGACGGTGGTCCAGAATCGCTTCGAAGCCGTCCGGAAGTTGTTTTCCATGGCTCCCCCGAACTCCTCCCATGTCCGAGTTTTTGCCTCCGCGACCGCTGAAGCTGCACACCGCTTGGCCTGTCGGTACCTGTCCACTGCCTCCGGAGTCCTATGAGCCAAAAGAACCCGATAGGACTCCTTCTTCAGCTTGACGGCATCCCTCACCGCTGGTGTCCACCAAGGGGTTTTAGGATTTCCGCCCCGACAGGCACCAACTACCTTACGGCCACAGCTCCGATCTGCCGCCTCGACAATAGAGGTGCGGAACATGGTCCACTCGGACTCAATGTCCAGCACCTCCCTCGTGACATGTTCAAAGTTCTTCCGGAGGTGGGAATTGAAACTTTGTCTGACAGGAGACTCTGCCAGACGTTCCCAGCAGACCCTCGCAATGCGTTTGGGCCTCCCAGGTCTGTCCGGCATCCTCCCCCACCATCGCAGCCAACTCACCACCAGGTGGTGATCGGTAGAAAGCTCCGCCCCTCTCTTCACCCGAGTGTCCAAAACATAAGGCCGCAAATCCGATGACACGACTACAAAGTTGAATTTCGGGAGTTTCCCGGAAAATCCGGGAGGGTTGGCAAGTATGCCCTGCGATGAGATGACGACTTGTCCAGGGTGTACCCTGCCTTACGCCTGATTGTAGCTGAGATAGGCACCAGCGCTCCCCGCGACCCCAAAGGGAATAAGCGGTAGAAAATGGATGGATGGATGTAACTACAATAGCTTTCTTTTTGTTTGCCAAAAAAAACCAACACGCCATTACATCAGTGCTCACGTTCGTCAGTGCTTGATTCTCGCGATATTACCTGCGAAAGTCACGTGATCGCTGTCATTTCAGGTTGCCGGACATAAACAGTGCACACTAATGTAAACACACAATTTACTAGAACTGTTAAGTATGTCATGATGAAGGAGATAGAACTAGCAATTACATGTAATTGATATCCAAATATATTAAAATTAGCTAGACTGTTAATACATACAGTCATGATCAGAAGTTTACATACACTTGTAAAGAACATGATGTCATGGCTGTCTTGATTTTCCAGTCATTTCTACAACTCTTATTTTTTTGTGATAGAGTGATTGGAGTCAAAAATTTAAGCAGAAACTTGACAGAAGCTTGTGGATGGCTACCAAAAGCGCCTTATTGCAGTGAAACTTGCCAAGGGACATGTAACCAAATACTAACATTGCTGTATGTATACTTTTGACCTAGCAGATTTGATCACATTTTCAGTAGATCCCTAATAAATTCATAAAAGAACCAAACTTCATGAATGTTTTTTTTTTTGTGACCAACAAGTATGTGCTCCAATCACTCTATCAAAAAAAATTTAGTTTTGTAGAAATGACAGCCATGACATTATGTTCTTTACAAGTGTATGTAAACTTTTGACCAGGACTGTATATGAATATCATACACAATGCATGGTTCAACCTTGATGTTTAACATAATTTCTTACCCCGTATGTGTACTGTCAATACATTGTACTCTAATCCTATAACAGTCAAGATTATTGGTAACAACATTTTAAAATTGTAGTTCTCATTGGTGTCACAACTACATGATTGGTTAGTTTTTGTAATATTACTAAATAAATTCCAAACCACAATGCTGTCTGTTTTTTATTAGTAGATTATTTGTATATTCTGCTATATTTACCTGCTTTGATTACACCAAAAACTTCACACACACACCAAAGGAATGAGCCTTTCCTCATGCATATTTTTATTTGTCACTTCTGCAATCTGCATATCAATTTGTGTCTCGAATTGGAGCGTCGTTGTGAATGTATGAAATATTTCAACTCATGTGCTCTTTGTGTGTTTTTCAGCTCCAAGAAAAAACAAATGGTTCACCAAAAGTCCAGGAGAAAGTCTACCCCGAAGAAAAAAATGACGGGCAACGTGGATACCCAGTTCACGTGCCCGTTTTGTAACCACGAGAAGTCATGTGACGTGAAAATGTAAGCTGGACTCAAAATGCTGTGAAAACCCGACAAAATGCATTCTTACTTAATGAGGAAGTATTGTTTGTTTTCAGGGATAGAACTCAAAAC
Organism: Nerophis ophidion; assembly: GCF_033978795.1. Classification (NCBI taxonomy): domain Eukaryota; kingdom Metazoa; phylum Chordata; class Actinopteri; order Syngnathiformes; family Syngnathidae; genus Nerophis; species Nerophis ophidion. The sequence continues at coordinate 28,166,644 of NC_084633.1, read as the reverse complement.
GTAGGAATTATATCATGCAGCGTTTGCTTTGAGGAGTTCCTGACTCCTATAACGTGTATCCTTTTGCTGTGTTGCATTCTAAATCTGTTATATAAACACATATATGCATTTATATACATGTATACATACAAAAAAATATATGTATATATATGCAAATATATATGTACAGTGGGGCAAAAAAGTATTTAGTCAGCCACCGATTGTGCAATTTCTCCCACTTAAAATGATGACAGAGGTCTGTAATTTTCATCATAGGTACACTTCAACTGTGAGAGACAGAATGTGAAAAAAAAAATCAAGTAATTCACATTGTAGGAATTTTAAAGAATTTATTTGTAAATTATGGTGGAAAATAAGCATTTGGTCAACCATTCAAAGCTCTCACTGATGGAAGGAGGTTTTGGCTCAAAATCTCACGATACATGGCCCCATTCATTCTTTCCTTAACACGGATCAATCGTCCTGTCCCCTTGGCAGAAAAACCGCCCCAAAGCATGATGTTTCCACACCCATGCTTCACAGTAGTTATGTTCTTGGGATGCAACTCGATGTAACACGACGAGTTGAGTTTATACCAAAATGGATACATGGATGATACAACAGAGGATTGGGAGAATGTCATGTGGTCAGATGAAACCAAAATAGAGCTTTTTGGTATAAACTCAACTCGTCGTGTTTGGAGGAAGAAGAATACTGAGTTGCATCCCAAGAACACCACACCTACTGTGAAGCATGGGGGTGGAAACATCATGCTTTGGGGCTGTTTTTTCTGCTAAGGGGACAGGACGATTGATCCGTGTTAAGGAAAGAATGAATGGGGCCATGTATCGTGAGATTTTGAGCCAAAACCTCCTTCCATCAGTGAGACCCTTAAATGGTTGATCAAATACTTATTTTCCACTATAATTTACAAATACATTCTTTAAAATTCCTACAAGGTGAATTCCTGGATTTTCTTTTCACATTCGACAGTGTCTCTCACAGTTGAAGTGTACCTATGATGAAAATTACAGACCTCTGTCATCATTTTAAGTGGGAGAACTTGCACAATCGGTGGCTGACTAAATACTTTTTTTCCCCACTGTATGTGTATATATACACATATATACATAAAAATATACATATATACACATATATATACACATACATACATATGTGTGTATATATACACACATATATATATGTATGTGTGTATATATACAGATATGTATATATATGCAAATATATATATATATATATACATACACACACATACAAATATACATACACATTAGGGGTGTGTCGGTACGTGTATTTGTATTGAACCGTTTCGGTCCGGGGGTTTCGGTCCAGTTCGGTGGTGTATTGAACGAGTTTCCACTCGAACATATTAAGTAGTCGCCTATGCTAAAGTCTTAACAAGCTGCTCCACTCCGTTCTGCCTCTGTGTCTGTCAGTACACAGCACCCAGCATTGTCCCATTCACACAACCATCTGATTGGTTACACGCAAAGTGGTAGTGCGTATTCAGAGAGTGTGTTTCGACAGAAAAGCCTTGTCTGTCTGTTTTTTCACTTTACCTTTTTCTGTGTTGATTGAGCTGTTTTGAAGCAGCAAAAAAGGACATGATGTTAAATGAAGAGTTTCTGTCTCTGATAGTATATATAATAATGTAAGTGCATCATTAAGCCTACATGAACTCCATGGTGTTCAGGGATGAATAGTCTCTCTTATTGCTATTGTACCATTTTTTCTGCTATAGTTACATGAATCATTATTATCATTAGTTGAATTTCCCCCAGAGATCAATAAAGTACATTCTATTCTATTTTAGTAATGTAGCAGCCTAGTTTTGTTGATAAAAATATTAAATTTACATAATATAAATCAACAACAGGCTTCCCATGCTGTAATAAATTAAGCATGATGAGTTGACTTGAAACTGTTTAATGTTGCACTTTTTATATGTAGAAGAAAGAAAAGTTTTGTCATTTTATTTAATCTGAGCAACAACTTGAGGCAGTTTAATGTTGATTAACATAGGCATAATTATTATAGTATTCCCAATGTTAAAAGGATATAGCCATTGTTTACAAATTTGGTAAATAAATAACCCAAAAATTTATATTTTGTTGTTTTTTCACTGTACCGAAAATGAACCGAACCGTGACCTCTAAATTGAGGTACGTACCGAACCGGCATTTTTGTGTACCGTTACATCCCTAATATGCATACATGTGTATATATATATATATATATATATATATATACATATATATATATATATATATATATATGTATGTATATATATATATGTATGTATATATATATATATATGTATGTATATATATACTATATATACATATATATATATATATATATGCGCACATGTATATATATATATATATATATGCGCACATGTATATATAAATATATATATATATATATATATACATATATATATACATATATATATATACATATACATATATATATAATGTGTGTGTGTGTGTGTGTGTGTGTGTGTATATATATGTATATATATATATACACACACACACATATATATAAGGATATATACACACGTGTATATATATATGTATATATACACACACACATATATATAGATATATATGCGTATATATACATATATACACACATATATATATAGATATATATGTGTATATATACATATGTACACACACATGTGTATATATATATACACACATATATGTAAATTATACATATATATATTAACAAATATATACATATTAACAGATATATACAGTACATCAATATTACCATATATACATATATATACACATATAAGTATATATATATTAACAAATATATATTTATGCATACATATTAACACATACAGTGGGGCAAAAAAGTATTTAGTCAGCCACCGATTGTGCAAGTTCTCACAATTAAAATGATGACAGAGGACTGTAATTTCCATCATAGGTACACTTCAACTGTGAGAGACAGAATGTGAAAAGAAAATCCAGGAATTCACATTGTAGGAATTTTAAATATTTTTTTTGTAAATTATGGTGGAAAATAAGTAATTGGTCTACCATTCAAACCTCTCATTTATTGAAGGAGGTTTTGGCTCAAAATCTCACGATACATGGCCCCATTCATTCTTTCCTTAACATGGATCAATCGTCCTGTCCTCTTAGCAGAAAAACAGCCCCAAAGCATGATGTTTCCACCCCTATGCTTCACAGTAGGTATTGTGTTCTTGGGATGCAACTCAGTATTCTTCTTCCTCCAAACACGACGAGTTGAGTTTATACCAAAAAGTTCTATTTTGGTTTCATCTGACCACATGACATTCTCACATGTGTTCTCTGGCAAACTTCAGACGGGCCTGGACATGCACTGGCTTAAGCAGGGGGACACGTCTGGCACTGCAGGATTTGATTCCCTGTCGGCGTAGTGTGTTACTGAAGGTAACCTTTTTTACTTTGGTCCCAGCTCTCTGCAGGTCATTCACCAGGTCCCTCCGTGTGGTTCTGGGATTTTTGCTCACCGTTCTCATGATCATTTTGACCCCACGGGATGAGATCTTGCGTTGAGCCCCAGGTCGAGGGAGATTATCAGTGCTCTTGTATGTCTTCCATTTTCTGATAATTGCTCCCACAATTGAAATTTTTAACACCAAGCTGCTTGCCTATTGTAGATTCACTCTTCCCAGTCAGGTGCAGGTCTACAATTATTTTCCTGGTGTTCTTCGACAGCTCTTTGGTCTTGGCCATAGTGGATTTTGGAGTCTGACTGTTTGAGGCTGTGGACAGGTGTCTTTTATACAGATAACGAGTTCAAACAGGTTCCATTAACGAGTGGCGAAGAGAAGAGCTTCTTTAAGAAGAAGTTACAGGTCTGTGAGAGCCAGAGATTTTCCTTGTTTGAAGTGACCAAATACTTATTTTCCACAATAATTTACAAATAAATTCCTTAAAATTCCTACAATGTGAATTCCTGGATTTTTTTTTCACATTCTGTCTCTCACAGTTGAAGTGTACCTGTGATAATAAAATTACAGACCTCTGTCATCATTTTAAGTGGGAGAACTTGCACAATCGGTGGTTGACTAAATACTTTTTTGCCCCACTGTATATATATGTGTATACACACACATTTATATACATATATAAACACACACACATATATATATATACATACATATATAGATATATATATATATATATACACAAATATATACATATATATTTCTAGTAACATATATATATACATAATGTATATATACATATTAACAGATATATAAATCAATATTAACATATATATATACACATACAAACATATGGAATTATATGTTAAATATATATATATATATATATACAGTATATACACAGACATGGGTAGAGTAGCTAGAAATTGTACTCAAGTAAGAGTACTGTTACTTTAGAGATTTATTACTCAAGTAAAAGTAAGGCGTAGTCACCCAAATATTTACTTGAATAAAAGTAAAAAGTATGTTGTGAAAAAACTACTCAAGTACAGAGTAACTGATGAGTAACCTGATTACGGCAACAAATAATGCACAAAAACATAAAAATAGCAATGAGCAAATTCAGAGCCAGGAATATTTCTTAAGCAACTAAAACAATAATATATATTAAATAATAGTACATTAAAATAAAATTTAAAAAAATGGCACATTGAGCCACACTAACTTAACAGCACCATAGCCTCAGTAGGCATTCATTGATTTCATTGATTGATTAAAACATGTATTAGTAGATTGTACAGTAGAGTACATATTCCGTACAATTGACCACTAAATGGTAACACCTCAATAAGTTTTTCAACGTTTATCAATTACTTAGTAAATGACCAAGTCGAGGTGATCTACCTCATATATACATACACACAAATCATTTATACACACACATATTTTATATATATATATATATATATATATATATATATATACAGTATATAATTTATATTTATTTATTTTGCCGTTTTTGTTATTCCAATTTGTTGTACTTATTGGTACTTCTTTTTATTTATTAACTAATTGACGGTCAGACCGAGGAAGGCTGATTGGTCAACACTCACATTGATTAATTATTCATGTTCCTATTCCCACCCATCCCAGCCAGGAATTACAGATGGTACACTTACCAACTTTAGCCTCACAGGAGGAGCTAACCCCCGAGGTTACCCTTAGACTTTTGGACTATAGACTATTTATTATTATTATTACCCATACTTACCTTTTTAACTATAAGTTAATTAACCAGCTACCACTTAGCTTTACTTTGTGTGGGGGAGGTGATGCACCCCCACATTTTCCGTCAATGAGATAAAATATTTACTCTTGCCGCTGGAGCTTTCATAGTTACCAATGGACCTGGGTGGGATTTGAACCCAGACCAATTTGATTTGTAGATAGCTGCTTGAACTACTCAGCTACCCTTGTACTGCATACAGACAAATTTCGGGCCCCAATTACATATTTAATTGCGAACCTGTCTTGGTAATCTATGATATAAAATACTACCTTCACCGGCTGGAGCTTTCCTAGTTATGGATGGTCATGACTGGGATTTGAAACCTCTACCCTTTGATTGGGAGGTAGCTGCTTCCACTACTTAGCTAGCCTTGGCCCACTGAAAGTGAGATTTCAGGCCCCAATAACATATTTAATTGCGAACCGTTCACGGTAAACTATGATATAAAACTGTGACTGGAGATTTCCAAGTTACCGATGGATGGACCTGACCGATGAACTCCCTTCCCTTTGATTGGAAGATAGCTGCTTTAACCACTCGGCTTGAGAACCGGTTACACTAAACCACAATGATAGTGAAACAAAACACTTACTCTTTACCAGAGGTGGGTAGTAACGCGCTACATTTACTCCGTTACATTTACTTGAGTAACTTTTGGGATAAATTGTATTTCTACGAGTAGTTTTTATGCAACATACTTTACTTTTACTTGAGTATATTTATAGAGAAGAAACGCTACTTTTACTCCCTTCCATTTATCTACATTCAGCTCGTTACTCGCTACTTTTTTTAATCGATCTATTAATGTTTGTTTTGGTTAATGACAGAGCTTCAAATTAGAATCCACGCATGCCTGCGTTTCACCAATCACATGCAGTCACTGGTGACGTTGGACCAATCAAACAGAGCCAGGCGGTCACATGACCCAACTTAAACAAGTTGAAAAACGTATTGGGGTGTTACCATTTAGTGGTCAATTGTACGGAATATGTACTGTACTGTGCAATCTAATAATAAAAGTTTCAATCAATCAATCAATCAAAAGTGTAAAGGAAAAAAGACACTTTTTATTTCAACCGTACTTCCCGTCAAAAGCCTAAAGACTGATCGCACAGTTCCTGTCTTCACAATAAAAGTGCCGCTCCATCGCGCCTGCGCTAACAAAATAAGAGTCTCCGAAAGCCAGCACAAACAAGCGAGCAAGCTACGGAGTTTGCCGCCAATGTATTTCTTGTAAAGTGTATAAAAACGAATATGGAAGCTGGACAGATGAGATGCCAAAAAACAACGACTTTCATGTGGTATTAGACAGAAAAGAGGAACTTTTTTTCTCCTCCATTTGAAAACATGGACGTCTGATTCCAATCAATGCAAGTCATCAGAATCAGGTAATACACCAACTTATATTCTTGTCTTCATGAAATATAGGAATCTATATGTTAAACATGCATGTATATTCATTAAAACACCTTCAACATGTGAACAAAAACGGCAAAATAAATAAATGTAAATTATATACTGTATATATAAATGTATGTATATATATATATATATATATATATATATATATATATATATATATATAAAATATGTGTGTGTAGAAGTGATATGTGTATGTATATATGAGGTAGATCACCTCGACTTGGTCATTTATTAAGTAGTTGATAAACGTTGAAAAACTTATTGGGGTGTTACCATTTAGTGGTCAATTGTTCGGAATATGTACTGTACTGTGCAATATACTAATACATGTTTTAATCAATCAATCAATCAATCAAATCAATGAATGCCTACTGAGCCTATGGGGCTATTAAGTTATTGTGGCTCAATGTGCCATTTTATTTTAATGTACTATTATTTAATATATATTATTGTTTTAGTTGCTTAAGAGATATTCCTGGCTCTGAATTTGCTCATTGCTATTTTTATGTTTTTGTGCATTATTTGTTGCCGTAATCAGGTTACTCATCAGTTACTCAGTACTTGAGTAGTTTTTTCACAACATACTTTTTACTTTTACTCAAGTAAATATTTGGGTGACTACTCCTTACTTTTACTTGAGTAATAAATCTCTAAAGTAACAGTACTCTTACTTGAGTACAATTTCTAGCTACTCTACCCACCTCTGTACATACACACACACACACACACACACACACACACACACATATATATATATATATATATATATATATATATATATATATATATATATATATACATTTATTATTTAGCATTTTTCCTTAAGTTTTTGGATACAGATTTGTCAGAGCCATCGGATGTTTACAGTGACTGGATAGCAGCCTGGATAGCCGTCAACACACCGATCTGTGACCAGCCCTGAATGTGTCACGCATTTTTTCATTTTAAAATATGAGCATTCCAGCATATATTTTTCTAATGTATGTTTCCTAATAATTGTTTTTTATGGAACATATAATTGTGACTAATACATCACAATATGCGATTTTCTGCTCTTTTTGACATCTGCTTGAATGCACTGATAAAAGCAAAAAATCGCAAATTTATGTAATTTGTTTTATAAAGGAATTTCTTTTTTCTGCATTTAAAACACTTTTTTCTTTATTTAAAACACTTCCTTGCAGCCTACATCGGTGTTTTTCGCCTTTTTTTTAAAACCAAGGTACGTTTTTTTTAAATATAAAAACATCCTAAGGCACAGCACTAGCAGAAAATGTTAATCAAAATGAAACTATATTGACAATATTAATTCGGACTTGTTCTCATCAAATCCAATATTATTAATGCGATGAGGTGGCGACTTGTCCAGGGTATACGCCGCCTTCCGCCCAATTGTAGCTGAGATAGGCGCCAGCCCCCCCCCCCCTCCCGACCCCAAAAAAAGGGAATAAGCGGTTGAAAATGGATGGATGGATCCATCACTCATTCTATTGTCTCAAATTCGGCCTACAGAACAACTTGCTTCCTGCTGCTACCTAGTGGTATGGAAGAGTATTGCATACTGACACTGCCCAGCTCTGCAACACACACAATACACAACAGATTTATGATAATTATTGGTTTGCAATAAGTATTACCATGCGTCTATTTGTTTGTTAATGTAGTCAACTATCTATTTTGACAGAAAAAAAATACATGTACTGTATGCAATTTCATATATTTCAAACTTAATCTAATATTGCAACTAGTATTATATTATCACACATTCCATCCATTTTCTACCGCTTGTCCCTTTTGGGGTCGCGGCCGGTACTTCGGGCAGAAGGCGGGGTACACCCTGGACAAGTCACCACCTCATCGCAGATCAGACATTCCAAAGATCAAAAGAAGTACTTAAATATGTTGCTTTACTCATGATTTTGAAGCAACTTAATTAAATTATACAATGTGAAAAATATTTTTCAGTAAAAAAATTGAATTTTACCGTAAAAACACGAAACAAAAAAAAAATTGTAGTATTGTTTTCCACTTAAAAACAAACATACATTTTACAGTAAAACAGTGGAAGTGTTCTCCCATTGACATTTGCAGTATATATTGTAAAAAAAAAACATGGTACATTTGATGGTAAAATTTCAGCAGCTGAACTGTACTCATTTTTTACAGTGTACGTAAAAATGTATATATATTATATTATATGTATATATAAATAATTGTGAAATGAATCAATTTAAAATGTACCGTATTTCCTTGAATTGCCGCCGGAGCGCTAATATATTTAACACCTCTTCTCACTCCTGCGCTTACCAAAGGCATGCGGTAAAAGTAAGCATGCGCTAATTATTTTAAAACCTCTTCTCAGTCCGGCACTTACCAGAGGTATGCAGTAAAAATTTGAGTGTGACGTAAGCTAGGATCTTAAATCCTACTGAATAGCTCTTAATCTTCTTCTCCTTCCCTTCTTCCCAAATTACTGGTATTGAAATCAGCCTCCTTCATTTTGAAAATGATGACAGGGGAAGTGACTTGTGACGTCACGAGTTTGACCAGGCGGTAATACCAAGCATGCGCTAATTATTTTGGGAAGCGAGTTTGACCCGGCAGTAATTCGAGGAAATACGGTATACATTATTTACTGTTACGAGTGGCCCTCTGAGGGCAGCCATAACGTGGCCCCCAATGAACACAAGTTTGATACCGATGCTCTAGTGGTACGCCAAAGAATCACTTGACGTGTTTTATTTTCCTATAATCAAACACATTGTTACTGTTCAAACTCTGTGGCCAAAAATATTAAATACACGTGTTAAATAAAACCTCTGCCTTGTTTTTAATGAATAGTTAGGCCTAGTATGTTACTGTATTTTGATGTTGGTCATTCTGGTGGTACTGCTCTGCCATATATGGACGGAACAATCTGCAGAAACGTCAACAATTTGCCAAATTGCAAACGGCTCATTTTACGTAAATATGAAATAGGAATATCCCCACCATGCCTCTACGGTTTGTTTTCACGTTTTCAGAGCTCTTGCAGAACCCCAAACTCTGTATTTTCCAGACCATAAGGCACACCTTATATATTTTGATATATAAGGTGCACCGGATTTTAGTGCACATTAATGGAGTCATTTTTTTTTTCTACGGTATAGCTCGGTTGGTAGAGTGGCCGTGCCAGCAACTTGAGAGTTGCAGGTTCGATTCCCGCTTCCGCCATCCTAGTCACTGCCGTTGTGTCCTTGGGCAAGACACTTTACCCACGTGCTCCAAATGCTACCCACACTGGTTTAAATGTAACTTAGATATTGGGTTTCACTATGTAAAGCGCTTTGAGTCACTAGAGAAAAGCGCTATATAAATATGATTCACTTCACTTCACTTCCTTGTGGTCTACATAACGTGATGGTTCTTTGGTCAAAATGTTGCATAGATGATGTTTTACAGACCATGTTTAAGCCGCTTAGAAATGGCAACAGTGGAGGATGAATGTCCCATAACAAGAAGATAGAGGAGAAAGAAGAAGCTGATCCACTACTTTGTTACGGACTACAAAGGCGGACCCACACAATTTTTCAGGATTTATACAGATCGCAAATACAGATCAGAAGGTAAGAAAAGTTGCTTTTGCATAATATTGCAAAACAAAACGCCAGATATGTCTTATCGTAAGCATACACCATAATAAAACTACTATGTTGAAGCACAGTACAATCCATCAAGCGGTGTGGCTTCATAGCTTACCAAGGTCCTTCTAAAACATTTTGATTGATTTTTGAGCAGCGTGTGTAATGTTCTATATTTTTCATGGAACATATAAAATGTTGGTGTGGTTTACTTGAGTCATATTGCAGTTTACACATATCTCTTATGTGTAACTGCCATCATATTGGGTCTACACGAATCTTTTATGTGTGACTGCCATCATATAGCAGTCTACGCGTATCTCTTATGTGTGACGGCCATCACAGTGCAGTCTACGCGTATCTCTTATGTCTGACGGCCATCTACTGGTGACACTTATCACACAATTTGTACCAAATAAAATAGCTTCGAGGTCGGTAAGCACAACCAACATTATTCCGTACATTAGGCGCACCGGGTTATAAGGCGCCCTGTCGAGTTTTGAGAAATGAAAGGATTTTAAGTGTGCCTTATAGTCTGAAAAATACGGTACACAAAAACAGGTACCAATAGGTCGGAAAAGTTGCTTTTGCATAATGTTGCGAAACAAAACGCCAGATAATGTCTTACCTTATACACACACACCATTATAATACTCCTATGTTGAAGCACAGTACGTCTGACTATGGTAGCCGTTATGCACCGACAATCCATCAAGCGGTGCGGCTTCATAGCTTACCAAAGTTGTGCTAAAAATTTTGACAGAATTTTGAGTGCCGTGTATAATGTTCTATATTTTCAATTGAACATATATGTTGGTGTTGTTTACTTGAGTCATATTGCAGTCTACACATATCTTTTCTGTGTGCCTGCCATCATATTGCAGTCTACATGTATCTTTTATGTGTGACTGCCATCTAATTGCAGTCTACATGTATCTCTTATGTGTGACTGCCATCATATTGCAGTCTACATGTATCTCTTATGTGTGACTGCCATCATATTGCAGGCTACATGTATCTCTTATGTGTGACTGCCATCTAATTGCAGTCTACAAGTATCTCTTATGTGTGACTGCCATCATATTGCAGTCTACACGTATCTCTTATGTGTGACTGCCCTCATATTGCAGTCAACACGTATCTCCTATGTATGACCGTCCTCATATTGCAGTCTACACATATCTCTTATGTGTGACTGCCATCTACTGGTCACACTTATTTCACCATGTACCAAATAAAATAGCTTCGGAGTCGGTAAGCACAACCAAAATCATTCCATACATTAGGCGCACCGAGTTATAAGGCGCACTGTCGCGTTTTGAGAAAATGAAAGGATTTTAAGTGCGCCTTATAGTCGGAAAAATACGGTACACAAAAACAGGTACCAACAGGTAGGAAAAGTTGCTTTTGCATAATATTGCGAAACAAAACATCAGATAATAAGTCATACCAAAACATTCTAACAGATTTTTGAGCACCGTGTGTAATGTTCTGTATTTTCAATGGTGTTGTTTACATGAATCATACATCAGTCTACATGTATCTCTTATGTATTACTGCCATCTACTGGTTACACTTATCATTACATCATGTACCAAATAAAAAAATAGCTTCAGGGTCAGTAAGCACGACCAAAATCATTCCGTACATTTGACACACCGGGTTATAAGGCACACTGTCGGGTTTTGAGAAAATTAAAGGATTTTTAGGGGGCTTTATAGTCCCAAAAATACGGTAGACTAAAATAGGTACCAATAGGTAGGAACAGTTGCTTTTGCACTTTATACATTTCACCACAGTGACTCAAAGTTGTATTTTTCAAGTGTTTTTATTGCACAAAAGTCATGTTTAGTGAAAGCCGTACATTGTCGAAACGTGAAATGTTAACATTAGCTGCAGTTCTACTTGTAAAAAAAACTGCTTTTTCTTCCAACCGATTTAATTTAAGGAATGTTTAAAAAAAAAAAAGGGGGTGACTAAAGTGGGCGTAACCGGCGTGAGGATTACACAACACTAGATGGCGCTCCACTCCGAGCGTTCACATTTTCGACACCACCAGCCACACTGTGCTTCTCGGTTAACCCTTCACATGCCAGTGCACGCAGCAACGTTACATTCAACACATTTGGTGACTTCCAAAACAGTAGCGTGTTTATTTGACGCAAAAAAAAAGGGGCGCGTTTCTCGTATAAAATATTAAAAGCAAGCCTTTTTTTTTTTTTTGCCTTGAAAGAATCTGTGGTGACTACAAGTAGTCTAATATACTTTTGTCATGCCTTAGATTTATCAAAATAAAACATTCCACAAAACCTCGGGTCATTTGTTAGGCCTTTGACTATACTAGGGGATTTCAAATAAAAAACTAAAAAAAAAAAAGCTGTAAATCTAAGGGCCAGAAGGCGGGGGTGGGGGGGTCTGTCAAAAAGGTTCAGTAGCACCAACGCGGTCTCTAATTACAATTGTGGAAAAGGATCCATAAATAGATATTAAATATCAACCTTTAATTCTGCAGTCTGGGACCAAGAACCACATAAGTTGGCCATGTAAAAAGTATTATTGTCGTACTCGTGGAAACCTTCCCAGAGAGTAAAACCGTGTCTAAAAAAGGCCAGGGGAGCGAGACCTCAAAACCAGTGTGGGAATACCGGGTTTCAGTCGGAGTACTGGTTGTATCCGTCGAACTCCGCCTGCCCGCCGTTGTTGTAGGCCGCCTCGGTGGGGTTGGTGCAGTACTTGTTGTCGTAGACCTGGCGGGGCAGGCCGTAGGTGGTCATGCCCTGCTGGGACGCCACCTTGTTGGTGCCCATCTGCAGGGATATGGTGGTGGTGTCGCAGTTCTCTAGCTCCAGCTTCTTGTCGAAGATGTGCCTCCTCGTGCCGGGGGCGGTCATGCCCGACTGGGGTGGGGAAGGCGAGACGGACACAAACAATCAAAAAATGTCTTATAGTTAAGTTAAAGGCCTACTGAAACCCACTACTACCCACCACGCAGTCTGATAGTTTATATATCAATGATGAAATATTAACATTGCAACACATGCCAATACGGCCTTTTTAGTTTACTAAATTACAATTTTAAATTTCCCGTGGAATTTCTTGTTGAAAACGTCGCGGATGTTGCTGAATCTTTTGCAATTTGTTCAATTAATAACGGAGAAGTCACAGTAGAAAGATAGAGTTAGGAAGCTTTAGCCTTTAGCCACACAAACACACGGTGATTCCTTGTTCAAAATTCCCCAAGGTGAAGCTTTACTATGGATCAGAGCGGTCAAGCGAACATGGATCCCGACCACTTGTCAACCGGCAGGTTTCGGTGAGGAAATTGTGTTGAAAAGTTGCCTCTTACCGGAGAAGTGTGGAGTTTGCCCCGTCCTTGTATCTGCCGTGACTTCCCTCAGACACTGGCCTCAAGACACCCGTGGACACACCGCTCCGACTATCAGGTACTATTTAATCTCACTAAAACACTAGCAACACAATAGAAAGATAAGGGATTTCCCAGAATTATCCTAGTAAATGTGTCTAAAAACATCTGAATCCGTCCCAATGCAATCGCCTTTTTTTTTCTAGTCCTTCACTATCAATATCATCATCCACAAATCTTTCATCCTCGCTCAAATTAATGGGGAAATTGTCGTTTTCTCGGTCCGAATAGCTCTTGCTGCTGGAGGCTCCCATTATAAACAATGTGAGGACGTGAGGAGCCCTCACCCTTGTGACGTCATCGTCTGTGACTTCCGGTAAAGGCAAGGCTTTTTTATTAGCGACCAAAAGTTGCGAACTTTATCGTCGATGTTCTGTACTAAATCCTTTCAGCAAAAATATGGCAATATCGTGAAATGATCAAGTATGACACATAGAATGGACCTGCTATCCCCGTTTAAATAGGAAACTCTCATTTCAGTAGGCCTTTAAAGTAGCAATGATTGTCTCGCACACACGTTAAGTGTGGCGAAATTATTCGCTGCATTTGACCCATCACTCTTTCTCACCCCGTGGGAGGTGAGGGGAGCAGTGAGCAGCAGCGGTGGCCGCGCCCGGGATCCATTTTTGGTGATTTAACCCCCAATAGGGTTTTCTATTCATTCAACTTACTCAATGTATTATTATTATTATTCTACAGATTTTGACGCGCTCTACTTTCCACATTTTTTCACCTGATTCTAACCGTTCCAACTTCAAACTGTTCAGCCGATTCGGAAATCGCGGGCTTTTCCTTGACATATTCCAAAAATTCCCAGATTTCCGGGACATTTTTTCCCTTTCAAAATGAATTGGCCACAATCTCCAAATTTTTCAACCGATTCAAACCACACCACCTTAACACATTCCACCATCCTGGATATTCAAACTATCATTTTTCCAAGTTCAAAAAAATTCCAGGATGTTCCAGAATTCCCGCTTTTCCAAAGCCCTATTTCCACCCTATTTTCTGGCGACTACTCGTCCCACATTTTTCAAGCGTTCCACCGTCAAAACATTCCTCTTAATCAGGACAAAAAAAAAAAAAAAGTAGTTTTTTTTTAACTGGAAAAATTCCCAGTTTTCCTGAAATTCCAGGTATTCCGTTATAGACATGCACCTGGGGATAGGTTGATTGGCAACACTAAATTGGCCCTAGTGTGTGAATGTGAGTGTGAATGTTGTCTGTCTATCTGTGTTGGCCCTGCGATGAGGTGGCGACTTGTCCAGGGTGTACCCCGCCTTCCGCCCGATTGTAGCTGAGATAGGCGCCAGCGCCCCCCGCGACCCCGAAAGGGAATAAGCGGTAGAAAATGGATGGATGGATGGCATTTCTCAATTCAACATGTTACTACTGCAACATTTCTCCACCGATTTGAAAAATTTAAACACCAACCATTTCAACTCATTTTGACCATTCAAGTTTTTTACCATTTTTAAAGAAATTCCCGCTTTTCCCGAAATTCCATAAGTCTGTTACTAATTAATAATTTCTTGACCGATTTAAACAATTCCAACACCAACCAATTCAGCTCAATCAGGACAGTAATGCTCCTAATCATTTTCTAAAAAAAATAATAATTTTGTTTTCCCCAAAATTCCCAAATTTCCAGGAAGTTCCCATTGAAATGAATAGGACATTTTTCCAAGTTCCACAATTCCCACATTTTTCAACCTATTCAAAGCATTCCAACCAACATCAACACATTCCACTCATCCTGGACATTCAAAGTAACACTTTCCCAAGTTCAAAACCAAATTATGGTTTCCCTGGAAACTTAAATACTTCAACATTCAAATTATTCTTACATTCATACTACATTCTGTCAGCATTTAAGTTCAACTTCAGCATTGGAAAATTCACACACAATTCCTTCAAGAATGGCCTTTTCTAGTTATGTATGTTATTTTAAATTTTTTTCCTAACTGACACGGGTTGTCAAACATACATCACATGCGCCGTTCCCCTCCCCCAAGATTTAAAATATTACTAATAAATAAAGTGGGGAAACCACAGAGTTGCATTCCTGGACGCCCTTAGACAGATATACAGGCACAAAAAAAGGCTCATCAACCACCCACATCAGGGTTCATTTGGAGATCAGTTTCACCTACGTACTGTATCTCAGTAGGGCAGCCCACAGTTCTTGAAACCTTGCAGAACAAACATTCCAACAAGCGTATGCTGCTATATTGACATCATAATCTGGTGAGCTGCTCCATGGCCTCAGAGTTGGCGAAAGTTAATTCTAGATGATAAATTGTGCCTCTCAATTCTTGGTAGAAGGTTGTGGCCATAAACGGAGAAGTTGGACAACTTTGACATTCAACTTAGACCCGAAGAAGGGATTATGATTAATTCTTCAGCTAAAAGTAGTCAGTCTACCCCAGGTCAGCTGTGGCTACTGATGTAGCTTACCACCACCAGGTGTGAATTAATGAGGAGTCTCACTTTTCTGTGAGCGCTTTGAGTGTTTAGAAAAGCCTGATTAAAATATAAGTAATATAAAAGTAGACTATATCAACATCATATTAATTGTCATTCCAGTGAGAGCAGACATTGTACAGTAGGTGATTATTTCATTATGTTTGTTGTCTCTCATGAAGTCTGCCATGATTTGTATTTGAAGGAAAACGCAAACTTTGTGATGGTGATATTAAAAATAATATGTAAATAATACATGTTATTATGAATGTTACTACTTTACATATATACTTCTCATGTAAATATTACATGTCATTAAATGTTACTACATTACATATATACTTACAGTATTTACGGTGGTGGCCGTTATTTTAGAGCATTTTATAGGTGGAATAGAGCGACTAGGGTTGTCCTGATAGCAATATTTTGATACCACTACCAAAATGTATTTCGATACTTGTCTAAAAAAAGGGGACCACACAAAATGGAATTATTGGCTTTATTTTAACAAACCATTTTAGGGTACATTCAACATATGTTTATCATTGCAAGTTTGTCCTTAAATAAAATAGTGAACGTACAAGACAACTTGTCTTTTAGTAGTAAGTAAGCAAACAAAGGCTCCTAATTTGTCTGCTGACGTATACAGTAACATATTGTGTCATTTATCCACCTATTATTTTATTAAAATTATAAAGGACAAACTGTAAAAATGTATTATTAATCTACTTGTTCATTTATAATTAATATCTGCTTATTTTCCATTTCATAATGTTCTATCTACACTTCTGTTAAAATGTAATAATCACTTATTCTTCTGTTGTTTGATACTTTGCATTAGTTTTGGATGATACCACAAATTTGGGTATCGATCCGATACCAAGTAGTTACAGGATCATACATTGGTCATAATTTAGGTCCTCACGTATTTCCTGAGTTTATAGACAATTATAGAATAATAAAAAAAATATATATATATATTTTATAAATTATAAAAATATCGATAGTAGTATCAACGGGATACGCTCTTGTACTTGGTATCATTACAGTGGATGTCACGTGTAGATCCACCCATGGAGTTTGTTTACATTGTGACGCCGGTGAGCTATTGTATCCTCCTACGGTGTGTAGTAAAGCATGTTTAGCTATTCCTCGTCCTCCAGTGATAATGTACTTGTACGAAACTTACTTTATTTGTCGCCATGGAGGCGAGGATTAGTGATTTAGAAGTAGCTAAAACACTGCAGACTGCGGCTGGACAATTCTTGTCCATTCTCCCTTTTCTGTCTCCACGCTGTGTCTGCTTGTAAATACTCCGTGTGTGTGTGCTGCCGAACATGCTCCTCTGCTCGTAAAACCAGCAATGTCACGACGGCGCACCGTCTAGCCGGTACTTTTTAAGAGGCGGTATAGTACCGGTGTACCGTACAACGCTAAGAGCGACTCCCAGTCGTTTCCATGGTTAGCTGACTTTATCCAGCGTTTATGCATAAAAAAAGGAAAAATATGAGTGTTCTTGTCTTATATAATGGTTGTGACTGATAAAAAAACATGCAGTTCCCTTTTAAGACAAGACAATCAGTTCCGTCTGTCCACACTAACAACGTTTTGCTGAATGACAAGGATTTATTTGAAGGACGTTAGAAACTAAATAATGCTGTTTGTTCATTTCCTGCTGAAAAAAATAAAAGTGTGAGTCCTCACCTGGTTGGCTCCTTTGTTGGTGCCCATCTGTAAGCTGATGGTGGATTGGTCCATTGGGTTGTCCATGCCCATCTTGGAGTCATAAAGATGGCGCCTCGTGCCGTAAGAGGTCATACCTTTTTGGCTGGCGAGCTTGTTGGTGCCCATCTAAAAAGGTCAAAAGAAGATTTATTGAGAACTATTAACTCTTCATCATTCTTCTGTGTACACACTGTACAGTGCATCCGAGAAATACCTTTTCCCCAAAAAATGTGTTGCAGGCTTATTCCAATTTTTTTTTTCCGTCAAAATTCTACAGACAATACCCATTATGAAGGGATTTATTTGAAAACATTTGTTAAATGTTGCTATATTATTAAAACACAAGTATCTACAGCCTTTGCTCGTTGGGTTTCATCCAGGATTGATTGATTGAAACTTTTATTATTAGATTGCACGGTACAGTACATATTCCGTACAATTGACCACTAGATGGTAACACCCGAATAAGTTTTTCAACTTGTTTAAATCGGGGTCCACGTAAATCAATTAATGGATGTCTCTGTACATTAAACCTTAGTCTAGTCAGGGAGGTGACCAAGAACCCCATGGTCACTCTGTCAGAGCGACAGCACTCCTCTGTGGAGAGAGGAGAACTCTTCCAGAAGGACAACCATCTCTGCAAGAATTCACCGATCAGGCCTGCGTGGCCTGGTGAAAGCCATTTTTTAAAGAAAAATACAGACCATGAAACTAAATTCTCTGATCTGAGGAGACAAAAGGTTAAAGTCTTTGGTATGAATGCCAGATGTCATTGTGGTAAGGGAGTGTGATCAGCGCGCTTGCAGGAGTAAAGGTCACCGCCTTCGTCTATGGCCTGGTGAAAGCCATTTCTTAAAGACAAATACACCTGGAAGATTCTTAGACCATGAGGAACTAAAATATATGATCCGACGAGACAAAAGGTTGAAGTCTATGGTATGAATGCCAAATGTCATTGTGGAAAGGGAGTGTGATTAGCACGCTTGCAGGAGTAAAGGTCACCGCCTCTGTCTATGGCCTGCTGAAAGCCATTTCTTAAAGACAAATACACCTGGAAGACTCTTAGACCATGAGAAACTAAATTCTCTGATCTGACGAGACAAAAGGTTGAAGTCTTTGGTATGAATGCCATATGTCATTGTGGAAAGGTAGTGAGATCAGCGCGCTTGCAGGAGTAAAGGTCACCACCTCCGTCAATGGCCTGGCGAAAGCCATTTCTTAAAGAAAAAATTGCCTGGAAGACTCTTAGACCATGAGAAACTAAATTATCTGATCTGACAAGACAAATGGTTGAAGTCTTTGGTATGAATGCCAGATGTCATCGTGGGAAGGGAGTGTGATCAGCACGCTTGCAGGAGTAAAGGTCACTGCCTATGTCTATGGCCTGGTGAAAGCCATTTCTTAAAAACAAATACACCTGGAAGACTCTTAGACCATAAGAAACTAAATTATATGATCTGACGAGACAAAAGGTTAAAGTCTTTGGTATGAATGCCATATGTCATTGTGGAAAGGTAGTGAGATCAGCGTGCTTGCAGGAGTAAAGCTCACCACCTCCGTCTATGGTCTGGCGAAAGCCATTTCTTAAAGAAAAAATAGCCTGGAAGACTCTTAGACCATGAGAAACTAAATTATCTGATCTGACGAGACAAAAGGTTGATGTCTTTGGTATGAATGCCAGATGTCATTGTGGGAAGGGAGTGTGATCAGCGCGCCTGCAGGAGTAAAAGGTCACCGACTCTGTCTATGGCCTGGTGAAAGGCATTTCTTAAAGAAAAATACAGCTGGAAGACTCGTATACCATGAGAAACTAAATTCTCTGATGTGACGAGACAAAAGGTTGAAGTCTTTGGTATGAATGCCAGATGTCATTGTGGGAAGGGGGTTTGATCAGCGCGCTTGCAGGAGTAAAGGTCACCGCCTCTGTCCATGGGGCTGAAAACAGAGCATAATCAGTTGGGGGCATGGTACAGTGAAGAAAATAAGTATTTGAACACCCTGCTATTTTGCAAGTTCTCCCACTTAGAAATCATGGAGGGGTCTGAAATTTTCACGGTAGGTGCATCTCCACTGTATGAGAGAGAACCTAAAAAGAAAAATCCAGAAATTTCAATATATGATTTTTTAACAATTCATTTGTGTGATACAGCTGAAAATAAGTATTTGAACACCTGTCTGTCAGCTAGAATTCTGACCCTCAAAGACCTGTTAGTCCGCCTTTAAAGTCCTCCTCCACTCCACTGTATTATCCTGAATCAGATGCACCTGTGTGAGGTCGTTAACTGCATAAAGACACCTGTCCACCCCATACAATCAGTAAGACCACAACATTCAGCATGGCTAAGAGCAAAAAGCTGCCCAAAGACACCAGAGACCAAATTGTACAACTCCACAAGGATGGAAAGGGCTCTGGAGAAATTGCAAAGAAGCTTGGTGAAAAAAGGTCCACTGTTGGAGCAATCATTAGAAAATGGAAGAAGCTAAACATGAGGGTCAATCTCAATCGGAGTGGAGCCCCATGCAAGATATCACCTCGTGGGGTCTCAACGATGCCAAGAAAGCCCAGGACTACACGGCAGGACTTGGTCAATGACCTGACAAGAGCTGGGACAACTGTTTCCATGGTCACTGTTGGTAATACACTAAGACGTCATGGTTTGAAATCATGCATGGCAAGGAAGGTTCCCCTGCTTAAACCAGCACATGTTAAGGCCCGTCTTAAGTTTGCCAATGACCATTTGGATGATCCAGAGGAGTCATGGGAGAAAGTTTTGCGGACAGATGAGACCAAAATGTACCTTTTTGGTCATAATTCCACTATGCGTGTTTGGAGGAAGAAGAATGATGCGTACTATCCCAAGAACACCATCCCTACTGTGAAGCATTGGGGTGGTAGCATCGTGCTTTGGGGGTGTTTTTCTGCTCATGGGACAGGACGACTGTACTGTATTAAAGAGAGGATGACTGCAGCCATGTATTGTGAGATTTTGGCCAAAAACCTCCTTCCCTCAGTCAGATCATTGAAGATTAGTCGTGGCTGGATCTTCCAACATGACAATGACGCAAAGCACACAGCCAGGAAAACCAAGAAGTGGTTTAGTAAGAACCATATCAAGGTTCCGGAGAGGCCTAGCCAGTCTCCAGACCTAAATCCAATTGAAAATCTTTGGAGGGAGCTGAAAGTCTGTGTGGAGGAGTCGGCCAAAATCCCTCCTGCAGTCTGTGCAAACCTGGTGAAGAACTACAGGAAACGTTTGACTTCTGTAATTGCGAACAAAGGCTACTCTACCAAATATTAATGTTGGTGTTCAAAAGCTTATGTTCAGCTGTATCACACAAATAAATTGTTAAAAAAATCATACATTGTGATTTCTGGATTTTTCTTTTTAGGTTCTCTCTAATAGTGTACATGCACCTACCAGGAACATTTCAGACCCCTCCATGATTTCTAAGTGGGAGAACTTGCAAAATAGCAGGGTGTTCAAATACTTATTTTCTTGACTGTATGTGTTGACGGCGAGACACAGCTGGCAAATGATTAGATTGCACAGGCGGTACGTGTTAATCCAATCATCTGTTGTCCTTAACAGTGAGCGGCCCGGGTGCAGGAGGGGGAAGAAGTTGGGAGAGAGACTGAAAAGTGCTGGAGAAAAACGTATAACTGGTGAGTGCGTTGAAAAAACATTAAATCTGTTGTACAACGCTGTATGCTTGGCTACTTGGACGTACGTAGTTGTAGACCCGCAAGACAACAACTTCTACAGTCATGTTTGGAGAAAACCAGGCTAACACCATCCCTACAGGGAAGCATGGCGGTGGCAGCATCATGGTGTGGGGATGGTTCTCAGCGGTATTCAGAAATATTTAAGCCTGTAATTGCTGCCAAAAGGTGGGTCAACAAGGCTGTGAATACTTATATACATGTGATTTTATTTTTCAATAAATTTGCAAAATAAAAAACATTTTCACATTGTCAGTGGGGTATTGTCTGTAGAATTTTGAGGATTTTTGTTTTGTAATGTATTATTGCTCCATTGAAAAGTAATGGCCAGTCCAAGGTCTTCTGTAAATCACCACCTTAACGTTTGAGTGCCTGTTGGGGCCGTTGCACTTTACCCGAATACGGGCCTCTGCCTGGAACGAGGCCAACAGGAGGGGGCCAGTCGGTCCGTGCCAGGGGCTTGCACTTTCATCCCTTGAAAGCGCTGCTCCAAATAAGCAACATTTGGAACCACTTCAAAAATCGTAACAGCTCTCACAAGGCAAAGCATAAAGGACTGTGAAGGATGGATGTTGTGTGGCCGTCAGCACGCTTCATTAGAGCCACAACACCTCTCGATTAGCAGATCGGGGTGGGGGCCTTGGGTGTGATGTAATAATTGGCCAAGGGTGCATTAAAAAAAACATCACTGGGAAGAATAAATGTTAGAAAAGAACAGAAGATTGTCTTCTGAGCAGCATAGCTACTTACTGTCTTTCACTTTCAATGCCAACCATGTGGAAAAAGGCTTCGAAACGGAAAATCTTCCGTGACACCGCGAGTACCTAAATGGGTCGGACGACTCGCTAAATATAGCTAAGACAGGGGGTGTCCACACTTTTTCACTAGTGGGCTGCATTGGGAGAAAAAAATTTGCTCGGAGCCCGAAAGCATGGATATTAAACATATGTTTGAGCCATTTCGGACATAATTACACATATGTCTTATGTTTTCATGAAGAGATGTGCGATAATATCGGGCTGCCTATATTATCGGCCGATAAATGCTTTAAAAATGTGATATCGGAAAATATCCGTATCGGTTTGTGTGCCGGCCCAATCACATAATATCTATAGCTTTCCACACGCACAAGTGAATGTAATGCATACTTGGTCAACAGAATCAGAATCAGCTTTATTGTCATTACGCAGGGTAACGAGATTGAGGCCATTCCATACAATGCGATGTGTGCATGCAGGAAAGCAATGTGTAAATATATAAAAATATAGAAGTACAAAAAAAGGTGTGGAAGAGAACAGTGTACACTCTATACACTCTGTACAATGTAAACTCTATATACTCTGTACAAATGTGACACTATACACTGTACAAATTTACACACAACAGCTGTAAAGGTCACACTGAAGGTGGCCATATGAACAACTTTAACACTGTTATAAACTGTGAACCCACGCTAAACAAGAATGACAAACACATTCTGGGAGAACATCCACACTGTAACACAACAGTATAAATACCCAGAATCCCATGCAGCACTAACTCTTCCGGGACGCAACAATATACATCCCCCCTGCTACCTCCTACTCCCCTCCCACACCTCAACCCCGCCCACCTCAACCTCCTCATGCTCTCTCAGGGAGAGCATGTCCCAAATTCCAAGCTGCTGTTTTGAAGCATGTTAAAAAAAATAATGCACTTTGTGACTTCAATAATGAATTTGGCAGTGCCATGTTGGCATTTTTTTTCCATAACTTCAGTTGTTACATTGTTTAATGCATCCAGCGAGGCATCGCAACAAAATTAGGCACAATAATGCGTTAATTCCACGACTGTATATATCGGTTGCTATCGGAATAGGTAATTAAGAGTTGGACAATATCGGAATATCGGTCAATAAGGCATTATCGGAAATCTCTATTTACATTTCATGCTTTGTTTAAAGTCAATTTAATTATACAGTAATAGCTTAAATGACTGTATATTTGGTATGTTGCTCTATTATTGGTATGTGCTCACAACATCTGTATTTTTTTCTATTCTTGCTAGCGTTTGTCAGGAAGAAAAGTGAAAATCAATCAATCAATGTTTACTTATATAGCCCTAAATCACTAGTGTCTCAAAGGGCTGCACAAACCACCACGACATCCTCGTAATTTTCTTATACTTTAGATAGGCGTCAAACACACATATATAAATGTATATATATACACATATATATACACATATATACGTGTGTGTGTATGTATGTATGTATGTGTATATATATATACACACACACACACACACACACACACACACATACATATATATATATATATACATATATATATATATATATATATATATATATATACAGTATATATATATATATATATATATATATATATATATATATATATATATACACATACATACACACACACACACACACATACATACATACATACACTTCAGTATTGGAGCATTCACACAATTCCTGAGGAATGTCCTCATCTAATTTAAATATGATTTGCATATTTAAATTGGGGCATGGACAGGGAGTGGCCAACCACTCCAACTTGTGTGCTCATTTCCACGTAGATTGGGATGTACGAAAGAAACATTATTGGATTCATACATCTGAATTTATTGTGTGTGTACGAAGTTTTGTGGACTAGAGCAGTGGTTCTCAAATGGGGGTACGCGTACCCCTGGGGGTACTTGAAGGTATGCCAAGGGGTACGTGAGATTTTTTTTAAATATTCTAAAAATAGCAACAATTCAAATATCGTTTATAAATATATTTATTGAATAATACTTCAACAAAATATGAATGTAAGTTCATAAACTGTGAAAAGAAATGCAACAATGCAATATTCAGTGTTGACAGCTATATATTTTTGTGGATATGTTATATAAATATTGATGTTAAAGATTTATTTTTTGTGAAGAAATGTTTAGAAGTAAGTTCATGAATGACAAAATTGTGTCAACTAGAACCAGTTTATCCCAGCCTTCATATGACCCTTCTGTTCCTCTGCATTTCTCTTCAGTTGGAGCCGGTGTCGTTTTCTTTTTTAAATGACACAGTTATTCATATGAAACCCTCTGGTTCTCCTGCAGATGCCCTCCTACCTCGCCTGTTTAAGGAGGTATTTGCTACTATTGGATCAAGTGTCCTTAACATTATCAATAGTAGCCTCTCTTCTGGAATAGTTCCAGTATAGTTTAAACATGCAGTGGTACGACCTCTACTTGAAAAACCAAGCCTCGACCCCTCTCTCCTCTCCAACCTCAGACCAGTTGTTCTTAACCTGGGTTCGATCGAACCCTAAAAGGTCCGGTGAGTCGGCCTCAGGGGTTCGGCGGAGGTCAAAACACACCCGACTCTTCGTGTGAATACAAACTTCTCCCTATCGGCGTATTACAGCTGACTGATTTGCAGGTGTGTAATATGTTGTGGGTTTATGCACTGTGTTGGCTTTGTTGTTTGAACAAGGTGATGTTCATGCACGGTTGATTTTGTGCACCAGAAAAAAAAACATGGTAGCACTTTAGTATGGGGAACATATTCACCATTAATTAGTTGCTTATTAACATGCAAATTAGTAACATATTGGCTCTTAACTAGTCATTATTAAGTACTTATTCGAACCCTGACCCTCACCCTAACCAAGTAACTCTAAATTAAGTCTTTATTACTTAGAATATGTTCCCCTAGTGTCCAAATAACTCTAAATTAAGTCTTTGTCACTTAGAATATGTTCCCCATACTAAAGTGTTAGGAAAAACCTAAAATTTTGTCTTGAATTTGAAAAAAACAACCAAAAACATTACATTTTTCGGTGAATGCACATATGAAACTGGTGGGGTTCGGTACCTCCAACAAGGTTAAGAAGCACTGCCTTAGACCTATTTCTAATCTTCCATACATTTCCAAAATATTAGAGAAGGTTGTCTACAGTCTGAGCTGTTCGAGTCCGGTTTTAAAGCCCTCCACAGCACAGAGTCAGCCCTTCTAAAAGTTTTTAACGATATCCTCCTGTCAACTTATTCTGGTAAATATGTTGTCCTGGTGCTTTTAGATCTGTCTGCTGCGTTCGACACCGTCGACCACGCCACCTTAATCATTCGTCTTGAGAACTGTGTGGGTATTAACTCAACTGGTTCCGGTCGTACCAAGCCGACAGGAGTTTTTGTGTAAAAATAGACAGTTTTATGTCTTCCACAGCTCCTCTACCACACGGGGTCCCCCAGGGCTCTATCCTTGCCCCAATCTTATTTGCGCTTTACCTTCTCCCCCTTGGTTCTATTTTTAGGAAGTACGGTATTGCATTTCATTTTTATGCCGACAATTGCCAGATCTATTTTCCCATGGCACAAAATAACACGGTTCAACGTCTCATTGACTGCCTGCTCGACATCAAAGCCTGGCTTTCAGCTAACTTCCTGAGCCTAAATGAAGACAAAACAGAAGTTATGTTGTTCGGTCTAAGTCGCTCTCCCTCCCCCAACGTTGACTTCGGGACTCTGACCCCGTATCTCAGCGACTGTGTCACAAACCTGGGGGTAAAGTTCGACTCAGATTTTAAATTCGAAAAACAAATCAGCAGCGTCGTTCAAAAAAGCTTTTATCATTACGCCAAATAGCGAAAGTGAAACCGCTTCTATCAGGACATGATCTCGAGAAATTAATCCACGCCTTTGTCTGGAATCGTTTAGACTACTGCAACGCCCTGTATGTCGGCATTAGCCAGGCCTCCCTCGCCCGCCTGCAGCTCGTGCAGAACTCTGCTGCTCGTCTGCTAACACAGACCCGCAGACGCGAGCACATCACCCCTATATTAACGTCCCTTCACTGGCTCCCTTTGCATTACCGAATCAATTTTAAACTCCTCCTATTTGTTTTTAAATGTCTAAACAACCTCGCGCCAACATATCTCTCTGACCTCCTTCAGCCTTACCGCCCCACCTGATCCCTAAGGTCAGCTGATCAGCTGCTACTGACGGTCCCTGACACAAGGCTGAAGCTTAGAGGTGACAGAGCTTTTGCCGCTGCTACTCCCAAGCTCTGGAATGACCTACCTCTGAGTGTTAGACTAGCCCCCCCTCTTCCTGTTTTTAAATCTCCCTTAAAAACATACTTTTATTCCATGGCTTTTAACACTAAGTGATATACATCCTGCAATGGCGCCCCATTATACACCTGATGTGAACCTGTTTGTATGTTTTAATTATTTTATTTTATTTAGTTATTTTTTATCATGTTCTGTTTGTGTTGAGTTGTTTGCTCGGTTCTCGTTTTTAACCTGCCCATTGTACAGCACTTTGGCTACCCCAGTGGTAAATTTTAAATGTGCTTTATAAATAAAGTTGATTTTATTTGATTTGATAAATCCAGATGGATCTCTATTACAATCACATTAAGTTAATGATTACTTCTATGTGTAGAAATCTTTATTTATAATTGAATCACTTGTTCATTTTTCAGCAAGTTTTTAGCTGAGATAGGCGCCAGCGCCCCCCGCATCCCCAAAAGGGAATAAGCGGTAGAAAATGGATGGATGGATGGAAGTTTTTAGTTATTTTTATATCTTTTTTTCCAAATATTTTAAGAAAGACCACCACAAATGAGCAATATTTTTGCACTATTAAACAATTTAATAAATCAGAAACTGAAGACATAGTGCTGTATTTGACTTCTTTATCTCTTTTTTTCAACCGAAAATCCTTCATAAATATATTTATTGAATAATACTTTAACAAAATATGAATGTAAATTCATAAACTGTGAAAAGAAATGCAACAATGCAATATTCAGTGTTGACAGCTAGATTTTTTGCGGACATGTTCCATAAATATTGATGATAAAAATGTCTTTTTTTGTGAAGAAATGTTTAGAATTAAGTTTATAAATCCAGATGGATCTCTATTACAATCCCCAAAGAGGGCACTTTAAGTTGATGTGTAGAAATCTTTATTTATAATTGAATCACTTGTTTATTTTTCAACAAGTTTTTATTTTTATATCTTTTTTTCTAAATAGTTCAAGAAAGACCACTACAAATGAGCAATATTTTGCACTGTTATACAATTTAATAAATCAGAAACTGATGACATAGTGCTGTATTTCACTTCTTTATCACTTTTTTTCAACCAAAAATGCTTTGCTCTGATTAGGGGGTACTTGAATTAAAAAAAGGTTCACAGGGGGTACATCACTGAAAAAAGGTTTAGAACCACTGGACTAGAGCATACACCTTTTTTAATAGGACATCTACGCAAGTGAAACACATGAGGCCCCAAAAAACTGGATTACGATATAACAGTCCAAATGTGTAAAAGTAATTTAATGAATGTATGTATGTATGAGCATTCTGACCTGCAGGCCAATGATGTTGCGTCCTTCCCGCAGCTTCTCTGGAGCGAAGCGGCGCTGCTGTTTCTCAGCATATTTCACTCCCATGTTGTACTTGGAGTGGAAACCTTTTGACTTAGCCTGAAAAATAAGAATGTAAAATGTCAGCGTTTGAGTTTTGTTGCTTTTTGTTACTAGTTACCATAAATTGCTGACAGATAGTAGTGAGAACTGTTCGCTACTTTGGGTAAGAAATGGCAACAGCGGAGGAGGATCCATGTGCATGTACGAGCCAGTCTGCCCCACAACAAGAGGATAGAGCAGGGGTGTCCAAAATGTGGGTATATTTTCTATCCATTTTCTACCGCTTGTCCCTATCTCAGCTGCATTCGGGCGGAAGGCGGCGTACACCCAGGACAAGTCGCTACCTCCTCACAGATAGACAGACAACATTCACACTCACATTCACACACTAGGGACTATTTAGTGTTGCCAATCAACCTATCCCCAAGTGCATGTCTTTGGAGGTGGGAGGAAGCCGGAGTACCCGGAGGGAACCCACGCAGTCACGGGGAGAACATGCAAACTCCACACAGAAAGATATCGAGCGCAGGATCGTATTGTGAGGTAGATGCACTAACCCCTCCCAACCGTGCTGACCCACTGTAAACATGACAATATATGTTTTTTTTTTTTTTAAACAGTTTGGTATTCAGAATCCTACCTTAAGAAAAAACAAACAAACTGCGGTACCATTTTTACATGTACAGCAATACACTGTGAAAACAGCAACCATATTTATTATGCAAAAAAAATGGCAGCTCATCACCAGAATTTCACAGTAAAATAGAGTGTGACTGTAAAGCTTATGGTAAGATTCTGCCATTTTTTCACCGCAAAATCCGCATTTATTTTTTTCCTTAAAGTGTAGGTAAAATATACATTTACTAATTAGATGCATAGGTAATTGTGTGACAATATCATGCACATGTATGTTTCTTTTATTAATGATTCAAGCCAAAACTGCAACGTGGCTCGCAATGAAAACAAGTTTGACACCCCTGAATTAAAAAAACATCATAAAAAAGTATACAAATGTGATTTAAACCTGATAGTTAAAAGGTGCATTGACTAAAATCTTAACTAAAAAGAGAAGTTTTCAAATGTTTCTTAAAAAGTGTCAACACAATCAAGATCACGAAGGGGCTGGTGCAAGTTCTTCCAGGATCTGGGAGCTATAGTCTGGAATGCCAGGGTTTTAAAATTAGTTTTTGGGATCTTTAGAAGACCCTGGCGAGTAGGTGCATAACAAGTCAGTGATGTACTTAAGGCTGGGCAATATATCGATATACTCGATATATCGCGGTTTCGTCTCTGGGCGGTACAGAAAATAACTATATCGTGATATTGGAGTATACGTTCTCACGCAGTTGCTTTTAGCTGTGGGCATTACACTGCAGGCTCTTTTCACTCTTTCTTGTCTCTCCTTCTCACACAGACGTATAACAAGCGCACCTTTTTACATACGTCACATATATGCCCTAGCAGAGCAGAGTGGTAGCAGCATGGGTAACATTAGCGGTTGTGTGAGTGGTAATATGAGAGAAAGAAGGTGCGAATCTGGTAATAAATGAAGGAAGAATTAAAGGCCTACTGAAACCCACTACTACCCACCACGCAGTCTGATAGTTTATATATCAATGATGAAATATTAACATTGCAACACATGCCAATACGGCCTTTTTAGTTTACTAAATTACAATTTGAAATTTCCCAGGAGATTCGTCCTGGAAACGTCGTGTAATGATGACGTGTACGCAAGACGTCACGGGTTTTTAGGAAGTATGAGCGATACGCACACACACACAGCTAAAAGTAGTCTGCTTCAACGGCATAATTACACATTATTTTGGACATCTGTGTTGCTGAATCTTTTGCAATTTGTTCAATTAATAATGGAGAAGTCAAAGTAGAAAGATGGATTTGGGAAGCTTTAGCCTTTCGCCACACAAACACACGGTGATTCCTTGTTTAAAATTCCTGGAGGTGAAACGTTACTATGGATCAGAGCGTGGTCAAGCGAGCATGAATCAAGACGGAATGTTAACCAGCAGGTTTCGGTGAGAAAATTGTGGTTAAAAAGTCGCTTCTTACCGGAGAAAAGCTGATCTTGTGCCGTCCATAGCTGCCGTCGACTCCCCTGAGACATTGGCGTCAAGACACCCGTGGAGACACCCTTCCGACTATCAGGTACTATTTAACTCACTAAAACACTAGCAACACAATAGAAAGAAAAGTGATTTCCCAGAATTAAGCTAGTAAATGTGTCTAAAAACATCGGAATCCGCCCCAATCGTGTTTTTTTTTTCTAGTCCGTCGCTATCAATATCCTCAAACACGAATCTTTCATCCTCGCTCAAATTAATGGGGAAATTGTCGTTTTCTCAGTCCGAATAGCACTTTTTGATGGAAGATCCCATTATAAACAATGTGAATATGTGAGGAGCCCCCACACTTGCGACGTCATCGTTTGCGACTTCCGGTAGAGGCAGGGCTTTTCTCTTAGCACCGAAAGTTGCGAACTTTATCGTGAATGTTCCCTACTAAATCCTTTCAGCAAAAATATGGCAATATCGCGAAATGATCAAGTATGACACGTAGAATGGACCTGCTAACCCTGTTTAAATAAGAAAATTTCATTTCAGTAGGCCTTTAATTCCCAAGAAAAACAGCAGGGGGTCCATCGTCTGGCGGTAGTTTGGCTTCAAGCGGGAAGATGTCGAACAGACAACCGTAATTTTTCAATTGTGGGGCAAAAGTATTGCTAAAAAAAGTAGCATTACTGCTCATTTTTAGCATAATTTGAAAAGTCACCTGCTAGAGAATGAGGAGTGCTTGAAACTCCGCATGTCAACATCTCCGTCGGTGCCACACCAACAAAATGCCGAGGCAACCATTTCCACATCAATACCATATGAAAAAAATAGTCCACAACTGATGGAGATAATGTCCGCAGCAACCTACCACATAGCGAAGGACATACACTATTTGATTTCCTATTATGAAGATCATTTTTAATTTGACGCTTATTGAAATATCTTGCGTGACATCATGCACAAAAGTGCACTTTATTTGTTTTTAACTATTGTAGTGGCGTTCTGTACAAAAAGTGCACTTTAATTTAGTGTTTTGATATGTCATCTTAGTGACATCATGCACAAAAGTGCACTCATAGCTTGTTTTAAAATGTCTGACAATCTTGCACTTTCTGTTTTGGAAATGACATGAATGTATAAACACACTTCTGGTCAATTGACTTAGTTGTGATTTCCCTCTCTGCATGAAAGTTTAAAAGTAGCATATATTAATGCAGTATGAAGAAGAAAGTTTTAATGTAGACACATAGAATCATCATACTGCTGTGATTATATGTATCAAGTGTTCATTCAAGGCTAAGGCAAAATATGGAGATATATATGGTGTATCATGACATGGCCTAAAAATATTGAGATATTAAAAAAAAGGCCAAATCGCCCAGCCCTAGATGTACTGAGGGGCCCCACCATACAACGCACGGAGGGTCAGGACTAAAATCTTCAACTGAATTTGACTGGAAGCCAATGAAGACTGGATCAAATGGGGCTGATATGGGCTGTTCGGGGTGCACCGGTCTAAAGTCTGGGAGATGCATTTTGTACCGTCCGAAGTCTCTTTAGCGAGGACTTGTTGAAAGAGCAAAGAGAGAATTGCCATAGTCAATAGAAGATCAAATTGTTTTCGAGATCCAATTTTGACAGCAAATTAAAAATATTTATAAAAACAGTTCTTGGTCAGTTGACGACAGTGACCCTCCCAAGACTTTGACTGATGGGACACAACACCAAGGTTTCTGAATCTGCTTTAAACAGACGCAATGGAGTTGATCCATGTTTGTTTGATATACTCAACTTGATGTATCACTTGTATTGTCTTCACACCAGGCTTGTCCCGATATCAATATTTTGCTACCAAAATGTATTTCGCTACTTTTCTAAATAAAAGGGGACCACAAAAAAATGGCATTATTGGCTTTATTTTAACAAAAAATCCTAAAGTACATTAAACATATGTTTATTATTGCAATTTTGCCGGTACTTTTTAGAGGCGGTATAACACCAAATATGATTCATTAGTACACAGGTACTAGTATAGTACTAAGTACAACCCTAGTTCAAAGTGTACAAACCTACGAAAATAGGGACTTTTGTCCTGACTGGAAGCATTAACGTTATTTCTTATAAGGATAATTTGCTTCTAAAAAAACTCCATAAATCCAATGAATACGCAGCTCTCCCCTTTTGAAAATATTCCATGTTAAAGACAATTAAGAAACAATATGGTGGACTCTCCTCACCATTCCTGCCAGGGCGATAAGCGAGGACTGGACCTGAGTGTGGTTGACATTCTCGAACAGATCGTTGGCCTCAAAGATGTCGTGAGGCTTCAGGCCGTACTCTGTAATTGCACGGACAAAATTCCCGATGTTCTCCAACTGAGGAAGAAGAGAAACAGCTGAATGTAGCACATTGTAACGCCATTCAATCAGGAGAAAATATGTTACCATACATGGAGGTTAACTTGTGTCTTTATTACAAAACCTTTGTTTGGACTCTGAAATTATATCAGTGAATGTTTTTGCATTTGCATTTTGTAAGATGTTATTATTATTATTATTATTATTATTTACATCAAATTATGACATATTATAGCAATTTCACTCAATAAAAATTTTGTGACCAAAATTTGTGTGTTTAAAAATTCAGTTTAAGATACAGTGTGTAAAAAATCATGAAAAAATAGTGCATGAAAATTTTGTGAATAAAAATTCAGGTTGAAAACATTTAAGGCTGAAAAATTCAGTGTCAAAAATCTTGGGGAAGAAATATTCAGTGTCAAAAAAGTTGGGGAAGACAAATTCAGTGTCAAAAAAGTTGGGAAATAAAAATTTTGTGTCAAAAGTTGGGGAAGAAAAATTCAGTGTCAAAAAAGATGAGAAATAAAACTTCAGTGTCAAAAAAGTTGGTGAATAGAATTTCAGAGTCAAAAAAGTTGTGGAAGAAAAATTCAGTGTTAAAAAGGTTGGGGAAGAAAAATTCAGTGTGAAAAAAGTTGGGGAAAAAATGTCAGTGTCAAAAAATTTGGGTAAGACAAATTCAGTGTCAAAAAAGTTAGGGAGGAAAAGTTCAGTGTCCAAAAAGTTGGGGATGAAAAATTCAGTGCCAAAAAAGTCGGGGAAGAAAAATTCAGTGTAAAAAAAGTTGGGAACGAAAAATTCAGAGTCAAAAAAGTTGGGGAATAAACATTTTGTGTCAAAAGTTGGGGAAAAAAGATTCAATGTCCAAAAAGTTGGGAAAGAAAAAATCAGTGTCAAAAAAGTTGGGGAAGACAAATTCAGTGTCAAAAAAGTGGGGGACGAAAAATTCAGTGTCAAAAAAGTTGGGGAAGACAAATTCAGTGTCAAAAAAGTTGGAAAATAAAAATTCAGTGTCAAAAAAGTTGGGGAAAAAAATTCAGTGTTTGTACACTGATTTTTTTTTTTACAATGATTTTTTTGCGCTGAATTCCAAAACACTAACACGCATTACTTTTTTTTTTACTCAAAGAAATTGTCAGCATAATTTTATTAACAAACACCAACAATTTGGTGTCCAAACTAAAGCTTTTATAATAAAAATAGCAATTAATGGTGTCATAATCCTACTGTACAGCAGCTGTGGTTCACTTATTTGTCACATTTTGAGAAAATGAGAACTTTTTCACATTTATGTTACAGCTTTTGTGCCGGAAACCTCATCCTGACTATGTTACCACACCCTGTGTTGACATTTGACATTACCTGGTGCCAGTTTTGACTGGAGAGGTTGATCTTCCTCACAGAGCCGGGCTGAAGAACATTGATGAGTCTACAAACACACAAAGACAAGCATCACACATGAGATGCGGTACAAGGAAATGTGTTGTTGCACTTTAAGCTTGGCAAGCACATTGGTTCTAAAATCATGATTGACTTCATATTAGAAACATCTCTGAGTAAGGTGCAGTGCATTTAGTATCATGGTGCAACCATTCGTCAACATTGTGCAAAATGAAATGTGTCCGGAGGACGCGACTCAGCATAGCTACTCAAACAACTTGACGGATTTAGATTGACGATGACTGCTAGTTCAGATAGTCAATGACTAGTCAGCGACGAGTCAACAACTAGTCGACTAATTCTTTAGAAAGTCGATGACTAGTCGAGTAATTGTTAAAATAGTTAACTAAATGTTGGGATAATCGCCGACTAGCCGACTCATTGTTAAGATAGTCAACAACTAGCAGACTAATCGTTCATATAGTCGATGACTAGTTGCGTAATCGTTCAGGTAGTCCATGACAAGTCGCCTAATCGTTCAGATAGTCGATGACAAGTCGCCTAATCGCTCAGATAGTCGATGACTAGACAACCAATCGTTCAGATAGTCAATGACTAATCGTTCAGATAGTCGATGACTAGTTGACTAATCGTTCGGATAGTGAATGACTATCGGACTAATCGTTCGGATAGTCGGTGAGAAGGAGACTAATCGTTCGGCTAGTCGATTGAATAGACGACGAATCGTTTGGATAGTCAACGACTACTCAACAAATCAGTCGAATAGTCAACTGATAGTCAACTAATCGTTCGGATAGTCGATGACGAGCATACTAATAGTTCGGAGAGTCCATGACTAGCCGACTAATCGCTCTGATAGTCGTTGACCAGCAGACTAATCGTTAGGATAGTCGACTACTAGTCGACCAATCGGTCGGATAGTCGATGACTAGTCGACCAATCGGTTGGATAGTCGATGACTAGTCAACCAATCGGTCGGATAGTCGATGACTAGTCAACCAATCGGTCGGATAGTTGATGACTAGTAGACTAATCGGTCAAATAGTCGATGACTAGCAGACTAATCGCTCGGATAGTCGATGACTAGCAGACTAATTGCTCGAATAGTTGATGACTAGTGGACTAATCGTCAGATAGTCGATGACTAGCAGACTAATCGCTCGGATAGTTGATGACTAGTGGACTAATCGTCAGATAGTCGATGACCAGTCGACTAATCGGTTGAATAGTCGATGACTAGCGGACTAACCGCTCGGATAGTCGATGACTAGTAGACTAATCGTCGCATAGTCAATGGCCAGCCGACTAATCGGTCGAATAGTCGATGACTAGCGGACTAATCGTTCGGACAGTCGACGACTTGTCGACTAATTGTTTAGATAGTCGACGACTAGTCGACTAATTGTTTGGATAGTCGACGACCAGTCGACTAATTGTTTGGATAGTCGATGACTAGTCGACTAATTGTTTGGATAGTCGATGACTAGTCGACTAATTGTTTAGATAGTTGATGACTAGTCGACTAATTGTTTTGATAGTTGATGACTAGTCGACTAATTCTTCAGATAGTCAATGACTAGTCAACTAATCGTTTAAATAGTGGCTGAGTAGCAGACTAATCGTTAAGATAGCCGATGGCTAGCCGACTAATCGTTAAGATAGTCGATGAACAGTCGACTGATCGTTCAGATAGTCGATGACTCGTCGACTAATTGTTCAGATAGCTGTTGACTATCAAAATAGTGGTTAGTTGCAGCCCTAGTTGGCATAAATCGGGTGTGTTGGTGAAACTCACTCGCATAGCATGACTCCATCCTT
Organism: Nerophis ophidion; assembly: GCF_033978795.1. Lineage (NCBI taxonomy): Eukaryota > Metazoa > Chordata > Actinopteri > Syngnathiformes > Syngnathidae > Nerophis > Nerophis ophidion. The sequence continues at coordinate 28,130,954 of NC_084633.1, read as the reverse complement.
CAGACTCTCCATGAAGTTCTCTCCAATCTTGGTGCCGGTCACATCCTGAATCCACAGCCTCAGCTCCTCCTCCATATGGGGGTCATACTTCCCTGCCAGCTGAGGAGATGGGAGAGGTTAAAGGTCAGGGCTGACCTTACAAGTATATGTAAGTACGGGGTGTTGAAGTAACAACATATTCATTGACTTGGCTTCTATCTATCCCTGCAAACCATGTTAGAGCTGAGGACACCTTGATAGACAAAGCACTATTCTCAAATATTAAGGACGCCAGATTACTCATGATTATTATTTTTCACGATTCTCAATCGATTACATTTTTTTTTTAAACATTTCATTACTGAAATTTTATAAATGTTTTATTATGATTTTTTTTTACATTTGACTTTATTAAACGTTTGGGTAGAATTTTGTCAAAGAAAAAAATGTTGTTGTTTTTTCAGTAATAAAGAAACTGATCAGAGCTGTGTACCTATTTTATGGAGGAATGTAGTTAATCATATTACTGGCACTCAATGTTATTAAAAAGTATTGATTTTGAATCGAGAATCAATTATGAATTGAATAATTACCCCTAAGAATCAAATCCAATCGTGCGGTGCCCAAAGATTCACAGCCCTGTCAAACATCAATTATTTGTGTTTAGGTTTTGTACCAAATTTTTCGAAGCATTTGTCCTGAGAAAATAACAATATCAATGATTTGTGTAAATCCTTTCGACCAACAGTGATTACATTTAAAATTACATTTTTTACGTCTATGTGAACTGATAAAGCATGAAAAATATAGGTTGTGTTAAAATGATGGACAAAATGTATAAACAGCTCCTCCTTTTACTACACTGCAAAAACTGAAATCCATCCATCCATCCATCCATCTCCTTCCGCTTATCCGAGGTCGGGTCGCGGGGGCAGCAGCCTAAGCAGGGAAGCCCAGACTTCCCTCTCCCCAGCCACTCCGTCTAGCTCTTCCCGGGGGGTCCCGAGGCATTCCAAAGCCAGCCGGGAGACATAGTCTTCCCAACGTGTCCTGGGTCTTCCCCGTGGCCTCCTACCGGTTTGACGTTCCCTAAACACTTGCCCAGGGAGGCATTCGGGTGGCATCCTGACCAGATGCCCGAGCCACCTCATCTGGCTCCTCTCGATGTGGAGGAGCAGCGGCTTTACTTTGAGTTCCTCCCGGATGGCAGAGCTTCTCACCCTATCTCTAAAGGGAGAGCCCCGCCACCCGGGGTTGGAAACTCATTTCGGCCGCTTGTACCTGTGATCTTGTCTTACGGTCATGACCCAAAGCTCATGACGATAAGTGAGAATGGGAACGTAGATCGACCGGTAAATTGAGAGCTTTGCCTTCCAGCTCAGCTCCTTCTTCACCACAACGGATCGATACAATGTCCGCATTACTGAAGACGCCGCACCGATCCGCCTGTCGATGTCACGATCCACTCTTCCCCCACTCGTGAACAAGACTCCTAGGTACTTGAACTCCTCCACTTGGGGCAGGGTCTCCTCCCCAACCCAGAGATGGCACTCCACCCTTTTCCGGGCAAGAACCATGGACTCGGACTTGGAGGTGCTGATTCTCATTCCGGTCGCTTCACACTCGGCTGCGAACTGATCCATTGAGAGCTTAAGATCCCGGCCAGATGATGCCATCAGGACCACATCATCTGCAAAAAACAGACACCTAATCCAACGGCCACCAAAACGGAACCCTTCAACACCAAGAAATTCTGTCCATAAAAGTTAGGAACAGAATCGATGACAAAGGACAGCCTTGGCGGAGTCCAACCCTCACTGGAAACGTGTCCGACTTACTGCTAGCAATGCGGACCAAGCTCTGACACTGATCATACAGGAAGCGGACCGCCACAATAAGACAGTCCGGTACCCCATACTCTCTGAGCACTCCCCACAGGACTTCCCGAGGGACAACGGTGAATGCCTTCTCCAAGTCCACAAAGCACATGTAGACCGGTTGGGCAAACTCCCATGCACCCTCTAGAACCCTGCCGAGAGTATAGAGCTGGTCCACAGTTCCACGACCAGGACGAAAACCACACTGTTCCTCCTGAATCCGAGGTTTGACTACCCGGCGTAGCCTCCTCTCCAGTAAACCAGAATTAACCTTACCGGGAAGGATGAGGAGTGTGATCCCACGATAGTTGGAACACACCCTCCGGTCCCCCTTCTTAAAGAGAGGGACCACCACCCCGGTCTGCCAATCCAGATGTACGGCCCCTGATGTCCATGCGATGCTGCAGAGTCTTGTCAACCAAGACAGCCCCAGAGCATCCAGAGCCTTAGGGAACTACAGGCGGATTTCATCCACCCCCGGGGCCTTGCCGCCAAGGAGCTTTTTAACTACCTCAGCAACCTCAGCCCCAGAAATAGGAGAGCTCACCACAGATTCCCCAGGCACCACTTCCTCATAGGCGTGCTGGTGGGATTGAGGAGGTCTTGGAAGTATTCCCTCCACCGATCCACAACATACGCAGTCGAAGTCAGCAGAACACCATCCGCACCATACACGGTGTTGACAGTGTACTGCTTCCCCTTCCTGAGGCGGCGATTGGTGGTCCAGAATTGCTTCGAAGCCGTCCGGACGTAGTTTTCCATGGCTTCTCTTAACTCCTCCCATGTCCGAGTTTTTGCCTCTGTGACCGCTAAAGCTGCACACCGCTTGGCCCGTCGGTACCTGTCCACTGCCTCCGGAGTCCTATGAGCCAAAAGAACCCGATAGGACTCCTTTTTCAGCTTGACGGCATCCCTCACTGCTGGTGTCAGCCAACGGGTTCTGGGATTACCGTCACGACAGGCACCAACAACCTTGCGGCCACAGCTCCAATCAGCCGCCTCGACAATAGAGGTGCGGAACATGGTCCACTCGGACTCAATGTCCCGCATCTCCCTCGTGACATGTTCAAAGTTCTTCCGGAGGTGTGAATTGAAACTCTATCTGACAGGAGACTCTGCTAGACGGTCCCAGCAGACCCTCATAATGCACTTGGGCCTGCCAGGTCTGCTTGGCATCCTCCCCCACCATCGTAGTCAACTCACCACCAGGTGGTGATCGGTAGAAAGCTCCGCCCCTCTCTTCGCCCGAGTGTCCAAAACATGAGGCTGCAAATCCGATGACACAACTACAAAGTCAATCATGGAACTGCGGCCTAGGGTCTCCTGGTGCCAAGTGCACATATGGACACCCTTATGTTTGAACATGGTGTTTGTTATGGACAAACTGTGACAAGCACAAAAGTCCAATAACAAAACACCACTTGGGTTCAGATCCGGGCAGCCATTCTTCCCAGTCACGCCTCTCCAGGTTTTACTGTCGTTGCCAACATGAGCGTTGAAGTCCCCCAGCAGAACAAGGGAATCTCCCAGGGGAGCTCTTTCCAGTACTCCCTCGAGTGTACCCAAAAAGGGTGGGTACTCTGAACTGCTGTTTGGTGCGTAAGCACAAACAACAGTCAGGACCCGTTCCCTCACCCGAAGGCGGAGGGAAGCTACCCTCTCGTCCACTGGGTTGAACTCCAACGTGCAGGCTTTGAGCCGAGGGGCAACGAGAATTGCCACCCCAGCCCGTCGCCTCTCACTGCTGGCAACGCCAGAGTGGAAGAGAGTCCAGTCCCTCTCGAGAGAACCCGTTCCAGAGCCCCTGCTGTGCGTCGAGGTGAGTCCGACTATATCCAGCCGGAACTTCTCTACCTCGCACACTAGCACAGGCTCCTCCCCCCCCCCAGTGAGGTGACGTTCCACGTTCCAAGAGCTAGCTTCTGTAGCCGAGGATTGGACCGCCAAGTGCCCTGCCTTCGGCTGCCGCCCAGCTCACATCGCACCCAACCTCTATGGCCCCTCCTATGGGTGGTGAGCCCATTGGAGGGATGACCCACGTTGCCTCTTCGGGGGGACAGGCCCGACCAACAGGCGCTCGCCATTGTGCACCAACTCCGGGCCTGGCTCCAGAGCGGGGCCCCGTTACCCGCGTCCGGGCAAGGGAAATCGGAGTCCATTATATTGTAATTCCATAGAAGTCTTTGAGCTGCTCTTTGTCTGATCACTCACCTAGTACCTGTTTGTGTTGGGAGACCCTACCAGGGGGAATGAAAGCCCCCGGAAAACATAGCTCCTAGAATCATTGGGACACGCAAACTCCTCTACCACGGTAAGGTTGCAGCTCAGAGAGGAGTGGCAGCTCAGAGAGGAGAATGAAATCTATGTAAGATGAAATATATCAAATAAGGGTGATATTTGCTTATTTTCAGTCTGATAAGATAATTCTTCTCACTAAGCAGATTTTATGTAAGTCTTTTAATTGTTTTAAGTGTTTTGGTCCTAAATGATCTCAGTAAGATATTACAGCTTGTTGCTGAGATTTTATGAACTATATTGAGTAAAACATGCCCCCACCCCAAAAGGGAGAAGCGGTAGGAAAAAAATGAATAGATGGATGCTTGAAACTAGAATATGACGTGCTGCAAAGCTGTGTCATCAACACTCACAAGTATAAAACTATTTTTTTTAAAGTAATAATTTCTTACTTCTAGCATGAAAAAAAAAAAATCATGACTTTGACACAATTATGTCTTATAATTAAAACCGATGACAACCAAATGGTCTTTGCTGGGGGGGGTTTTCAATGAAAAAATAGAAAATACGTACTCATATACACAGTACAGTAAACTGAAAGTTAATATTGAAACATTTAACATGTGACATTTCAAGCAATTTTGAACAGAAATAATTAATCCCCGTGTGTGTCCGCGCTAGAGCTGCATTTCACAGCCATCTGTACTACTTTATTTAAAATACGTAAATAATTTAGGAGGAAAACAACATGATCACAAAGCCAAATGTCTCGTTTTGGGGATATTTCAGCTTAAATTGGAAGGGCAATATGAGCCCATCAACACGGGCGAACCAGAGAGAATGCCGTGATTGCATGATGGCAACAGTTTTTCCAAAATTTAATTTAAAAGGGAACAACACTTTTTGGAAAATGTTGCCTATTATTCACAATCATTATGAAAGACGTGACGGGGGGATTTTTTTAATGCATTCTAAAGATTAAATAAGCCTAAATAAAAGTCCGCTTATAGCCTTATAGCGCAGCCATTGGGAGCTCCTCTATTTCGCCCACAAAGTCAAAAAAATAACAATTAAAAAAGCGCCCACAATACTCCATTTACATTTCCTGGCTTGAATATTAACCAAGTATTAGTAATCGTTATTGTAAGTGCTAACACAGACAAACTATTTATAGCATCCTTTTGTTTACATCATTGAGTGGTCTGCTGTTTCCTCGCTTCCTTGCACCCTGGAAGTTTATTCTAGATCATAAATCACGCATCTCACCTGGACAGAACAAGTCTGAGTAGGTATTCTGACAATTTGGTAAACTTAGACAGTCATTTAAGACACGAAAATGGACAGAATGACACAAAAAGACCCCCGCATCCTTCTAAATGGGAATTTATAAACATTTTAACAGTCGGCATCCTAAAGACAGCAGACATTGTACAATAAATGATGTTGTATTATGTTTGTTTGCTCTCATAACGCCTGCAGTGAGTAATAATCAGTGACAGAAAAAAAAAAAAAAAGCAAACGTCAAATAAATGCTTAAAATGATCAAAATATGTAAACATTAAATGTTATTATAAATGTTAGTAAATTACATATGTACACACACATAAAACCTTAATGGAGGTGTTCAGATGTTTTTTTAAGGGCTTCATTGGCGGAATTGCGCTCCTCATATAGGCTTCATTGCAAGCAGACAGACATTTGATCGCATTTATTTAATATTTAGAATGCAAAAAGATTAAAAATAATAACATCCACAGTCATGTCTTTCATAACGATTATGAACAAAATTCCAAAGAAAGTGGAGTGCAATTCCCCTTTAAACTGTTCAATATGTATTCAGGTTGAATTTTTGCTTACAGAAATTATAGTCCATTTATTTATTTTGGTTTATTTCTTTGAGATGCCTGATATAGATCCGACCTGGGCAAATTAAGCTTTTCAATCTGGCCTGCCGGACATTCCCAAATAATTTTTTCTAGATCTTTAAGATGGAAAGTGTAGCTGCCATTATGATGTGCACTCATGTTTTCTAATGACAGTAAGTTTTGATCCATACAAAGTATTTCAATGGTTGGAATATGCACTTTTGCATGATGTACTAGTTACTATGGTCATCTAATTTGTTACTATGGTCATCTAATCAGTTACGATGGTCATATAATTGGTTACTATGATCATCTAATTAGTTACTATGGTCATCTAAGTCACAGCAGCTCAGACGAGGCACCAAGCAGTGTGGGTGGGCAGCGTTTCCACAGAGTGTCAGCCTGAAATGTGGGTGTCAGGGACAGACGCGGAAAGAGATTTTTTACAACAAAGTTCTAAAGCTTAGTGATATATCAGATGTATCAGATTGTAGGTGGGTTTATTTTTTTACCCTTCGCGTTCATATTGGCTGTTCGTTGCATTTTGCTTAGTTGTAAAATATATCGATCAAGAGGGGGTGTGACGTTCATGTTGTCAATATTCAGTGTTTTATCGTTTATAGTTAATATTGTAAATCCCACATTCTTTATTTTCATGTACATTCTGGGTGTCTCATTCAGGGGGGGCGTGTCCGTTTTTTTTTCTTTGTCATGAAAAAGGCAGGTTTTTGCGGTTGGTGCACTAATTGTAAGTGTATATTGTGTTTTTTATGTTGATTTAATAAAAAATAAAAAATAAATACAAATGTATTTATTTATTTATTTTTATTTTTTTTAATAAAAATTAATAAAAAATTATTCTGCGGCCCGGTACCAATCGGGCCACGTCCCGGTGGTTGGGGACCACTGGTCTAGGATGCCCAAAAAATGTTGGACAATTCTATGCTCCCAACCTTGTGGAAACAGTTTGGAGCAGGCCCCTTCCTCCTCCAACATGACCGTGCACCAGTGCACAAAGCAAGGTCCATAAAGACATGGACAACAAAGTTTGGTGTGGATGAACTTGACTGGCCTGCACAGAGTCCTGACCTGAACCCGATAGAACACCTTTGGGGTGAATTAGAACGGTGACTGACAGCCAGGCCTTCTCCACCAACATTAGTGTGTGACCTCACCAATGCGCTTTTGGAAGAATTCCTATTAACACACTCTGCAACCTTGTGGACAGCCTTCCCAGAAGAGTTGAAACTGTAATAGCTGCAAAAGGTGGACCCACATCATATTGAACCCTATGGGTTAGGAATGGGATGGCACTTCAAATTCATATGTGAGTCAAGGCAGGTGGCCAAATACTATACACACACTGGACACATTTTTTTCCTCTAAATTTGCCCCCCGCCCCGAGTCAAAATAATGGCCAGGTCTAGTATAAAATATAAAAATGGAAAATCGAGTTGAGAGAAAACTCCAATGGGGTTTTTCCTCCAAATGGTGCAGCCTTACTAGACCGTATGAGATGACATGGGAGAAGTGTGAAAAGGAGGTTTGTGGACCCTGGTCACCTTTTCATGAACACGTCACAGTGGCAGATAAGTCTGACATCAGCAGCCAACGCAACGTTTCCAAGTGGGAGGTGGGGGGATAGTGGAATAGTGCAGCGACGACTTGATCACACCAAACTTGGGAGAAACAGCTTTCCCCAGACACGCCGCCTCCCTCTGACCGACCTGCTCCCCCTTGCCGATTGGCCAGGCTCATGTTTCGCACTGGCTTTTCCAGAATATTCCCTTTTACAGTGAAGAGCATTCAGCGATGACAGGCGCAGCTTCCAGCCAAGGTACTGAAGTTGTGTTGTTCTATTTCCCCGTGGAGTCACAACTGATTTTATGGACATTATTATTTTACAAAACAGAATACCAGCACTCAATAAAACCTAAAAAAAAAAAAAAAAAAAAAAAACACACATGGAGGGAACAGATGGTCCACTTTTGTAGCTGATAAACATTTCTATTGTATAAGATTGTACATATTTTTCCTTATTCATTTGTTGAAAATCTAAAATTTTTTACCATAGGAAGCCATATATATATACAATTGATGTGTTCCAGACACTCATAAACATGAACACAAAACTGCTTAAAAGAGAATATTTAGAGTTTGACATGCAGAAAACAAGGGAAATGTAATCATTTATATGCTCGACAAACTACGGCCGTGAATCTTTGGGCACCACACGACTCTGTTCCATTCTTGGGGGTAACGATTCGATTCGGAATAGATTCTCGAGTCAAAATCTACATTTGTTTTTAATAACAATGTAAGCCAGTGATATGATTAACAACATTCCTCCATAAAAAAGATACCAGCTCGGAGAAATGTTTGCATTACTTAAAAGAAAACTGGTTTTGTCAAATACAAACAGAGCAACAAGAGAAGTATCCAACACTTGTCTTTTCTAAGGTAAATCTGTACTGCAGATATTGATTATCAACATCATTATGATATGGCTGAGTGACTGGACAGGACAGTTTGAAAAAATAAAAATAAAAACTAATATTTTTTAAATTTTTATTTTTTAAATCGATTGAGGATATTCATAAATAAGAATCGCGGTAAATCTGATTTTTTTTTTGACACCCCTACCACAAACGGCATCTCCATGTCAAATATGTGTATATTAGGGATGCACCGAAATGAAAATTTGTGGCCGAAGACGAAGCAAAATCAAACGCTTGGCCGAAGGCCGAATACCGAATAATGAATGCAGTTTTTCATAATTTTTTAAATATTGTATAAATAGCCTAAAATAAATATTTAGACATGTTTTTCAAATAAAGTATTTTTTTATTGAATATTGACATTTTTTTAATATTCCAGTAGCCTTTGCTTTTCAAAAAAAGCACAAAGTTTTTCATTTATATTAGGCCTTCAAACAAAACATGCATTCCAAAAAAAAATAAAGTGCATTAAAGTGGATGAACCCACAACAAATGAATTATTGTCCTTTTGGCAAAAGTCTGCTTAACCCCAGTAGATATGCTAATAATGTAAACTGAAGGCTCAAGTAAATCTCAATTAAGTGTGTGCTTGTAACCTCATACACTTATACAGGTAGCCTACACAACAGGCTAATAATGTAAACAGAGGCCCCACTAAATCTCAATAAGTGTGTGCTTGTAACCTCATACACTTATACAGGTACACAACATATCCCAACGTCACCGCGTCAAAAAATGCGTCACCCGCCACTATTCGGCCTTGTTTTTAACTCATTCCACCAAAGGCCGAATGTGGCTTTTTTTGCCATATTCGGCCGAATATATTCGGTTACCCTAGTGTATATATATACACAAACATACATACGTATATATATGTGTGTATATATATATATATATATATATATATATATATATATATATATATATATATATATATATATATATATATATATATATACACACACACACACACATGTATATATACACACATATAAATATATATACACACATACACATATATATATATCCATATACACACACATACATACGTACATATATATCTATGTACACATATATACATATATGTATATATATCTATATACACATATATACATACATACATACATATAGACATATATATACACATACATACACATACAGACATATATACACATACATACATACTGTATATACACATACATGCACATAATAATAATAATGGGTTAGATTTATATTGCGCTGTTCTATTATTAGATACTCAAAGCACTCACAGAAATGTGGGAACCCATCATTCATTCACACCTGGTGGTGGTAAGCTACATCTGTAGCCACAGCTGCCCTGGGGTAGACTGACGGAAGCGTGGCTGCCAGTTTGCGCCTACGGCCCCTCCGACCACCACCTGTCATTCACTCATCATTCATCCACCAGTGTGAGCGGCACCGGGGGCAAGGGTGAAGTGTCTTGCCCAAGGACACAACGGCAGCAATTTGGATGTCAATAGGCGGGGAGCGAACCTGCAACCCTCAGGTTTCTGGCACATACATATTAACACACACATACACTGCTTTGCACACCCTTGGCATTCTCTCCATGAGCTTCAAGCACACCTGTGAAGTGAAAACAATTTCTGACGACTATCTCTTGAAGCTCATGGAGAGAATGCCAAGAGTGTGCAAAGCAGTAATCAGAGCAAAGGGTGGCTATTTTGAAGAAACTAGAATATAAAACATGTTTTCAGTTATTTCACATAGCTTCACATGTGTTCATTCATAGTGTTGATGCCTTCAGTGACAATCTACAATGAAAATAGTCGTGAAAATAAAGAAAAGGCACTGAATGAGAACGTGTGTCAAAACCTTTGGCCTGTACCGCACACACACACAACTTAACTTGCCCTCAATGTAAACAAGTTTGACACCCCAGGTCGGGAGAGAGGATAATATAACAGCAATGCGTCAGAATTGTCACAGTCAGAACACCGCACAGACGAGGATGTCGTTCCACAAATTGGATCGATACCATCATGACATCTGCCTCCTATGATCATTCCTCCAGCAACATTATATATGATATTTAGGCCACTGCCAAACTAATGCGATTCCAACCAAAAGGGAGCAACTATGATCAATCTAGCAGGCAGTTGTAGCGCAGCATGGACGTCTGGGGAGCTCATTCCAGGTGAAGATGTCGTCACATGTCTGCCACGGAAATCGTCAGAGTGCGACTTTGAATCAAGTGAATTCCACACTGGGGCGACGGTATGCCTGCTGGGATCAGGTGGCATGTTGGGGGACTCACTCTTACCATGTGTCTAGTCCTTTTGTCATTGTTGGAAGACAATTAAGGAACGAGAAGAAAAAGAGAAACTTTGCCATTTGAATATTTGATCATACCAGAGCTTTGCAGTGAAGGCGTATAAAAAAAAAAGCTCGGTTTACATTGGACTAGCGTTGTACGGTATATCGGTAACTGTATAGTATCACGATACTAATTAATTTTTTATATCTTTCCTTTCTAATCCATTTTCTCCCATTTGTTAGTCCAGGTGTCTCCTAGCTGCTCAGGCAAATTGTATTGTCTAAAAATGCATTTTCCCATCGATAATGTGACATCATCTCGTTCAACATAAATGGAGTGCTTGCCCAAAGTCAACTATACATACATACATAATACATATACGCATATATATATATATATATATATATATATATATATATATATATATATATATATATATATATATATAGTTGTTTATTTTCTGTTAAATGTATTTCTTTGTATAAAACAGAACTTCTTTGAAAGGAAGCCAACCACCATAACAATTCCCATCCCTTGTCGACTCAATCCAATCCAATCCAATCCACTTTATTTGTACAGCACATTTAAACAACATAAATGTTTCCAAAGTGCTGCACAACAATGTTAAAAACAATATTCAAATATTATCCTTAGCTCCATCAATGACTGAATAAAAAAACAAAACCAATATAAAACAAATGTAAAAATAAATATGCTTAAAAACTATTTTAAAGGCTAAAACGAATTAAATCAATAAATAGGGAGGGTTCTAATTAGAGATGTGTGATAATATCGGACTGCTGATATTACCGGCCGATAAATGCTTTAAAATGTAATATCGGAAATATCAGTATCGGTTTCAAGAAGTAGAAAGTTTGACCTTTTAAAACGCCGCTGTACAGAGTTGTACACGGACGTAGGGAGAAGTACAGAGCGCCAACAAACGTTAAAGGCTCTGCCTTTGCGTCTTGACCCAATCACATAATATCTACGGCTTTTCAGGCACACAAGTGAATGCGAAGCATACTTGGTCAACAGCCATACAGGTCACACTGAGGGTGGCCGTATAAACAACTTTAACACTGTTACAAATATGCGCCACACTGTGAACCCATTACCAAACAAGAATGACAAACACATTTCGGGAGGACATCCATACCGTAACACAACAGAAACCCTTGCAGCACTAACTCTTCTGGGAGGCTACAATTCAGCCCCCGCCCCCGCTACCCTCTACCACCTCACTCCCATATCAACCCCGCCCACCTCAACCTCCTCATGCTATCTCAGGGAAAGCATGTCCCAAATTCCAAACTGCTGTTTTGAGGCATGTTAAAAAAAAAAAAAAAGCGCTTTGTGACTTCAATAATAAATATGGCAGTGCCATGTTGGCATTTTTTTTTACCATACCTTGAGTTGATTTATTTTGGAAAACCCTGTTACATTGTTTAATGCATCCAGCGGGGCATCACAACAAAATCAGGCATAATAATGTGTTAATTCCACGAATATATCGGTATCGGTTGATATCGGAATCAGTAATTAAGAGTTGGACAATATCGGAATATCGGATATTGGCAAAAACGCCATTATCGGACATCTCTAGTGCTAATTTTTTTATGGCTGTTAAGTAAGTCCTGCAGAGGCAACACGGACATCAGTGTGCATCTACGTTAGCTGTATTTTTCAACTCATGTATGTAAATATATTAAAGGCCTACTGAAACCCACTACTACCTACCATGCAGTCTAATAGTTTATATATCAATGATGAAATATTAACATTGCATCACATGCCAATACTGCCGGTTTAGTTATTAAATTGCAATTTTAAATTTCCCGCGAGGTATCCTGTTGAAAACATCGCGGAAAGATGACGCATATGATGACGCGTGCGCGTGATGTCTCGGGTTGTAGTGGACATTTTTTTCCAGCCCGATCCAAGCTATAAGTAGTCTGCTTTAATTGCATAATTACACAGTATTCTGGACATCTGTGTTGCTGAATCTTTTGCAATTTGTTCAATTAATAATGGAGACGTCAAAGAAGAAAGATGTAGGTGGGAAGCGGTGCACTGCGGCTGCTTTTAGCATCACAAACACAGCCGGTGTTTCCTTGTTTGAAATTCCCGAATGTGAAGCTTTACTATGGAACAGAGCGGTCAAGCGAACATGGTTCCCAACCACATGTCAACTGGCAGGTTTCGGTTGGAAAATGGTGGTAATAAGTCGGCTCTTATCGGAGACATCAGTGGAGCTTGCGTCCTGCTGCAGCTGCCTGGCTTCCCTCAGAGACACTGGCGGTCACCACACCCGTGGCCTCACCCCTCCGACTTTCAGGTACTATATAATCTCACTAAAACACTAGCAACACAATAGGCAGATAAGGGATTTTTCAGAAGTATCCTGGTAAATGTGTCTAATAACTTCTGAATCGCTCTCACTGCCCTTTTTTCTAGTCCTTCACTCTAATTATCCTCATCCACGAATCTTTCATCCTCGCTCAAATTAATGGGGAAATTGTCGCTTTCTCGGTCCGAATCGTTCTAGCTGCTGGTGGCTATGATTGTAAACAATGTGAGGAGCCCTACAACCTGTGACGTCACACGTACATCGTCTGCTACTTCCGGTAAAGGCAAGGCTTTTTTATTAGCGACCAAAAGTTGCAAACTTTATCGTTGATGTTCTCTACTAAATCCTTTCAGCAAAAATATGGCAATATATCGCGAAATGATCAAGTATAACACATAGAACGGACCTGCTATCCCCGTTTAAACAAGAAATTCTCATTTAAGTAGGCCTCTAAACAATGTACGTAACATGTAAGCAAATATGGGACAGTGTACACGTCAATTTTGGTCAGTCAACAATTGTTATTTTTTTCTGAGTAAAAGTATGACATACCTTCTCATTCAATGCGTTTTCTTTTTTTTCCATGACTATTTACGTTGTAGATAGTCACTGAAGGCATCAAAACTATGAATGAACACGTGGAGTTACGTACTTCACACACAAAAAAAAGGTGAAATAACTGAAAACATGTTTTATATTCTACTTTCTTCAAAATAGCCATCCTTTGCTCTGAATACTGATTTGCACACTTTCGGCATTCTCTCCATGAGCTTCAAGAGGCTTCACAGGTGTGCTTGAAGCTCGTCGAGGGAATTGAATGAGAAGGTGCATCCAAACTTTTGGCCTGTACTGTTTAGTATAGTATGTATTTAAATATTTAACACATGCAAAAAGGTATTGTTTAATATTTATATAAACAACTCGTTAGCATTAAACTAACTCACAATCCCCCATGAGTTTGAATGAATGCCAGTCTAGAAGGGCTGCAGGATCGTGGCCAAAATAATAACGATTATTTTTCATCACTATCAAAATCACGATTGAATTACTGTTAATTAAATCATTTTATTGCACTTGAATGAATCTATAAAAATAACTGAATCAAAATAAAATTAAATGGACACAAGACAAAAGGGCTGACTGATATAAATATGCCATTGCAGAGTGCGATCATAAGTGTCTTGTTCTGTATATTGTACAGTATTTTGTATTTGTAGAGTGTTTTGTATATTGTACAGGATTGCTTATTATTTTTATTGGATAGTAGTTTTCTATTCTTAATTTTATCTTTATTACCTCTTGTGTGTGTGTGTTCACTAGGATGACAGGGGATGCAAAACAATAACAGTGCAATACTTTTACATAACATGGTCACCACTGCCTAGTTTCTCTTGTTATCGTCTTATTTAAATGTTATGTTTTTATTCTCATTGTCACTTTTTATTTTTATTGTTATTGTAATATTTTTCTGTTTTGTTCCCATTTATACCCCCATTATTTACTTTTTAAATTCTATCTCAATTCTGTACACTGCTGCTGGAATTTAATTTTCCTGAGGGAACTCTTCTGAATGAATCAATAAATTACTATTTATCTATCTATCTAATGTCAAAAAAGTCAATTCTATTCTATTCTAAGGTGCAAACTAGTGACAAAATAACATTATTACATCTGTTATTTTGGTGTGTCTTTGAGAGGTGGATGAATACGGGGTTCCTTGGTGCTGTATTTTGGCACCCCCGATTTTGTAGCCGTTTGTTGGCCGAAATGGTGATCATGATTAAAATTCCATTATTTGTGTCGGACTCCAGTCAAACATAAATAGTGGAGGCCGCCTGCCAAAATGGATTTCTACCTTGTTTCTGGTTGTTGGCTCTGAAAATAAGCAGTGTGTTTTCCGGTAATGCACAGCAGCATCGATAATTAGTACTGTTGTGGAATGCCAGCTATGTTGCCGGTGCAAACATGGCACGTTGTTGTCGGTCTTTTTAAGCTTGAAATGTTCCCGACCCAAATTTTTGACAGCTTCTGTCCTTTTATTTGGGTCATTGATTGTATTTTTCTCTCGTCACAGTTTTCCATTGAGTAATTTCTGTCTATCGCCATTTTTCGCTGTTTTTCACCACACAGAGCACGGCACCTGCACCACCGCTCTCATGTACGCTCGATTGAAAAAAACTCTACGCGGTCCAAATTTGTTTTTATTTTTATTACTTACACCCACAATTAATCGAAGCAACAAAATAGAAAAAGGGTGTTTCTCGTTGAATTAATACATCTAATCGGGTAATCACATTATCGCCAAGTGCTCATGTGAGGCTCAGTTGTTTCTCTTAACAGGACTATGTAAGGCGAGGCTCAAACCTGCTCCGTGTGTGTCAAGTGCCTTGTACTTTTAAGATGGTGCAGAGTGTCCGAATTTGTCTTAGGTGTAACTTTACAAAAGGATCTAAAGAGCTAGTCGAAAATGTTAGCATGCTTACATTAAAATGCTAACATTTAGCATGTGTGCTAATGACGGCATGCTAACAGTTGGCATGTCTTATATTTCAAGTAACACGGCTGTAAGGTGTATGGTTGCAGAAATAGAGAAAAAAGTGCAAAATTATAAGAAAAAGTTAGCATGCGTAAGTTAACTTGGTAGCATGCCAATGTTAGCACACTAACAGTTAACAGCTGTCACATATCAAGTTTTATGACTCTATGGGAAACGGTTACAAGATGATCTAAAAAAAGCTATCACTTTAATGTTAGCATCATTACGTTAGCATGATAGCATGCCAACATGCTAATATTTAGCATGTGTCACATACCAAGTTATGACTGCAAGGTGTACGACTGTATAATTAGAGAAAAAAATGTAAAGTTTACACTTTAATGTTAGCGTGCTAGCATGCTAAAGTTAGCATGCCTTAGCATAATAGAATGCTAAAGTTACCACGTTAACAGTTTACAGGTGTCACATACCAAGTTATATGACTCTAGGGTCAATGGTTACAAATTACCTAAAAAAAACCTACCACTTTAATGCTAGCATGATTATGTTAGCATGATAACATTCTAATAATGACCCTGTGTCACACACCAAGTTATATGTCTGAAATGTGTATGGTTGTGTAATTAGAGAAAAAATTTAATGTTAGCTAAAAAGTTAGCACTTTATTGTTAGCATGCTAGCATGCTAAAGTTAGCACGATTTAGTGTGCTAGCATGCTAATGTTTGCACGCTAACAGTTTACAAGTGTCACATACCAAGTTATATGACTCTAGGGTAAACGGTTGCCAAATTAGCTAAAAAAAGCAAGCACTTTAATGTTATCATGCTAGCATGCTAATGTATACATGCATACAGTTAGCTTGTTTCAAATACCAAGTTATATGACTGTAAGGTGTATGGCTGCGAAATTAGAAAAAAAAAAAGCGGAAAATTTGCAAAACAAGTTCGGACTTTGATGTTAACGTGCTAGTATGCTAACGTTACCACGCTAACAGTTAACGTGTGTCACCTTCCAAGTTATACGAATCTAAGGTCATATAAGGCTATTTCGGTGTAACTGTACAAAAAGAGCTAAAGCGCTAGCCTAAAATGTTAGGATGATTACATTAAAATGCTAGCATTTGCGGAATTAGACAAAAAGTTAGACCAAAAAGTGTAATATTAGCAGGAAACGTTGCCATGCTAATGTTTGCACACTAGCATGCCAACGTTAAGAAGCTAGCACATGATTGCGTATGTTAATTATGTAAATGTATTATGAACAAAAACAAAAGTTATGAGAAGCGTTTTTTTATATTGTTATTTCTATATTCTAGAGTAGGTATGGTGTTCTTGGGATGCAACTCAGTATTCTTCTTCCTCCAAACACGACGAGTTGAGTTTATACCAAAATGGTTACATGGATGATACAGCAGAGGATTGGGAGAATGTCATGTGGTCAGATGAAACCAAAATATAACTTTTTGGTGTAAACTCAAATCGTCGTGTTTGGAGGAAGAAGAATACTGAGTTGCATCCCAAGAACACCATAGATACTGTGAAGCATGGGGGTGGAAACATCATGCTTTGGGGCTGTTTTTCTGCTAAGGGGACAGGACGATTGATCCGTGTTAAGGAAAGAATGAATGGGGCCATGTATCGTGAGATTTTGAGCCAAAACCTCCTTCCATCAGTGAGACCCTTAAATGGTTGATCAAATACTTATTTTCCACCATAACTTACAAATACATTCTTTAAAATTCCTAAAATGTGAATTCCTGGATTTTTTTTCCCACATTCTGTCTCTCACAGTTGAAGTGTACCTATGATGAAAATTACAGACCTCTGTCATCATTTTAAGTGGGAGAACTTGCACAATCGGTGGCTGACTAAATACTTTTTTGCCCCACTGTATATATGTATCCATCCATCCATTTTCTACCGCTTGTCCCTTTCGGGGTCGCGGGAGCCTATCCCAGCTGCATTAGGGCATATATATATATATATATATATATATATATAGGTTGAAAAGGATTTGCAAATCATTGTATTCTGTTTTTATTTACCATTTACACAAAGTGCCAACTTCACTGGTTTTGGGGTTTGTATTTCAAAATGTTGTTCTTGAGGACAAAATCCATTCAAAAATGATCAAAATAAATCCGGATTGTGTTCAAGTACCGTTGCATTTCATTTCTTGTGACGTTTGTCTGAGCTGCTGGCACTACTTTGTCTCCCTCACGGCGAATGGGTGCGCCCGCTGGGTTCCGTCAGGACATTGTTTTGTCATTCTTGACTCCCATGTAAACTGTTTAGTGCCGGCACGCTTTCTCCGGTTCCGAGCGAGGGACCCGGTCACTCCTTAAAAGGCCACTGCTTTATGAACGATGGGCCCGTCAGTCTGACATCAGCCCACTGGAACGTACCGTACGACTGTCGGGAGGAGGAATTATTGTCAACACAGCAAATGACTTTGACATGGCAGCAAACTGGAGATGGTGCCAACAAAGGAACACATCCTACTGCACAAGGATGGCGGTCGTTGACCTGACCGTCTGCACACACCCTCATTGCTACTTTGACTTTAACTCGGTCGGTTCATCACAACGGACTACTAAAAAGTGAGGACAAAGCATTGGAAGTTGAAAAGGCTGGGAATAATGTCTGGTATTTACATCATTTGTGTTGGCAAATGCTGCTGCATTTCTCCAATACTGTGTGAAACATTTCACATTTTGAGTGTTTACATTCCTAAAGAGATTGTAATTTTATCCAACCCTATTTGGTCAATAGTAGAATAGCACAAACACTACTTTTATAAAACAGCTTGCGGCTGGATACGCTTTACATTTTTGTGGATAAAAGCTTGAAATTGTTTCCATACTTATCTTGCAAGATTGCATGTGCTTCAACATTTTTATTCATAATTTAACAAACAATGAGTGGATTTGGCGACAAAATACATCTATGTACGGTAGCGCTGTCCCGATACCGATATTTTAGTACACACCTTCTTATTTCAATGCGTTTTCTTTAGTTTCATAACTATTTACATTGAAGATTGTCACTGAAGGCATCAAAACTATGACACCTTCCATCCATCCATCTTCTTCCGCTTATCCGAGGTCAGGTCGCGGGGGCAGCAGCCTAAGCAGGGAAGCCCAGACTTCCCTCTCCCCAGCCACTTCGTCCAGCTCTTCCCGGGGGATCCCAAGGTGTTCCCAGGCCAGCTGGGAGACATAGTCTTCCCAATGGCCTCCTACCGGTTGGACGTGCCCTAAACACCTCCCTAGGGAGGCGTTCGGGTGGCATCCTGACCAGATGCCCGAACCACTTCCTCTGGCTCCTCTCAACGTGGAGGAGCAGCGGCTTTAGTCTGAGCTCCCCCGGATGTTAGTGCTTCTCAACCTATCTCTAAGGGAGAGCCCCGCCACCCGGCGGAGGAAACTCATTTCGGCCGCTCGTACCCGTCATCTTGTCCTTTTGGTCATAACCCAAAGCTCATGACGATAGGTGAGGATGGAAACGTATATCGACCAGTAAATTGAGAGCTTTGGGGGGGGGGTTGCCCACATATCCTCTTTAAGGTTTCTCATAGTCATTGTCACCGACGTCCCACTGGGGTGAGTTTTTCCTTGCCCTTATGTGGGCTCTGTACTGCGGATGTCGTTGTGGCTTGTGCAGCCCTTTGAGACACTTGTGATTTAGGGTTAAAATAAATAAACATTGATTGATATAAACAGGAGGGTTGTCACGATTCCAATAATTTAGCACCAATAACATCGATACCTTACGATACTTTTCCAAATAAAGGGAATTCGGAAAAATTTCAATATTGGCTTTATTTTAACAGAAATAGCCGCCACACTACTCTACATTTATCCGCAAGGGCTGTGGGGAGAGGCACTTTTAAACCGAGGTGTAGTTAAACATTTGACACACCGAACCAGCAGCACAGAGGAGCTATCGTTAGCTTCCGTGCTAAGTGGCTAACAGAAGTAAACAACAAACAGAAGATATTAGTGATAACGTCGGTGCAAGGAGAGATATAGGTTCTAAAACAAACGGGTGTATGAGTAAATAAAGCTGGAGTCACTCATTTAACGCCAAAAGCAGTTGCTGTCCAAAGCATCGCGTAACTCGGGAGTCGCCGCCATGTTTAAAAAAAAAACAAAGTTTGATACGCGCTATCAGAGGAGCCTCCGTAAACACGCAAGAGGATGCCCTGTGCTTCGCCTGTCAGGCGCAGAGAAGACAAAACAGCTGTAACAAAGGCACATAAAAAATACAGGTGTGGCGGTATTGTCTCAAATTTAAACCATTTTCTAAAATATACTGGTATTAGGTATAATACCTGTATATCCCGCAGCCCTATGGTAACCCTAATCCAAATTAGGACTGCTCAGCCTTGAAGGAGGTCTGCACTGTAATGTGTGCCACTCAGAACCATGGTAAATGGGTTATACTTGCGTAGCGCTTTTCTACCTTTTTAAGGAAGTCAAAGCGTTTTGACACCATTTCCACATTCACACACATATTCACACACTGATGGCGGGACACAACGGACGTGACTAGGATGGTAGAAGGTGGGGTTTGAACCAGTAACCCTCAGATTGCTGGCACGGCCACTCTCCGAACTTCGCCACGTCGTCCCAACTAAGAGAAAAATGTGCTATTGATGTGTTCTGAATCAACAAGATCATCTAATTTTCTTGCATGGCTTCCAAAGATCTAGTCTAGGACTCGTCGAGAACGATGATTACAAGTGATCAGGCTCTTCAAATAAGGTAGTTCATGACTGGGAGCTTGCCGCCTGATTTCAATAATAGGGATTATTGCTCACATCTCATAATTTGATTAAAATTGTCTATCATTTGACAGGACTAACTTAGACATTTACACTAACAGCTCCGTTGGTGTACCTCCGCAGACAGCTAAAGGTCGTGGACACCCTGTGGAAGACCACTCCTTAAAGGGGAACATTATCACCAGACCTATGTAAGCGTCAATATGTACCTTGATGTTGCAGAAAAAAGACCATATATTTTTTAAACGATTTCCGAACTCTAAATGGGTGAATTTTGGCGAATTAAACGTCTTTCTGTTTATCGCTCTCGAAACGATGACGTCAGAACGTGAGGTTACCTAGGTAATAAAGCCGCCATTTTCATTTTCTCAAACACATTACAAACACCGGGTCCCAGCTCTGTTATTTTCCGTTTTTTTTACTATTTTTTGGAACCTTGGAGACATCATGCCTCATCAGTGTGTTGTTGGAGGGTGTAACAACACTAACAGGGAGGGATTCAAGTTGCACCACTGGCCCAAAGATGTGAAAGTGGCAAGAAATTGGGACGAAATTTGTTCAAAATACGAGGGTGTGGGGAAAGCCAACGAAATGGTCAGTCGTTTGTTCCGCACACTTTACCGACGAAAGCTATGCTACTACAGAGATGGCAAGATTGTGTAGATATCCTGCGACACTCAAAGCAGATGCATTTCCAACGATAAAGTCAAAGAAATCTTCCGCCAGACCCCCATTGAATGTGCCGGAGTGTCTGCACATTTTACCAGCGGTGCTAAGGCAGACATGGCACAGACATGTACGGATAACCTGCAGATGGATTTCCAACGATAAAGTCAACTAAATCACAAAGGTGAGTTATGTTGATGTTATTGACTTATGTGCTAATCAGACATATTTGGTCGCGGCATGACTGCCAGCTAATCGATGCTAAGATGCTATTTAGGCAAGCTGTATGTACATTTGAAACTATATTTGCATCTAGGATTTCCCCCCACCCACATTTAATGCCAAACAAACACTTACCAATCGACGGATTTAAGTTGATCCAGTGTCACAAAATGCGAAACTTCCGATCGTTGGTCTGCACATTTTACCGGCGATGCTATGACTAATATGGCCGAATAGCGTCAATAGCTATTCGCTCAATAGCTTCAGTTTCTTCTTCAATTTGTTTTCGCTATCTGCCTCCATACTCCATGCTATGGCTATGAGTAGCGTCAATAGCTATTCGCTCAATAGCTTCAGTTTCTTCTTCAATACTTTCATACTCCAACCATTCGTTTCAAAACATGCCTAATCTGTTGAATCGCTTAAGCCGCTGAAATCAGAGTCTGAATCCGAGCTAATGTCGCTATATCTTGCTGTGCTATTCGCCATTGTTTGTTTATATTGGCAGCACTGGATGACGTCACAGGAAAATGGACAGTGGCTTCGCAGATAGCGAAAATAAGGCACTTTAAAGCTTTTTTTTTTAGGGATATTCCGGGACGGGTAAAATTTAGGAAAAAATTTCAAAAAATTTAAATTATGATAATGTTCCCCTTTAAAGACAAATTAATACAAAATAGAACTTAAAGATAAGTACATTTTCATGAATAAAACAATTAAAAATTCCTATACCTCCCCTCTGTTCCTCAACTTTGTCCATCTATCCTACCCCAACTGGTCGACACGAGGTATGTAACCATTACCGTTTATGTTTCAATCATAGCAAAACCCTGATTGATTACCTCACTTTGAAAAACTCGAGGTGATACTGCCAGAGGTGGGTAGTAACGCGCTACATTTACTCTGTTACGTCTACTTGAGTAACTTTTGGGATAAATTGTACTTCTAAGAGTAGTTTTTATGCAACATACTTTTACTTTTACTTGAGTATATTTATAGAGAAGAAACGCTACTTTTACTCCGCTCCATTTATCTGCAATCAGGTCGCTACTCGCTACTTTTTTTTTTATCGATCTGTTAATGCACGCTTTGTTTGTTTTGTTTTTGTCAGACACGCATTCAAAGTAGAATCTACGGATGCTTGCGTTTCACCAATCACATGCAGTTACTGGTGACGTTGGACCAATCAAACAGAGCCAGGTGGTCACGTGACCGTCATACGTAGAACCCGACATGTTGAAAAACTTATGGGGTGTTACCATTTAGTGGTCAACTGTATGGAATATGTACTGTACTGTGCAATCTACTAATAAAAGTTTCAATCAATCAACCAATCAATCAAAAGTGTAAAGGAAAAAAGACACTTTTTATTTCAACCGTACTTCCCGTCAAAAGGCTAAAGACTGATCGCACAATTCCTGTCTTCACAATAAGAGTGCCGCCCCATCGCGCATACGCTAACAAAATAAGAGTCTCCGAAAGCCAGCGCAAACAAGCTAGCAAGCTACGGAGTTTGCCGCCAATGTATTTCTTGTAAAGTGTATAAAAACGAATATGGAAGCTGGACAAATAAGATGCCAAAAACCAACGACTTTCATGTGGTATTCGACAGAAAAGAGGAACTTTTTTTCTCCTCCATTTGAAAACCAGGACGTTATCACCACTATACTGTCTGATTCCAATCAATGCAAGTCATCAGAATCAGGTAATAGACCAACTTATATTCTTGTCTTTATTAAAGATAGGAATCTATATGTTAAACATGCATGTATATTCATTAAAATACCTTTAACATGGGAACAAAAACGGCAAAATAAATAAATATAAATTATATACTGTATATATAAATGTATATATATATATATATATATATATATATATATATATATATATATATATATATATATATGATATGTGTGTATGTATATATGAGGTAGATCACCTCGACTTGGTCATTTATTAAGTAATTGACTAACGTTGAAAAACTTATTGGGGTGTTACCATTTAGTGGTCAATTGTACAGAAAATGTACTGTACTGCAATCTACTAATACAAGTTTCAATCAATCAATCAATCAATCATCAATGCCTACTGAGCCTATGGTGCTGTTAAGTTATTGTGGCTCAATTTGCCTTAATTTTTTTATTTTAATTTATTATTATTTAATATTGTTTTAGTTGCTTAAGAGATATTCCTGGCTCTGAATTTGCTCATGGCTATTTTTATGTTTTTGTGCATTATTTGTTGCCGTAATCATTAAACGAACAGGTTACTCATCAGTTACTCAGTACTTGAGTAGTTTTTTCACAACATACTTTTTACTTTTACTCAAGTAAATATTTGGGTGACTACTCCTTACTTTTACTTGAGTAATAAATCTCTAAAGTAACAGTACTCTTACTCGAGTACAATTTCTGGCTACTCTACCCACCTCTGGATACTGCAAATTTTTTGAAGACGCAGCGGGCGCGCTAATCGCTAGCCACCTAAAATGCTACGATAAATACAAGAGACCTTGACCTCTTTCTCTGTTACAAACAACTGTTATGCCTTTGATATTAAACATTCTAAAACAGGGGTCTCAGACACGCAGCCTGCGGGCCAATTGCGGCCCGCGAGACGTTATTTTGAGGGCCCCACCTTAATATGAAAGTTCAATGTTAGTGCGGCCCGCGAGTTTTATATGAATGGCGCTTGACATCGTTGTGTTATTTGGGTCCAAAATGGCTCTTTCAACGTTCTGGGTTGCCTACCCCTGCGTTAGTGGAAAAGCGGTAACTGAGTGAAAGCGACAGATACGTTGCCATGGATACAAGGGTTTCCTTACATGCCCGGCTGCAGTCACACCGCGACACCTGTCCGTCAGTAATAACAGTCCCCGATAACCTGGACCAATTCACCAATTCAAACTGTTATCTGTTTTTTTTATTGTTTAATTTGCATTTCCTCACACGATGAACACTATATATATTTTTATATGATGACGGATAACCCTGCGGGAGCTGTCACGTTTTTTTGCGCTCGCTATCCTGGTACTTTCCTGGCTATTATCCGCCGACCGCTGTGTTGCCGTAGGAACGACACACATTGCGGAAATAACAGTCTCCGTGCGTCAGCTAAACACAAATATATTCCACAACCCCAAACATGTCTTTTTCAAAGCCTTCACTGAAGAGAAAGGTTTGTGATGAGCAAAGACAATTCCAGGAAAAGTGGGAGATGCAATATTTTTTTGTTGAGCACAGGGGAACCCCGACATGTCTTATTTGCACAGAGAAAGTTGCGGTGCACGAGGGATACAATTTGAAACGTCATTATACAACTAGACATGTTGAGGAGTATGCAACATTTTCTTTTTAAGAAATCTTTTCTTGCGGCCCAACCTCACCCAGACTCTGCATCCAGTGGCCCCCCAGGTAAATTGAGTTTGAGACCCCTGCTCTAAAACTTTTACAGGAGAAAAGAAACATAATTTACAAAGTCAAATAATACATATTCATGCACAATATTTAATGTTTCTTCTGCTAAGGAAAAAATATTGTGTTCATTTATAAATTTTAAATGTGTGTATACATACTTTTTTAGCACGTTTAACAATGTTGTGATGATGATATTTTTCATATGAACTTTTGATATCGTTACATTCCTATTTTACACGGGGGTGTTTTTCCTTGCCTCCGCCGCCAACTGCTTGCTCACGTAGGATTCAGTTGCTCTCTTCGTTATTTGGGGAACAAGTTGAAAGACCTGCTCTTTGTGTAGAGATAACTTAAGTTGTAAATTTGCGCTACAGGTATATCAATACAACTGAGCAAACTTGATCAGCTCACTTCTATTTTCCTTTTGTCAAAGTAGCTTGTACAAGAACGGAAATTGGAGACAAGGGCTTCAACTAACAATTGTTTTAATAGTTGGCTAGTCAGCGATTATTTTTTCGAATAGCTAACCAGAACAACGATTATTTTATATGATCCGCTGTACACAACTGAGTCTTACGTAAGGTTGTACGGTATACCGGTACTAATATAGTTTCGCGGTACTAATGAATCAAAAACGTTACTATACTCTGTTTGAAAAGTACCAGTTCTCCCGCGTCGTCAAACGTTGTGACATTGCTGGTTTTACGGGCAAGAGGAACATGTTCCGGCAGCGCACACACACAGAGTACTTACGAGCAGACACAGAGTGAAGACAGAAAAGGGAGAATGGACGCATTTTGGCTTAGAAACTAAAGATAAAGGTGAAGTTATAACACTGAAACGCCTTCAGGAAGAGGTGCTTTAAGACATGGCTTGCCAGCTAGCTAGCAGCTAATATCATCCGCAGTCGCAGTGTTTTAGCCACTTCTAAATCACTAATCCTTGTCTCCATGATGACAAATAAAGTAGGTTTCTTACAAGTATCATTATCCCTGCAGGACGAGGAATAACTAAACATGCTAACAAAAGCTAACGCGCCTGAATGTAAACAAATGCCATGGGTTGATTTACCTCTAACATCCACTGTAATGATACAGAGTTACAATAGCTATCACTATGATTCACATCGATATTTTCATCACAAAATATTTTTTCCTTTTTTTGAAATTCATATTATGTTTAAAAACTCAGAAAATACGTCCCTGGACACATGACGACTTTGAATATGACCAATGGATGATCCTGTAATGACATGGTATCGGATCGATACCTACATTTGTGGTACCATCCAAAACTAATGTAAAGTAACAACAGAAGAATAAGTGATTGTTATATTTTAAACAGAAGTGTAGATAGAACATGTTAAAAGAGAGAGTAAGCCGAGATTAACAGTAAATTAAAAAGTGGATTAATAATGATTTTTTACAGCTTGTTCTTTATTATTTTGTCAAAAATTGTAGAATGATAAATGACACAATATGTTACTGCATATGTCAGCAGACTAATTAGGAGCCTTTGTTTGTTTACTTACTACTAAAAGACAAGGACTTTATTTATTATTATTTAAAATTTAAGTACTAAAGTGTTCTACGATTGCAATAACGAAACATATGTTTAATATACCGTAAGATTTATTGTTAAAATAAAGCCAATAATGCCATTTTTTGTGGTCCCCCTTTATTTAGAAAAGTATCGACAGGTTCGAAAAGTATCAAAATACATTTTGGTATCGGTACCAAAATATTGGTATCGGGACAACCCAAATTTGATGTTCTTTTGAACTCATTCTAAAACCTATTGTAGAATATTTGAGTGTAACAAAATAATAATTAGAGATGTCCCGATAATATCGGACAGCAGATATTATCGGCCGATAAATGATTTAAAATGTAATATTGGAAATTATCGGTATCTGTTTCAAAAAGTAAAATTTATGACTTTGTAAAACGCCGCTGTACGGAGTGGTACACGGACGTAGGGAGAAGTACAGAGCACCAATAAACATTAAGGGCACTGCCTTTGCATGCCGGCCCAATCACATATTATCTACGCTTTTTCACACACACAAGTGAATGCAAGGCATACTTGGTCATCAGCCGTACAGGTCACACAGAGGGTGGCCGTATAAACAACTTTAACACTGTTACAAATATGCGCCACACTATGAACCCACACCAAACAAGAATGACAAACACATTTCGGGAGAACAATCGCACCGTATCACAACATAAACACAACAGAACAAATACCCAGAAACCCTTGCAGCACTAACTCTTCCGGGACACAACAATATACACCCCCCCACTAACCCCTACCCCTCATATCAACCCACCTCAACCCCGCCCACCTCAACCTTCTCATGCTCTCTCAGGGAGAGCATGTCCCCAATTTCAAGCTGCTGTTTTGAGCCATGTTAAAAAAAATAATGCACTTTGTGACCTCAATAATAAATATTACAGTGCCATGTTGGCATTTTTTTCATAACTTGAGTTGATTTTTTGGGGGGGAAAACCTTGTTACATTGTTAATGCATCCAGCGGGGCATCACAACAAAATTAAACATAATGTGTTCATTCTACGACCGTATATATCGGTATTGGTTGATATCAGAATCGGTAATTAAGAGTTGGACAATATCGGAATATCGGATTTCGGCAAAAAAAACATAATCGGACATCTCTGATAATCATGAATTACTTAGAAACGAATGGTTTTACTTTATTACACGAAGAATATATATCAACATACTTAAAGTGCAAGACTTCCCTTAAAAATGACAATCAGTCCAAAAATATTTTCATCCAGAACTGTTACAATTACTTCACCTTAAGCAGGGATCTTGAACGGTCATCCTAGGGGCCAAATTCAACAAGATAATGAAACCATAGCGGCCGCCCCGAGTTCAGTTCAAAACTTGGGACACAAACATTTTTGCAGCCAATTCCTAGCAACACGAGAGTGCTCCTGTTGTATTCTAGAAGAACTTGGACCACTAAACATATTGACAGATCCTTGAGTTGACATTTCAACCTTGCTAGCAAACATAAAACAATGGGGTCCAAACCTATGATTTACAACTGAGGAGTTCCTCAAGTCACCCCTGAGGTCCGCTCTTTTTTGCAGTTACACATTTTTGGTAATGTGATTTATGTAACTAATGATTATGTGTTGCTTGTTTGATTCAGATGGAGTCCATCAAAATCCATGAATGAAATGATGAACGTGGACCCCGACTTGAACAAGTTGAAAAACTCATTCGGGTGTTACCATTTAGTGGTCAATTGTACGGAATATGTACTGTACAGTGCAATCTACTAATAACAGTTCCAATCAAATCAAAGGCAGTAGTCATTTGTTCAACTTATTTAGTTAAACCTGTGGTGTTCCTCAAGGTTCCGTTTTAAGTCTTCTCTTTTTCATCATTTGGGCTATTCAACTGGTGACCTGCAAATTCAGTTAAAAAAAAACATCGATACCATACCTTTATTATTTATTATCGATACTCAAATCAGAATAGCGATACTTTAGTTCAGGGGTGTCCACACTTTTTTCTACTAAGGGCCACATACTGAAAAGTCAAAGTATGCAGGGGCCACATTAATATATATATATTTTTTCAATTTATATAAAAAACAGATATTGTTGTATCTGTATATAATTGTTATTGATTAATTATTCGTCAGAACATTTCATCTTTTTTTCCATTACATTAATGATTTTTTTGCTCTTTTTTTCTTACATTTTTTTTAAAATGTAAGAATAGAATACAGATAATAATAACAACAATAAGACGATTCTTGCGTCAAAAATTCTGCCTGGACAAAAATATGAATGTTCAGTTACACATTCACCAGTGTTTATTATTGTTGTTATTTTTCTAATTAATAAGTTTGTAATATTTTATTTTTGATTACCTGACTAAACTTTATTTATATTTTAAGTATATTTCTAGATATGGCTTTTCAAATACATAACTTTTTTAATTTTAGCAAACACATGAGATATATTTGCACAAAGTATCGGTATCGGGTCGGTATGGCCGATGGAATTTTACCCGGTAACGGATCGTAAAAGAAAATCTGTGGTATCGCACATCACTGATTAACATTCCTGGCCGTCCATCAATTGAATTTTTATCAACTTTTTTTCGGACATGTTTTAAGAAGAAACTGGAAATATGTGATGTACTATATGTCAATTGTGTTAGGGGTGTAATGATTCGTTTTAGCAATAATTCGATTCGATTCTGAATTTGTGGTTGCCAATATGATTCAGGGACTGTATTATTTTCTTTACAACAATACGATCCAAAGTGAGTTGAAATTCATTCACTAACTTTTAGCAAAAGAAAAACAAAAAAAACAAGCTCAGTAACCAACATTTTTTGGGTATATTTACCTGCTAAATAAAGTTCATATTGTTGGGTTCCGGAAGAAGGTGCGTCCCCTAACCTGCTCCGCTGTGTCGGTTGCTTCCTAAGTGGCTTTAATTCTGTTGCGATTTTATATTATTGTTTCGTCGTCGTTGTAGCTTTTGCAATCGTGTTGTAGCTAAAAAGTAATTGTGTTGTAATTTCTGATATTGCGTTAATGACCTTTCTCAAACGGCCGTAGATATCCGCCATTTTTGTTTTGATGAAGACACAAATTTGAGCAGGCAGACTTAACGTTTAATATCCTTATCGTTAAAAGTGCTATACTTCATATAAAGTCTGGCGTTCTTAAATCCGATGTTTTCGTTTCGCAAGTATCGATAGAATTGATCGATTACCTTTTACAACGATCTTGGATCGATACCTATCTTCTTGAAGGGGAACGTGGCGAGCACAGATCGATGTTAAATTTAAGGAATATAAATCGGTATGATTGTTAAATCCCTAAATTGTATGAATGTTTGAAATAAACTTAAACCATAACCCCTTTTTGGAGATACATATTTTTGATTATGTCGACGAATCGTTGGAGACCCCCAGGTCTGAAACCTGCGGCTCTTTAGCGCCGCCCTAGTGGACCCCTGGAGCTTTTTTTTAAAATGATAAAAATAAAAAAGGATGGAGTAAAAAATATATTTTCATGTAATATGTTTTCTGTATGAGGAAAAACATGACACAAACCTTAGTAATTGTTAGAAATCCCACTGTTTATAGTAAACATGATTCTCTTATGAGAGTATTTGGCGACCGCCGTTTTGTCCTACTAATTTTGGCGGTCCTTCAACTCGCTGTAGTTCGTTTACATGTACAACTTTTTTCAACAATGCCAGAGAAAGACATATTTTATGCCACTCCTCTCCCGTCTCATTGTGTCCACCAAACGTTTTATACTGTGCGTGAATGCACACAGGTGAGCTTTATTGATGTTATTGACATGTTTTGAGTGCTGATCAGGCATATTTGGTCAGTGCATGACTGCGAGCTAATCGATGCTAACATGCTATTTAGGCTAGCTTTATGTACATATTGCATCATTACGCCTCAATTGTAGGTATATTTGAGCTGATTTAATTTCCTTTACTTATGTCATCCGTGTATTTATTTTTATATCTGCATTTGTCATGACATTATCTGTATGTAATATTGGCTGCATTTCTGATAGTTGTTTGTGCGCAATGTTGTTCCAGACCACAGCAAACATTACCCAGCTTGCAAAGATTTTAATAAATCCCTTAGAAGAACCCTTTAACTTGGACACACATATCTATACCTTTGGCCATTCTAAGACACTCATTTCCAGGAGTGATCTCACCATCTGAGAAGTTTTACCAATGTTGTAAAAGTGTGTGGAAAAAATATTCAGTTTCTACATTTCTAATTTGCTTCAGCCTGCGACACAGTCATTTTGATAGTAGGCTAATATAGCTAATATAGACACTTATATCATGTGTTGACTTCATTATATCATTTACATAAGACTTTTAAATTCATTTTGATAGTAGGCTATTATATCTAATATAGACACTTATGTCGTGTTTTGACTTCATTGTAGCTGAGATAGGCGCCAGCGCCCCCCGCGACCCCGAAAGGGAATAAGCGGTAGAAAATGGATGGATGGATAAATCATTTATATAAGACTTTTAAAGGCATACTGAAACCCACTACTACGGACCACGCAGTCTGATAGTTTATATATCAATGATGAAATCTTAACGTTGCAAACACATGCCAATACGGCCGGTTTAGTTTACTAAATTACAATTGTAAATTTCCCGCGGAGCTTCCTGTTAAAAACGCTGCGGAATGATGACGCGTGTTTGTGACGTTATTGGTTGGAGGGGACATTTTAGCCCAGCACCACTTACGGCTAAAAGTAGTCTCTTTTCATCGCATAATTACACAGTATTCTGGATATCTGTGTTGCTGAATCTTTTGCAATTTGTTCAATTAATAATGGAGACTATAAGTAAGAATGCTGTTGGTGGGAAGCGGTGGATTGCAGCTGCCTTTAGCAACCGAAAGACAGCCGGTGTTTCTTTGTTGGTTGTGAAGCATTAACACAGAGAGGTCAAGCGAACATGTTTCTTTACATCAACCAGCAAGTTTTTGGATGGGAAAATTGTGATATTAAGTCGGCTCTTACCGGAGACTTTAGCGGATAAAGCGATCTCCTCCTGCAGCTGTCAAAAAGGCAGCTGTGGTCTTGGCTCCTCTCAGAGACACTGGCAGTCACCGCAGCCATCAGACTTTTCAGGTATGACTTTATAATCTCACTAAAACACTAGTAACACAATAAGCAGATGAGGGATTTTCCAGAATTATCCTAGTAAATGTGTCTAGTAACATCTGAATCGCTCCCACTGCCGTCGCCTGGAGCCATAGCCTTTTTTTTAAGTGCTTCACTCTAACTTTCCTCGTCCACGAATCTTTCATCCTCGCTCAAATTAATGGGGAAATCGTCAATTTCTCGGTCCGAATAACTTTTGCTGCTGGAGGCTATGATTGTAGACAATGTGAGGACGTTAGGAGCCCCTACAACCCATGACGTCACACGCACATAGTCCTGGCTACTTCCGGTACAGGCAAGGCTTTTTTATTAGTGACCAAAAGTTGCGAACTTTATCGTGGATGTTCTCTACTAAATCCTTTCAGCAAAAATATGGCAATATCGCAAAATAATCAAGTATGACATGTAGAATGGACCTGCTATCCCTGTTTGAATAAGAATATCTCATTTTCAGTAGGCCTTTAAAGTAATTTTGATAGTCGGCTAATATAAATAATGTAGACACTTATATAATGTGTTGACTTCATTATATTGCTTAAATAAGACTTTTAAAGTAATTTTGACAGTAGGGTAATATAGACACTTATATAATGTGTTGACTTCATTATATCATTTACATAAGACTTTTAAAGTCATTTTGATGGTAGGCTAATACAACTAAAATAGGCAGTCCTGGGTTCAATCCCAGGCTCAGGATCTTTCTGTGTGGAGTTTGCATGTTCTCCCCGTGAATGCGTGGTTCCCTCCGGGTACTCCAGCTTCCTCCCACTTCCAAAGACATGCACCTGGGGATAGGTTGACTGGCAACACTAAATTGGCCCTAGTGTGTGAATGTGAGTGTGAATGTTGTCTGTCTATCTGTGTTGGCCCTGCGATGAGGTAGCGGCTTGTCCAGGGTGTACACCGCCTTCCGCCCGCTTGTAGCTGAGATAGGCGCCAGCGGCCCCCGCGACCCCAAAAGGGAAGTAGCGGTAGAAAATGGATGGATGGATAGACACTTATATCATGTGTTGACTTAAAGGCCTACTGAAATTTGATTTTATTTAAACGGGGATAGCAGGTCCATTCTATGTGTCATACTTGATCATTACGCGATATTGCCATATTTTTCCTGAAAGGATTTAGTAGACAACATCCACAATAAAGTTTGCAACTTTTGGTGCTAAGAGAAAAGCCCTGCCTTTACCGGAAGTCGCAGACGATGACGTCACATGTTGATGGCTCCTCACATATTCACATTGTTTTAAATGTGAGCCTCCAACAAAAAGTGCTATTCGGACCGAGAAAACGACAATTTCCCCAGTAATTTGAGCGAGGATGAAAGATTTGTGTTTGAGGATATTGATAGCGACGGACTAGAAAAAAAAAATAAGTTAAAAAAAACAACGCGATTGCATTGGGACGGATTCAGATCTTTTTACACACACTTTACTAGTATCTTTCTATTGTGTTGCTAGTGTTTTAGTGAGTTTAAAAGTACCTGATAATCAGAGGGGTGTCTCCACGGGGGTCTTGACGTGCTGTGTCTCAGCAAAGTCGACGGCAGCTTTATGGACGGGCAAGCTCAGCTGATCTCCGGTAAGGAGCGACTTTTTACCACAATTTTCTCACCGAAACTTGCTGGTTGACACTCGGTCGTTATCCATGTTCGCTTGAACCGCTGTGATCAATAGTAAAGTTTCACCTCCGGTAATTTTAAACAAGGAATCACCGTGTGTTTGTGTGGCTAAAGGCTAAAGCTTCCCAACTCCATCTTTCTACTGTGACTTCTCCAATATTAATTGAACAAATTGCAAAAGATTCAGCAACACAGATCTCCAAAATACTGTGTAAATATGCCGGTAAAGCAGACGACTTTTAGCTGGGTGTGTGTGCAGCGCTCATATTTCCTTAAAACTCGTGATGTTTTGCGTACACGTCATCATTACACAACGTTTTCAAGACGAAACTCCCGGGAACTTTAAAATTGTAATTTAGTAAACTAAAAAAGACATATATTGGCATCTGTTGCAATGTTAATATTTCATCATTGATATATAAACTATCAGACTGCGTGGTGGGTAGTAGTGGGTTTCAGTAGGCCTTTAAAGTCATTTTGATAGTAGGCTAATATAGACACTCATATCATGTGTTGACTTCATTATATCATTTATATAAGACTTTTAAAGCCATTTTGATAGTAGGCTAATATAACTAATACAGACACTGATATCATGTGTTGACTTCATTATATCATTTATATAAGACTTTTATAGTCATTTTGATGGTAGGCTAATACAACTAATATAGACACTTATATAATGTGTTGATTCAATTCTTTATATCACTTATATAAGACTTTGACTTTTTGGGGCTCCACACAGAATTTTTTTTAAAATTTTATTTTTGGTCCAAAATGGCTCTTTCAAAGTTTGGGGTTCCTGACCCCTGACTTAAATACAACACAAACCAACCGCTGACTGTGCTTTTATACGCAGAATGCATGAATTTGACAACTTAAAATGAAGCAAAAAGCCATTTTTTTTGACGGATGTTTTTGTTATTGTGATACGTTTGATACATCCATGTTTACACGCAGTCCTTCAATTGAATTGGTTTAGTGGTGAATGAGATAATTTAGTCCTGCTGGATTTTAGGAACTACATTCACACATTTAATAGTGAAATATATACATATATTAAGAAATAGGAATACATCCTTACCTTACTCTTGACCTCGGCAGAAAGTCCGAAAGCTGGGCCGCTTCTGAAATGTTGTGACATGTTCGCTATTTACAAAAAAAAAAAAAAAAAGAGAGCTTTAAAAATGGACGAAAGGGGTCAGGGCTGAGAAGAGAAAGGGGGAAACACGCGGAAGTTCCGCGACCAATCCGCGGGGCTCTTCTAATATTCGCAGCCGTGCTGTGTGGACAATGGCGGGGCAGCGCGGATGCAACTTTCCCTCACTTTGCAGAATGGCCTTTAAAAACGCGTCCGATCTACGCGGCCGCTGATTGGCCGAGCCCCT
Source organism: Nerophis ophidion (assembly GCF_033978795.1). Lineage (NCBI taxonomy): Eukaryota > Metazoa > Chordata > Actinopteri > Syngnathiformes > Syngnathidae > Nerophis > Nerophis ophidion. Next base: position 28,096,536 of record NC_084633.1, on the reverse strand, counting down.
CGTCCAATGAGGATGCGGCATCCTGGTCGAAGCCAGTGATGTCATCGCTGTGGTATTAAAGATGCGAGATCGGTCACTTTTTCCACCTCCGAGAGATCCGTGGTGAAGTTATGTCACTGTCTTACGTCACTTTCACTTTTGAATATGGATCATATCAGGACTGGACATTTAAAAGGCCTACTGAAACTACTACCCACCACGCAGTCTGATAGTTTATATATCAATGATGAAATATTAACATTGCAACACATGCCAATACGGCCTTTTTAGTTTACTAAATAGCAATTTTAAATTTCCCGGGAGTTTCGTCTTGAAAACGTCGTGTAATGACGTCACAAGGTTTAAGGAAATATGGGCGTTGCACACACACACACAGCTAAAAGTTGTCTGCTTTAACGGCATATTTACACAGTATTTTGGACATCTGTGTTGCTGAATCTTTTGCAATTTGTTCAATTAATATTGGAGAAGTCACAGTAGAAAGATGGAGATGGGAAGCTTAGCCTTTAGCCACACAAACACACGGTGATTCCTTGTTTAAAATTCCTGGAGGTGAAACTTTACTATGGATCAGAGCGGTCAAGCAAACATGAATCACGACGGAATGTCAATCAGCAGGTTTCGGTGAGAAAATTGTGGTAAAAAGTCGCTTCTTACCGGAGAAAAGCGGAGCTTGTGCTGTCCATAAAGCTGTCGTCGACTCACCTGAGACATTGGCGTCAAGACACCCGTGGACGTACACCTCCGACTATCAGGTACTATTTAAGTCACTAAAACACTAGCAACACAATAGAAAGATAAGGGATTTCCAAGAATTATCCTAGTAAATGTCTCTAAAAACATTAGAATCCGTCCCAATGCAATCGCGTTTTTTTTTAACTTATTTTTTTTTCTAGTCTGTCGCTATCAATATCCTCAAACACAAATCTTTCATCCTCGCTCACATTAATGGGGAAATTGTCGTTTTCTCGGTCCAAGTAGCACTTTTTGTTGGAGGCTCCCATTAAAATCAATGTAAATATGTGAGGAGCTATCAACATGTGACGTCATCGTCTGTGATTTCCGGTAGAGGCAAGGCTTTTTTTTAGCGACCAAAAGTTGCGAAGTTTATCGTCGATGTTCTCTACTAAATCCTTTCAGCAAAAATATGGCAATATCGCGAAATGATCAAGTATGACACATAGAATGGACCTGCTATCACCGTTTGAATAAGAAAATCTCATTTCAGTAGGCCTTTAAAGGTGACATCATCTCCTGTTTAGGAATTATTATTTGAGCCATTCTACCCCGTTTTTTATTTCCTTGTATAAAGTTCCTCGTTACAGTAACAGGCCTGAAAGTAAGAGGATTAAGTTTTTAGCATGTAATTATAGCCACAGGACATTAAAGGCCTACTGAAATGAGATTTTCTCATTCAAACGAGGATAGCAGGTCCATTCTATGTGTCATATTTGATCATTTCGGGATATTTTCATATTTTTGCTGAAAGGATTTAGTAGAGAACATCCACGATAAAGTTCGCAACTTTTGGTCGCTAATAAAAAAGCCTTGCCTGTACCGGAAGTCACAGACGATGTGTGCGTGACGTCACTGGTTGTAGGGCTCCTCACATCCTCACATTGTTCACAATCATAGCCAACAGCAGCTAGAGCGATTCGGACCAAGAAGGCAACAATTTCCCCATTAATTTGAGTGAGGATGAAAGATTTGTGGATGAGGATAGTGACAGTGAAGGACTAGAAGAAAAAAAAACAAAGACGAGGGCAGTGGGAGCGATTCAGGAGTTATTAGACACATTTACTAGGATAATTCTGGAAAATCCCTTATCTGCTTATTGTCTTACTAGTGTTTTAGCGAGATTATATAGTCATACCTGAAAGTCGGAGGGGTGTGGTGACCGCCAGTGTCTCTGAGGGAAGCTACGGAGGAGCCAAGAAAGTCGCAGCTGCAGGGGGAACGACACAAGCTCCGCTCATGTTTACGGTAAGAGCCGACTTATTACCACAATTCTCTCACCGAAACCTGCCGGTTGACATGTGGTAGAGAAACATGTTTGCTTGACCGCTCTGTTTCATATTAAAGCTTCACAACAAACAAAGAAACACCGGCGGTGTTTGTGTTGCTACAGCCGGCTGCAATACACTCCTTTCCACAAACATCTTTCTTATTTGTAGTCTCCATTATTAATTGAACAAATTGCAAAAGATTCAGCAACATAGATGTCCAGAATATTGTGTAATTATGTGATCAAAACAGACAACTTTTAGCCGTGATCGGTGCTGGGAGAATATGTCCGCTACCACCGGCGACGTCACGCGCACGCGTCATCATTCCGCAAAATTTTCAACAGGATACCTCGCGAGAAATTTCAAATTGCAATTTAGTAAACTAAAAAGGCCGTATTGGCATGTGTTGCAATGTTAATATTTCATCATTGATATATAAACTATCAGACTGCAGTGGTCGGTAGTAGTGGGTTTCAGTAGGCTTTTAATGACACTAAACACACTATAGTGATGAATAAAATAAAAAAATTCCATTCATCCTTTTTCTACCGCTTGTCCCTTTCGGGTCACTGGTGGTGCTGGAGCCTATCGCAAAGGGGATACATGGATGATACAGCAGAGGATTGGGAGGATGTCATTTGGGTCAGATGAAATCAAATCAAAACTTTTTGGTATAAACTCAACTCGTCGTGTTTGGAGGAAGAAGAATACTGAGTTGCATCCCAAGGACACAATACCTACTGTGAAGCATGGGGGTGGAAACATCATGTTTTGGGCCTGTTTTTCTGCTAAGGGGACAGGACGATTGATCCGTGTTAAGGAAAGAATGAATGGGGCCATGTATCGTTAGATTTTGAGCCAAAACCTCCTTCCATCAGGGAGAACTTTGAATGGTTGACCAAATACTTATTTTCCACCATAATTGACAAATAAATTATTTAAAATTCCTACAATATGAATTCCTGGATTTTTTTTTCACATTCTGATTCTCACAGTTGAAGTGTACCTATGATGGAAATTACGGACCTCTGTCATCATTTTAAGTGGGAAAACTTGCACAATCGATGGCTGACTAAATACTTTTTTTGCCCCACTGTATGTGTATATGTATATATATGCATATGTATGGATATATGCATGTGTGGATATATATATATATATATATATATATATATATATATATATATATATATATATATATATATATATATATATATATACATACATATGAATAGATACATATATTCTTTTCTTTTTTTTTTTTTTACTATTTATACTACCAAATTGTGTATGCACATTAGGGGATCTGCTCCAATTTTGTTGTTCTTTGAACCTGTTCACTGCAATAATGACAATAGAACTCTAATCTATTCTATTCTATTCTTTTTAGATAGATAGATAGATGGATAGATAGATAGATAGATAGATAGATAGATGGATAGATAGATAGATAGATAGATAGATAGATAGATAGATAGATAGATAGATAGATAGATAGAGATATAGATAGATAGATAGATAGATAGATAGATGGATAGATAAAAATATAACTAAATATAATAAAACATTAAAACACAATCATATTTATCCAATGATAATATAAACACAATAGAAACAAATAAACTATACTTAAAAAAATAATATTAATCATAAAATAATACTAATAGAATAACAATACGGTATCATAATATTTTTTTTAAATCAAGTCACAACATGACAAAACCATGATCTACTTATGGTGACATTAGGGGATAAAAACTATGTGATTTTTTCAGACTAATAGGTGTAAATTGATAATACATCAAAATATTAAACACCAAATAGTGAAGACGTGGTCCTTCAAATCCTGACAAATGTGTGTGTGCGTCATGTGATTAAACTGCAGGTGGAAGTGACCATGTAGAGCCTGCATGACATCATTACGTGTTGCACCGAACCCTCTCCCCGACCCACTGGCTTAAAAGGTGAAAGCCAAAGGAATGCGGAGGATTCCGGGGGTCTGTGGAGCGGAGCGACAGAAATAGCGACAGAGAAGCTCAGAGGCTGCTCCCCACTGAGAACACGCTTTCACGCCTGGCTTCTCTCTTTTGTTTCTGTGTTTGAGCACAGAAAGGACAGATACCAAAGTGCACACGCACGCAAAAAGTGACCTGGGATGATGAACGGTGTCACCGACCTGTGAAGTCCTGCTGGTGTCAATGTGTCTTGTGACTGAACAACACAAACATCCAAACACACGGCAACACTCTTTTCCAACGCTGGACAGGAGATGATGGACCAATCTGACAAAACCAGAATTTTAATAATGCATTTGATTATTTATCTGATTTTTAGACGAGTCGTGTCAACATAAGCGGTTGTCATCATCACTGATTGTCGACATAAACCAGCTAGCTTGCACATATACTGTAAGTAATGCCAGATATACATTTGCACATTTTTATCTCGTGGTGCCCAGCAAAATATACATAAGTACATACATAGATGCATACACACATATACATATATATATATATATATATATATATATATATATATATATATATATGCAGTGGGGCAAAAAAGTATTTAGTCAGCCACCGATTGTGCAAGTTCTCTCACTTAAAATGATGACATAGGTCTGTAATTTTCATCATAGGTACACTTCAACTGTGAGAGACAGAATGTGAAAAAAAAAATCCAGGAATTCACATTGTAGGAATTTTAAAGAATTTATTTGTCAATTATGGTGGAAAATAAGTATTTGGTCAACCATTCAAAGTTCTCCCTGATGGAAGGAGGTTTTGGCTCAAAATCTCACGATACATGGCCCCATTCATTCTTTCCTTAACACGGATCAATCGTCCTGTCCCCTTAGCAGAAAAACAGCCCCAAAGTATGATGTTTCCACCCCCATGCTTCACAGTAGGTATGGTGTTCTTGGTGTGATTGCATTGTTATGGTATTGCTGTGTATTGTTTTGTAGGATTGATAAAAAAAAAAAAAAATCGATTAAAAAAAAAAAAAAAGAGAATCGATTCTGAATCGCACAACGTGAGAATCGCAATTCGTATTTGAATCGATTTTTTCCCCACACCCGTAATATATATATATATATATATATATATATATAAATAAAAATCAAGCACCCTCTCAACCCCGAGTCAGCCAGGATAGGCTCCACCCCCTGTCACCCCACGGAGGGCAAGCGGTACATAAAAGGTGGAGGATCAGGCTTCCTCCAGGCCGTCTCCCACGCACAACCCGAGGCGAGGGTCCTGTAAACATTTCAGACAGAGGAAGATGAGGCAGCACACTGTAGGAATGGACACTTTATTTGGGCATGACGCGGGAAGAGAGAGGCTGCGGCGGCCGAGAAGTAATGTGGAGTGGCGGAGGAATCCCTCAAACTAGAAATAACAAGACCGCGGGCTGATATTTACTTTGCGGCGGCCTTTATTGTTTACCTTGGCTCCGACGCCACCTGACATCGCAGCTGATTGGCTCCTCGTACTGAGAACTGGTCTGAGGAGAGGAGGTCTCACTATTAGGATGTGTCATCGCTCCACTGGTGTTTTACACCTCCATGTTTTCTCAACAGAGCATTAGAGACCCTCAAGATATTTGTTTTTACGCCGCCATCATTTGCAGTTTTCTACTTTCCAGTAAAACTCGGCACTTTGAAGACAGAGCGTTTGACAGTGTTAGGAAGACACCTTCAAAAAAACACTTTGCAGGGCTGCAAGCTACAGTTGGACAATACTGCACACTAGGGTTGTACGGTATAGCAGTACTAGTATAGTACCGCAATACTATTGAATCATATTCAGTACTATACCACCTCTAAAAAGTACCGGTTTCACCACACCCTTTTTTTTAACAGGCAGGATGGCATGTCGTCACGTCATGACATTGCTAATTTTACAAGCAGAAGAGCATGTTTGGCAGCGCACACACCACACGGAGTACTTACAAACAGACACAGCGTGTAGACAGAAAAGGGAGAATGGACGCATTTTGGCTTAAAAAGTAAAGATAAAGGTGAAGTTATAACACTGAAACGCCCTCAGGAAGAGGTGCTTTAAGACATGGCTAGCTATTTAGTGGCTAATATCCATCCACAGTCGGCAGTGTTTTACTTACTTCTAAATCACTAATCCTCGTCTCCATGGCGACAAAAAAGGTACGTTACTTACAAGGATGAGGAATAGTTAAACACGCTTCACTACACACCGGAGGAGGAAACAATAGCTCACCGGCGTCACAACGCAAACAAACGCCATGGGTGGATCTACACCTGACATCCACTGTAATGATACCAAGTGCAAGAGTGTATCTAGTCGATGCTACTATGATCGTCACAAAATATTTTTTCCTTTTTTAAAAATTCCCATTCTTT
>NC_084633.1:27812652-28075152 GCF_033978795.1 Nerophis ophidion | reverse complement strand
CTGCTATCTTGGCTAGTTTATTGGTAGCCAAGCTAACTTTCTTGTATCTTGGCTAGTTTCTTTGTAGATTAGATAACTTCTTGGTAGCCTCACTAACTTTCTGCTATCTTGGCTAGCTTCCTGGTAGCCTCGCTAACCTCTTGGTAGCCTAGCTAACTTTTTGCTATCTTGGCTAGTTTCCTGGTAGCCTTGCTAACTTTCTGCTATCTTGGCTAGTTTATTGGTAGCCTAGCTAACTTTCTTGTATCTTGGTTAGTTTCCTTGTAGATTAGCTAACTTCTTGGTAGCCTCACTAACTTTCTGCTATCTTGGCTAGCTTCCTGGTAGCCTCGCTAACCTCTTGGTTGCCTAGCTAACTTTCTGCTACCTTGGATAGTTTCCTTTTAGCCTTGCTAATTTTCTGCTATTTTGGCTAATTTCCTGTTAGCCTAGCTAACTTCCTGGTAGCTTGCAAACTTTCTGCTATCATGGCTAGTTTATTGGTAGCCTTGCTAACTTTCAGGTACTTTGGCTAGTTTATTTGTAGCCTAGCTAACTTCTTGGTAGCCTTGTTAACTCTCTGCTATCTTGGCTAGTTTATTGGTAGCCTACCTAACTTCTTGGTAGTCTCGCTAACTTTCTGCTATCTTGGCTAGATTCCTGGTAGCCTCGCTAACTTTCTGCTATCTTGGCTTGATTCCTGGTAGCCTTGCTAACTTTCTGCTATCTTGGCTAGTTTATTGGTAGCCTAGCTAACTTTCTGCTATATTGGCTAGTTTCCTGGTAGCCTTGCTAACTTTCTGCTTTCTTGGCTAGTTTTCTTGTAGATTAGCTAACTTTTTGGTAACCTCACTAACTTTCTGCTATCTTGGCTAACTTCCTGGTAGCCTCGCTATCCTCTTGGTAGCCTAGCTAACTTTCTGCTGTCTTGGATAGTTTCCTTTTAGCCTTGCTAATTTTCCGCTATTTTGGCTAATTTACTGTTAGCCTAGCTAACTTCCTGGTAGCCTAGCAAACTTTGTGCTATCATGGCTAGTTTATTGGTAGCCTTGCTAACTTTCAGGTACTTTGGCTAGTTTATTTGTAGCCTAGCTAACTTCTTGGTAGCCTTTCTAACTCTCTACTATCTTGGCTAGTTTATTGGTAGCCAAGCTAACTTTCTTGTATCTTGGCTAGTTTCCTTGTAGATTAGATAACTTCTTGGTAGCCTCACTAACTTTCTGCTATCTTGGCTAGCTTCCTGGTAGCCTCGCTAACCTCTTGGTCGCCTAGCTAACTTTCTGCTATCTTGGATAGCTTCCTTTTAGCCATGCTAATTTTCCGCTATTTTGGCTAATTTCCTGTTAGCCCAGCTAACTTCCTGGTAGCCTTGCAAAATTTCTGCTATCATGGCTAGTTTATTGGTAGCTTTGCTAACTTTCAGGTACTTTGGCTAGTTTATTTGTAGCCTAGCTAACTTCTTGGTAGCTTTGCTAACTGTCTGCCATCTTGGCTAGTTTATTGGTAGCCTTGCTAACTTCTTGGTAGACTCACTAACTTTCTGCTATCTTGGCTAGTTTATTGGTAGCCTAGCTAACTTTCTTGTATCTTGGCTAGTTTCCTTGTAGATTAGATAACTTCTTGGTAGCCTCACTAACTTTCTGCTATCTTGGCTAGCTTCCTGGTAGCCTCGCTAACCTCTTGGTCGCCTAGCTAACTTTCTGCTATCTTGGATAGCTTCCTTTTAGCCATGCTAATTTTCCGCTATTTTGGCTAATTTCTTGTTAGCCCAGCTAACTTCCTGGTAGCCTTGCAAAATTTCTGCCATCATGGCTAGTTTATTGGTAGCTTTGCTAACTTTCAGGTACTTTGGCTAGTTTATTTGTAGCCTAGCTAACTTCTTGGTAGCCTTGCTAACTGTCTGCCATCTTGGCTAGTTTATTGGTAGCCTTGCTAACTTCTTGGTAGACTCACTAACTTTCTGCTATCTTGGCTAGTTTATTGGTAGCCTAGCTAACTTTCTTGTATCTTGGCTAGTTTCCTTGTAGATTAGCTAACTTCTTGGTAGCCCGACTAACTTTCTGCTATCTTGGCTAGTTTCCTTGTAGCCTTGCTAACTTTCTGGTACCTTAGCTAGTGACCTTGTAGCCTAGCTAACTTCTTAGTAGCCTTGCTTACTTTCTGTTATCTTAGCCAGTTTCCTGCTAGCCTGGCTAACTTTTTGGTAGCCTCGCTAACTTCCTGGTAGCCTTGCTAACTTACTCGTATCCCGTCCAGTTTCCTGTTAGCCTAGCTAACTTCCTGGTAGATTAGCTAACTTTCTGCTATTGGCTAGTTTCCTGGTAGCTTAGATTTCCTGGTAGCCTTGCGAAAATTAGCATTGTACTTTTCAGCTAGTGATTAGCGTGCTATTTGCCAGCTAGCTACTAGCGACGCGACTGCTGTTACGGCTCCAAGGTTGAAGACCCCTTCTGTGAATGTTTTGACAAACTCGCCCGTGACCCGTAATCGAGGACAAGCGGTATAAAACATGAACCTGTCTGGCCTCCACTAGTGCATGTGAAGGGATGACATCAGAGCGGTGCTACTGCGCTCTGTTCCAAAGTTTAGCATTCCTCACACAACAGTGAGCCATTAAAACATCAGTTTGTCCTCATCACACTTTTACGCCAACTTGTTTGGATTCCAAGTGCCATCTTCGCGCTCAACAAACCTTGCAACGACAAATGCTAACTTAGCCAATGCCTAAAAAAAAAGAAGTTAAAATAAACTTAAATTTACGTCTTTTTTGTACTCTAAATCTGATAATAGTCGCATGGAAATACTTCAAGTGTGTATTTTCTTGGAGTACACGGTTGCTATTGTGAACACGTTTGAGTGACAGGACTGACTTTTTAGTGTTAGCAAAAATATGAAATATAATCACACTTATTAACTGCTAACATAACAATTTATGCTAGCATTTCAGCAAATTTTGTGTGATTAAAACTCAAAATCTTCAATTTTGATACCTGGCGCCATCTTAGAAGTAAGCTAACGTCGCTTATATTAGCATGCTAACGTTATTATGCTAACATTTCAGCAAATTCTGTGTGATTAAACCTCAAAATCATGGATTTTGATGCGTGGCGCCATCTTAGAAGTATGCTAACGTCTTCTATATTAGCATGCTAACATTGTTATGCTAACATTTCAGCATTTTTTGTGTGATTAAAACTCAAAATCTTAGATTTTGATACCTGGGGCCATTTTAGATGTATGCCAACGTCTCCCATATTGGCATGTTAATGTTGTTATGCTAACATTTCAACAAATGTTGGCGCCAGGTATCAAAATTTAAGATTTTGAGGTTTAATCATATAACATTTGTTGAAATGTTAAGATAACAACTTTAACATGCTAATATGGGAGACGTTAGCATGCTTCTAAAATGGCAGCAGGTAGCAAAATCCATGGGATTGCGGTTTAATTAAAATTTGCTGAAATGTTAGCATAACAACGTTAGCATGCTAATATAGAACATAGCATTTCAGCAAATTTTGTATGATTAAACCTCAAAATCATGGATTTTGTTGCGTGGCGCCATCTTAGAAGTATGCTAATGTCTCCTTTGTTAGTATGCTAATGTCTTTATGCTAACATGTCAACAAATTTTATATGATTCCACCTCAATACCACGGATTTTGATACGTGGCGCCATCTTAGAAGTATGCTAACGTCTCCCATATTAGTATGCTAATGTCTTTATGCCAGCATTTCAGCAAATTTTGTACAATTAAACCTCAAAATTATAGATTTTGATACCTGGCGCGATCTTAGAAGTATGCTAATGTCTCCTATATTAGCATGCTAACATTTCAGGAAATTCTGTATGATTAAACCTCAATACCATGGATTTCGATACGTGGCGCCATCTTAGAAGTATGCTAATGTCTCTTTATATTAGCATGCTAATGTTGTTATGCAAACATTTGAGCAAATTTTGTATGATTAAACCTTAAAATTTTGGATTTTGATACCTGGCGCCATCTTAAAAGTATGCTAACGTCACCTATATTAGCATGCTAATGTTCTTATGCTAACATTTCAGCAAATTTGGTATGATTAAACCTCAATACCATGGATTTTGATACCTGGCAAGATCTTAGAAGTTTGCTAATGTCTCCCATATTAGCGTGCTAATGTTTATATGCTAGCATTTTAGCAGATTTTGTATGATTAATCCTCAAAATCTGATTTTGACACCTGGCGCCATCTCAGAAGTAGGCTAACATCTCCTATATTAGCATGCTAATGTTGTTATGCTAACATTTCAGCAAATTTTGTCATCAACTCAAAATCATGATTTTGATGCGTGGCGCCACCTTAGATGTGTACTAAAGTTTTTATGCTAGTATTTTTACAAATATTTCTCATATAACTCTAAAAATCATGGATTTTGAAGCTTGACACAATCTTAGAAGTATGCATACTTTTCCTATGTCGTCATGCTAACATTTTATGCTAGCTTTTTAACAGATTTTGTATGTTTAAGCCTTAACATCATGGATTTTGGAAGTGTGCTAACTTCTTCAGTATAAGCATACTAATGTTTTATATTAGCATTTTTGCTCATTTCATTCAAATAAACTTATAAATCAGGAATTTTGATACTTAGTGCGCTAACTTTTCTAATGTCATCATGCTAACGTTAGCATGCTTATGTTTCATTCTATATTTTGAGCTATTTTTGCATTTTCAAACCTAAAATTCCCAAATTTTGATACTTGAAGCCATCTTGGAAGTATGCAAATGTCTCCTATGTTAGCATACTAAGGCTTTACACTAGCATTTAAGCTAATACTGTACGTTTAAATCTCGGAATCATGGATTTTGAAACTGAGCTCCATAATTATGCAAAATTGTCCTATGTTAGCATGCTAATTTTAGCATGATAACCTTTATTTGAGCATGTTTGCAATTTTTTTCTCGTATAACCCTAAATATCATGCTTGGCGGCATCTCATAAGTATGCTTACTTTTGCTATGATGTCATGTTAACGTTAAGCATGCTAACATTAGCATGCTAACATTAGCATAAAAATGTTTTATGTAGCATTTTAGCAATTTTTGTATGTTCAGGATTTTAGTACTTGGCACCATCCTGGAAGCATGCCAACTTCTTCAGTACTAGCATTTTTGCTAATTTAATTTGTATAAACTTAAAAATCACACATTTTGATACTTGGTGCCATCTCACAAGTACGATAACTTTTAAAAAATGTTTTAATGTCATCATGCTAATTGTAGCTTGCTAAAGTTTTGTGCTGTATTTTTAACTAATTTGTATGTTTAAACCTAATATCCATGAATTTTAATACTTGGGCCATCTTAGAAGTATGCTAACGTCTTCAGTATTAGCATGCTAATGTTTAAAGCTCCCATTTTCGCTAATTTCATTCATAAACACTTAAAAAAACATGAATTTTAAATCTTGGTACCGTCTTGCAAGTACGCTAACTTTTCTAATGTCATCATGCTAACATTTCATGCTATACTTTTTAAATAATCTTGTATGTTTAAACCTAAAATTCATGAGTTTTGATCCATGGCACCATCTTGGAAATATGCTAACTTGTCCTATGTTAGCATGCTAACGCTTTATTCTAGCATTTTGGCTAATTTTGTATATTGAAGCCTTAAAATGATGGATTTTGAAACTTGGCTTCATCTTAACTTTTCCATGTTGTCATGGTAGCAAAAGATGGCTAACATATGCTGTTTTTTTAACAAATTGTGTACGTTTAAACCTAAACATCACACATTTTGACACTTGGTGCTATCTTGGAAGCATGCTAACTGTATATTAACAAGCTACTGTTTCATTTTAAACTTAGACATCATAAACTTTGATACTTGGTACCAGGATTCAAGTACACTAACATTTCCAATGCTATCATGCTAATGTTAACATGCTAAAAGTGTATGCTATCTTTTTTTGCAGCTAATTGTGTACGTTTAAACCTCAAAATTAAAGATGTCGATACTTGGCGCCATTTTGAAAGTATGCTAACTTCTTCTATGTTAGCATGCTAACATTTTTTGCTAGCATTTTTGCTCATTTAATTCATATAAACCTACAATTAATAGATTTTGATACTTGGTGCCATCTTAGAAGTACAGTATTTTCGTTCATCATCATGCTAACATAGCATGCTAATGGTGTATGCTACCTTTTTTGTATGTTTATACCTAAAAATCTTGGATTTTCATACTTGGCACCATCTAAGAAGTATGTCAACTTCTACCAAGTTAATGTTTTATGCTAGCATTTTTGCAATTTTCATTCATAGCTAACTATGTTTGTATGTTTATACCTAAAAATTGTGGATTTTGATACTCGGCACAATCTTAAAAGTATGTCAATTTCGCCAAAGTTAATATTTTATGCGAAAATTTTAGAAACCTAAACTTAATGACTTTTGAGACATTTATCCCTCTTGCACGTGTGCTAACCGTTCCTATCATAACAAGCTAATGTTAGCACGTTAACGTTTGATGCTAGCATCCCAGCTTGAATCGACACCTGGCCAGGGGTTCACATCACAGGACACAGCAGTCCTGACATAGTTCTTTTGGGAATTTTTCTTCTTCTCGTTTAGTTTACATTTTCTGATACAAAGAAAATGCGCCCAAAAATACGACTAAAATGGTGAAGCTGTATTTTAATTTGAACTTTATAGAAAGTTTAAGGAATTTACGTTAGTATTAATTATCAATTCAGTTAAAAATATATTCATTTTAGCACTTTTTTCAGTTTTCATGAGTCCCTTCTTCTGCAGTATTTGATTAGTACTTATTTGGGTAATAATCTTAGTGATTATAAAGTTAGGGACATTAACCACTTTGAGGATGTGCTGCCGGCAAACATATTTCTCACCTTGTTTGGCGAACAAAAACGTTCACATTTATGCTAACTGTTTCCAGCACAAAAAGGCTAGAGTTAGCATGTTGACGTTGAATGCTTTGAATCCACACCTGGCCAGTGGTTTGCAGCAAAGAAAAATTGCAAAAAAATATGACTAAAGTGGTGAAGCTGTATTTTATTTGAATTCTGACAGTTTATTTAAGAAATTTGTATTACTATTAGTTATTATTCGTCAGTTAAAATGTATTTATTTTAGCACTTTTTTATGACCCCCATTTTATTGGACGCCGACTTAAACAAGTTGAAAATTTTATTCGGGTGTTGCCATTTAGTGGTCAATTGTACGGATTATGTACTGTACTGTGGAATATACTAACAAAAGTTTCAATCAATCAATCAACGAGTCCTTTCTTCTGCAGTATTTGATTAGTACTTATTAATGTAGTAATCCTTGTGATTAATACATGCGTTCATATCATTTGGCAAGGTTGTAAACTGTAAGTAGGTTAAATATAATTATTGCATATTCATAAAATCAAGAGTAAGATTACTAATTCAGAGTTAATATGTGAGTGGGCCGGGCCCCTCTGTGGTGGAAAACCTTAACATTGTATTCGCACTGTGGTAGCACCGCTCACGCTCTGCTTGTGTGACCATGTTTGGTAAAATGCTCCGACCAAGCCCCTTGAGACCGCTTACACACACACACACACACACACACACACACACACACACACACACACACACACACACACACACACACACACACACACACACACACACACACACACACACACACACACACACACACACACACACACACACACACACACACACACACACACACACACACACACACACACACACACACACACACGCAATCATTTGGAATGGGGACCAAGTTTTTGATAATGACTTGTGGAGACCACCCTTTCTCTAGGATGTGGAGGCATAAAAAAATAAAAGTTGGTAAAACGCCTACTGCCCAGTTAGCTCATTCACGTCTTTAAATCTCTGGATTGATGAAGTTATCTGCTGATCATACAAACTGGGGACCCTGGGGAAAAATAGGTAATATGGGTCATGGGGACCAAATTTTAATAATTTTGCATAATTCACACAAATTTGTATTTGACTACTGAGGACCAATTAAAAAAAAAAGTTTAAATGTAAATAAATTAAAGGTTTCCCGTTATGAGACCTGTTTTTTGGTCCCCGTACCCTCAGAGGTCCCCTAAAGGTGTGTAAACAGAGCAATGTCCCCATTAAGTCAGCATTGCCAGAACACACACACACACACACACACGCACGCACACACACCTAAAGAAGCTTTTACTGATAAGCTGACGACACTTTGCTGTTTTTAAGGATCTATGGCAAAACTTAGGTCAAAGGTCATTTATATGCCAGAATCACTTTGCTGTTTTTGAGGATCTACTGGAACACCTAAGTGAAATATTATTATATGACAGAATTACTTTGCTGTTTTTGAGAATGTACTGCAAAACTTAGGTCAAGGATTATTTATATGAAGGAATAATTTTGCTGTTTTTGAGGATGTTTTGCAAAACTTAAGTCAAATATTTGTATGACAGAATAACTTTGCGGTTTTGAATATCTATTGCAAAACTTAGGGCAAAGACTATATGACATAATACTTTTGCTGTTTTTGAGGATGTACTGCAAAACTTAGGTAAAATAATATTTATATGACAGAATCCCTTTGCTGTTTTTGAAGATTTTTTGGGGGGTTGTACTTGTATAGCGCTTTTCTACCTTCAAAGCGCTTTGACACTACTTCCATTCACACACTGATGGAGGGAGCTGCCATGCAAGGCGCTAACCAGCACCCATCAGGAGCAAGGGTGAAGTGTCTTTCTTAGGACACAGCGGACGTGACAAGGTTGGTACTAGGTGGAGATTGAACCAGGGACCCTCAGGTTGCGCACGGCCACTCTCCCACTACGCCACGCCGTCCCTAGAGATCTATTGCAAAACTTGGGTAAAATATTTATATAACAAAATCACTTTGCTGTTTTTGAAGATCTATTGCAAACCTTAGATCAAAGATGATTTATATGAACATAACTTTGATGTTTTTGAAGATCTACTGCAAAACCTAGGTCAAAGATTTATATAACAGAATAATTTTGCTGTTTCTGAGTATGTTTTCCAAAACTTAGATCAAATATTATATGACAGAAAACCTCTGCTGTTTTTGAGGATTTAATGCAAAACTTAGGTAAAATAATTATATGAGAGAACCACTTGCTGTTTTTGAAGATCTATTGCAAAACTTAGGTCAAACATTATTTATATGACAATCACTTTGCTGTTTTTGAGGATCTTTTGCAAAATTTAGGTCAAAGGTTATTTATATGCCAGAATCACTTTGCTGTTTTAAGGATTTACTGCAACACCTAAGCCAAAGATAATTATATGACAATTACTTTGCTGTTTTTGAGAAACTACTGCAAAACTTAGGTCAAAGATTTTTCATGACAGAATAATTTTGCTGTTTTTGAGGATGTTTTGCAAAACTTAGGTCAAATATATATGTGACAGAATAACTTTGCTTTTTTGAAGATCTATTGCAAAAAATATAATCTTTGACTGAATCACTTGCTGTTTTTGAAGATCTATTGAAAAAAACTTAGTCAAAAATTCTTTATATAACAAAATCACTTTGGTTTTTGAGGATCTATTGATAAACTTAGGTCAAATATTATTCATAAGACAAAATCACTTGTTTTTGAAGATCTATTGCAGAACTTTGCAAAGATTATTCATACAAAATACTTACTTTGCTGTTTTTGAGGATTTACTGCCACAACCCAAGTCAAAGAATCTCTAGATAACCTGACGGCCATTGCTGTTTTTACAGATAAATTAGGTCAAATATTATTTATATAACAGGACTCATTTTGCTGTTTTTGAGGCTCTATTGCAAAACTTAGGTAAAACATTATTTATATGACAGAATCACTTTGCTGTTTTTGAGGATCTACTGCAACACCTACGTCAAACATTTTATGACATACTTTGCTGTTTTTGAGAATGTATTGTAAAACTTAGGTCAAAGATTATTTATGACAGAAAAATGTGGCTGTTTTTGAGGATGTTTTGCAAAAATTTAATATTATTTATATGACAGAAAAACTGCTGTTTTTAGAGATCTACTGCAAACCCTAAGTCAAACATTATTCATATGACATAATCACTTTGCTCTGTTTTTGAGGATCTATTGCAAAACTAAGGTCAAAGATTTGTTTATATTGACATAATCACTTTGCTGTTTTTTAAGATCTTTTGCAAAACTTAGGTGAAAGATTATTTATGACAATCACTTTTCTGTTTTTGAAGATCTATTGCAGAACTTAGATCCAAGATTTACATGACACTCATTTTGCTGTTTTTGAGGATCTACTACCAAAACACAAGTCAAAGAACTTCTAGATAACCTTGCGTTTTTTAAGGATTTACTGCGTGAATTAGGTCAAAAATTATTCATATGACTGACTCACTTTGCTGTTTTTAAGCATATATTGCAAAACTTAGATCAAAGATTTGTATGAAATAATCACTTTGCTGTTTTTGAGGATGTACTGCTAAACCCAGGTCAAAGAACCTCTACATAACCGGAGAAAACTTTGCATTTTTTAAGGATCTACCGCAAGATTTCTAATCCAAAGACCCTGTGTGGATCACAAAGGAGTTCCGCGGTCTTTTAAGAACCTGTTGCAGACAACATGAGCAAGTTTTGAAGTGACCTTTAATGTCTGCACCCCGGGGTCCAACACGCCACCTGGAGTCACAGTGACCAAGCAGCAGCTTCTCCTGGTCTTCAACTTTATTGAAGAACACTTTCAAGTAAAGGTCAAGTTCTCCGGTCTACACTTAGACCTGGACGAAACGCCTTAGATCCAAATCGCTCAGAGGAAACAAATACCCCTCTGCGTGGCCCTTGGCTGCTTCACAAAGAAAAACTCCAAAAACAAACAAAAATCGATTGCATTGTGTAAAAAGACTAGAAGATAAAAATGTTGAATTGATTCATCAATGAGTGGACATTTCCAGTTATTGAGGATTCATGTGGTGTTCCAAGGTCCTGACCGGGACTTCCACAGTAGTACCTGGGATCAACAGGACAACAAAATGCTACAAACCATGCAGAACTGTGAAGGAAGTACCTCATTTCTACTGCTGCTGCTTTTATTTTGAAATGTACAGTAGGAAGGGGATTCATATGGCCTCCGTCGGCGCGGTTCACCTGACACATGAAACGTGACAAATTTGGGGCGCGTGCACTTTTAGTGTTGATTATCTTAAAATCTGTTTTGTGGCGATTCCAACTTTGACCACAGCGTCGTTTTCAGCAGATCGATTAACCCCCAACCCCTCTTCCTCTCACGTGAGATCCAACCAGAAAGGGGGGCCATGTGAATCCCTTTTAGGGATGTGCGGATCAATACTGAAATATCAATAGCGTTGATACCAGATCTTTGTGCCAATTCTGATATCAAATGATCGATACTTTTAACACTTTAGTTCAGGGGCGTCCAAAATGGTACTTGGCACATGCTAACTGTTAACATGCTAACATTAATGTGGAAAAGTGTCATGGCCAATTTTGCAGCAGAACGCCATAGACACATAACTTGGTACTTGACACATGCTAACTGTTAGCATGCTAACATTAATGTGCAAAAGTGTTATGGCCAATTTTGCAGCAGAATGCCATAGACACATAAATTGGTACTTGACACATGCTAACTGTTAGCATTCTAACAAACTGCTAACTTTATCAGCTAATTTAGCAGCCGAACGCTTCAGACTTATAAGTTGGTACTTGGCACATGCTAACTGTTAGCATGCTAACATTAATGTGGAAAAGTGTTATGGCCAATTTTGCAGGAGAACGCCATAGACACAAAACTTGGTACTTGACACATGCTAACTGTTAGCATGCTAACATTAAACTGCTAACTTTATCAGCTAATTTAGCAGCCGAACGCTTCAGACTTATAAGTTAGTACTTGGCACATGCTAACTGTTAGCATGCATACAATAATGTGGGAACAATTTAGGCCAATTTTTTTTAGCTGAACGCCTTGGACTAAAATAACTTGATACATGCAAACTTTTATCATGCTAACATTAACAAGCTAACGTTTTAGCCAATTTTGCAGCCAACCATCATACATTGGTACTTGACACATGCTGTTACCAAGCTAACGTTAACATGTTTGCATGCTAACTTTTCTGTTTCAGCTAATTTTACATGCGCATGCTTCATTGTAAGAGGACTTGGTACTTGACACATGCTTTTAGTATGCTATCATGAACGTGCTAACTTTTAAAACAATTTTGCAGCCGAACCCCTCAGACTGCTATAACGTGGTACTTGACACATGCTAGCTGTTAGCATGCCATGGTTAACGTGCTAACTTTTTTTCGCCAATTTTGTGATTGAACGCCGCAGATTCATAATTTGGTACTTGACACATGCTAACGTTAACATGTTAGCATGCTAACATTGACATGTTTGCATGCTAACTTTTTTGTTTCAGCTAATTTTACACGCGTATGCTTCATTGTTATAGGACTTGGTAATTGACACATGCTTTTAGTATGCTATCATGAACTTTTTAAAACATATTTGCTAACATTAAACTGCTAACATTTTCCGCCGAACTCTTCAGACTTACAAGTTGGTACTTGACACATGCTGTTAGCATGCATACAATAAAGTACTAACTTTCTCAGCTAATTTTCCAACCGAACGCCTCAGACTGCAATAACTTGTCACTTGACACATGCTAACTGTTAGCATGCCATGATTAACATCCTAACTTTAGCCAATTTTGAGGTTGAACGCATTGGACTAATGACTTGGTACTTGACACAATACTGTTACCATGATAACATTAACATACTATCTTTTTTGTTTTAGCTCATTTTACACGCGTATGCTTCATTGTTATAGGACTTGGTACTTGACACATGCTTTAAGTATGCTATCATGAACTTTTAAAAACAATTTTGCTAACATTAAACTGCTAACATTTTCCGCCGAACTCTTCAGAATTACAAGTTGGTACTTGACACATGCTAACTGTTAGCATGCATACAATAAAGTGCTAACTTTTTCAGCTAATTTTCCAGCCGAACGCCTCAGACTGCTATAACTTGGTACTTGACACATGCTAACTGCTAGCATGCCCTGATTAACATCCTAACTTTTTTAGCCAATTTTGAGGTTGAACGCCTTGGACTCATGACTTGGTACTTGACACAATGCTAACTGCTACCATGCTAATGTTAACATGTTAGCATGCTAACATTGACATGTTTGCATGCTAACATTAGCATGCTAACTTTTATGTTTTAGCTAATTTCACACGCGTATGCGTCATTGTTATTTGACATATTGTAACTTTTAGCATATTAGCAACATTAGCATATTAGTTCAGCTTGAGCTTTTTAGCAGTCACACACACTTTCTCTCCCAATTGCATGTTTTAGTTTTTTTTAATGTAATGTTCTAACCTGAGATGTTTTTGTTTTGTCTTTAGAATGTGGTGGGCCAATACAGAACAAGCTGCGGGCCGCACTTTGGACACCCCTGCTGGAGTTATTTGAGATGATGTGTGTGATTAAAAGGGACACAGTGTACTAAAATAACACAGTGTACTTAATTAAGTACACTTGTGACTGAGTCAATGCGGAATGCTATTGCCCAGCGTTTTTTACATGTTCAGTAGAGCTGTTGCTCTTTGGGCACCACACCATTCGATTCGATTCTTTGAGCTAACGGGTCGATTCGGAATCGATTCAAAATGATTCTCCATCCAAAATAAATACTTTTTGTTTGTTTTAAATATAAGTACATTCCACCAATAATAAACAGCTCTGATAAATATCTATATTTTAATACAGATTTTGGAAAAAACAAACAAACAAAAATGATTGCGAATCTATTAAGAATCGTTTCAAAAAAGAATCGCAATTCATTTTTTTATTACACTCTTAATGTTCATGTAACTAAATTTGATTGACTACTTATTCTAATAGTACTTCTTATGAATAAATGTATTATAATGCTTTTATCATTTTACTTATTTCCTTTTTAAGGCCTGAAACACAATTTTTGTATTGTTGTTATGATTTTGTCCGACCTTGTATTACTTCAAGTACACAACTTTAGCAGGTATATTTACACAAAGTATCGGTATCGGAAATTAAGTCAGTGGTATCGCACATCACCTAACCCCTTCCCTACTGTACCTTGCAGTGTCCACTAGAACTATGGACGGGTCTGATTTGGATCTACTGTACAAAGTATTGAAATACAGTCCTCGTGAAATAACCTTGTATTGTCGACCTCCCTCGTCCCCCCAAAAAAAGAAAGAAAGGCAGAGTGGTTTTCAAACCTGAACATTTTTTTTTACGCATTTCATCTCATCAATGCCTTGCAACAATAGCAGCCTTCTGGAAAATAATTCCTTTTCAAACAGCGCCCACATGTGGGATAAAGCACAATGTTTACAGCTGTGGTATGTCATGATAATACTAATAATAACAATAATAGGATGAAAACAACCCTGACAAGTACAGTTCGAAAGTTTCATTCTTTGTGCAAGCGTCTCTTAGTCTCATTTATTTTTTTTCAATTAGTTGTGTTCTATTCACAGCTTTGAGGATGCTTAAGTAGTGAGCCTACCGTTCAAAAAGTTTATATATATATATATATATATATATATATAAAGTATATATATATATACATACACACACACATATACACACACACACATATATATATATATATATATATATATATATATACATACATACACACATACATTTGAGTGTGTGTATGTATGTATACATATATGTACACACACATTTGTGTGTGCGTGTACAAACCCCGTTTCCATATGAGTTGGGAAATTGTGTTAGATGTAAATATAAACGGAATACAATGATTTGCAAATCATTTTTAACCCATATTCAGTTGAATGCACTAAAAAAACAAGATATTTTGATGTTCAAACTCATGAACATTTTTTTTTTTGCAAATAATAATTAACTAGTAGTTGGGAAAGGGCATGTTCACCACTGTGTTACATCACATTTTATTTGAACAACACTCAATAAAAGTTTGCGAACTGAAGAAACTGATTGTTGAAGCTTTGAAAGTGGAATTCTTCCCCATTCTTGTTTTATGTAAAGCTTTAGTCATTCAACAGTCCGGGGTCTCAGCTGTCGTATTTTACGCTTCATAATGCGCCACACATTTTCGATGGGAGACAGGTCTGGACTGCAGGCGGGCCAGGAAAGTACCCGCACTCTTTTACTACGAAACCACGCTGTTGTAACAGCGTCCATCTTAGATAAGCTCAGGCCCAGCAAAGCCAGCAGCGTTCCTTGGTGTTGTTGATAAATGGGTTTTGCTTTGCATAGTAGAGTTTTAACTTGCACTTACAGGTGTAGCGACCAACTGTAGTTACTGACAGTGGTTTTATAAAGTGTTCCTGAGTTCATGTGGTGATATCGTTTACACACTGATGTCGGTTTTTGATGCAGTACCGCCTGAGGGCTCAAAGGTCCGTAATATCATCGCTTAGGTGCAGTGATTTCTCCAGATTTTCTGAACCTTTTGATGATTTTACGGACCGTAGATGGTAAAATCCCTAAATTCTTTGCAATAGCTCGTTGAGAAATGTTGTTCTAAAACTGTTCGACAATTTGCTTACAAAGGGGTGTACCTCGCCCCATCTTTGTTTGTGAATTACTTAGCATTTCAAGGAAGCTGCTTTTATACCCAATCATGACACCCAACAGTTCCCAATTAGCCTGCACACCTGTGGGATGTTCCAAATAAGTGTTTGATGAAAATTTCTCAACCTTATCAGTATCTATTGCCACCTTTCCCAATTTCTTTGTCACGTGTTGCTGGCATCAAATTCTAAAGTTAATGATTATTTGCAGAAAAAAAAATGTTTATCAGTTTGAACATCAAATAGGTTGTCTTTGTAGTACATTCAACTGAATATGGGTTGAAAATGATTTGCAAATCATTGTATTCCATTTATATTTACATCTAACACAATTTCCCAACTCATATGGAAACTGGGTTTATATATATATATATATATATATACATACACACACACATGTTTGTGTGTGTATATTATATACACACATACACACGTTTGTGTGTGTATATTATATATATATATTTACACATATACATACATACACACACAAATATATATATATACACACATACACACACACACACATATATATATATATATTTATACACACAAACATATATATATATATAGACACATGTATACATACATACATATATATATTTATATACACACACCTATATATACATAAATACATATATATACACATATACATACACACACACACATATATATATACACACACACACACACATATATATATTATATATACACATGTATACATACATACATATATATACACCTATATATACATACATACATATATATACACATATATACACATTTGTGTATATATATACATATACGCCTATATATATATATACACAAATACATACATATATACACATACATCTATATTCATACACATACATACATATATAAACATATATACATACTGTATATATAGCTCCACTTCAATAGATACTGTAATGCCGCGATTAAACCGATGACAACATTCACAGGGAGACGTGACCCTCCCCAATCACACGACAACCTACCCTGATCATCTTTGGATTATATTAATACTTGGCCGGATTAATGGTTGTGCAGGCAGGTTATAAAAATATACATACATGGGGTGTACACGGGGGGGGGGGGGGAGTAGAGAAATGACAATCGTTATCAGCGGATAGTCATTAGAAAGGTCATGCTTATCAAAAAGTGAGTCCATGTCTCTAAAAAGGCACCGCATGTGTCAGCCTCTCCTCTGTGGTGACAGACAGAAATCCGGGAGGTCAAGAGTTATTGCTCCACAGGGAGTGTGCTTTTTTTTTTAACCCCTCCCCCCAATAAAAACACCAACATTCTCCCATAAAAGGAAACATGCAGAGGGGAAACCTTCTATTGATTATGGCCTCCCCGTGGCTTGTACATGTTAGTCATGCATGCAAGGTTCATGTACCAGTTCATGCAGTCGCCATGTTCAGAGCGACAGGTGCAATTTATCTATACTTTTCCATTCATCTACAAAAACTCTCCACATATGCCCCTAGCTTGGTTTCCACCTCGCGGTAGTGTTCAGTTCAGGAAACATTTAGTTTAATTATTTCATTAAAAAAAACGCCATTGCTGTCATTCTTAGTGCGCACAATACACAATCAATATGTTCCTTTCATTGACGAGGACGACAGATTATGGACGGTATTGTTTGGGCAGAGTCATGCCCAGTGCTTCTCACAGAACTGCAATCTACTTGTGGTGCTGGTGGGTTTCACCTTTTCATTTGGATCATTTAACCAAAAGAGACGAAAAGCAAAATAAATATTTTGCTAAATTAGTAATGTCAAATTATTACTTTTAAAACACAGATTAATCAGTGATTTAAAAAAAACATATTTATAATAAAAAAAAATGTAATTACATTTCTTTTATTTTGAAAATGTATATTTTTTTATTCTGATTAATCAGTTAAAAAAGTTGAACTTTTTCTAATTAATCAGCTGGCATAGGCTCCAGTTTACCCACTTCCCTAGTGAGGATAAGCAGTATAGAAAATGGATGGATGGATTTAACAATTATCCAAAACACTGATTTGGAAAATCTGATTAATCTGATTTAAAAATGTAACCTTTAAATAAATATAAATATAATTTTATTTTATTTTTTAAATCAGATCAATCACACGCGGAAGTCAGTGAGGCAACCTTGAGTAGTACAGAAAGTGGATGGATGGATTAAACAATTATTTTTTTTAAATAGATTAAGGAAATTGATTTTAAAAAACGCAGATTAATCTTAATCTGATTTATAAAAAAAACAATTATTTTTATTTTTAAATGAGATTAATCACACGCCTTAAATCAACCTTATTGAGTATAAGCAGTATAAAAAAGGATGGACGGATTAAACAATTTTAATTAGATTTATCAAACTGATAAAAATAACATGATTAATCTGATTTAAAAAAAGTATTTTATTTCATTTTTTTTTATTTTCTAAATCAGATTAATCACTGTTGTCTTTATCAGCTTGTTAAAAAATTTTTTTTTTTTTTTTAACAAGCTGATAAGGACAACAGTGCTATCCAGCGGTTACCGTACACTCCCGAGTCTCATTTGCAAGTATTATATAGTAGACTTTGCTTAGATGGCAGTAGTCTACAGACTATGGCGTGTCGCTGTAGCCAGGAAATACCCTGAATAAGCCAAGCCGGTCTTCTGTTGCGCCTCAGAAAGTGTTTATACTGTAAGTGTTGTACTTATGACACAACAGCTGTATGATTGTAACGTGTGTCTTGGTTGTAGTTTTCTTCACCAAATTTGGACGTGCGGAAATCACCATATAAATTTGTTACGGCAAAGCAAATTAGCATGGAGCTAGCGTATTTTTGGAAAAGTGGAGCCTTGCGTCACATTTGCACGTCTTTTATCAGGCACATTGGTTTTTTTGGTACGGAAAACTGCAACATTACTTAAAGACAGTTCATGTTTCCTCGCCAAATGTTTAATCGGCCACCGGATGTGACGTCACGAGCAACAAAAAGTATCTAAATATTATATATATTTATATATATATATATCCATCCATCCATTTTCTACCGCTTATTCCCTTTTGGGGTGGCGGGTGGCGCTGGCGCCTATCTCAGCTACAATCGGGCGGAAGGCGGGGTATATGTATATATGTATATTTTGGACAAAACCTGGTCAGTACTTATAAAAGTACCGAATTTGATGCCTATTTCAAGCCTGAGAATATGAGCTATAATGTGGAGTTACAGTACGACGTATACTGCCACCTACTGTACAGGTAGCGTCAAATCCTTGAGTCTCATTGAGCACTTCTGCGTGGACGCGGTTCAACTGCAAACTACTTCAACTACGTAAAAACGCCGATGTAAAAGCGTACTGTTCCGACCTGAACTGTACTGTACCGCTTGGTGGAAAGGTGGCTGGTGATGTCACCATGCTCTGTCGAGTAAGAGAAAATTAAACAATAAACATGCAGATTGCCAGCATTCCAAAAAGTGAATACATCCAAAACGAATGTGGTTATTAGGAAAAAGTCTCCTTTTTGAGACTTTTGAAAGACATCATATTGCTCGGTGAACAAAAGGGTGTTAAAAGCAGGCCGTCCTTCATGAATCTTAAAAGGGGAACTGCACTTTTTTGGGGGGAATTTTACCCATCGTTCACAATCATGACAAGCAAGAAGATAAAAGGTTTTGGTTTTGTTTGCATTCTAACATGTAAAATTGGGCTTGTTCTCGGTGGCTAGCAATGCAGCTAATAGGAGAAATTAATTCTACCTTTAAATCACTTTTAAAATGTATTCGAAAACCGCCCACAATACTTAATTTATGTTCTGTCACTCGACAGAAAGTTGTCTCTTTACTCCAGCTGGCCAGGGCCGTGTTTTTCCCGGTTTATTTGGGTCAGCACCCCATTTACGTCAAAAATAGCTTATCTCTAAATTCCACATTTGCGGCATTGAGACGATTTCACCTCGCTCTCTCGGCTTCCTTCATGCTGACCCCTGACCAGTTCATCCGCCGTATATTCAGCTTCAAAAAGACAAGGCTGTGAAACCTCATTCATCCAAAAAATAGTCGTCTTCGTTGATTGCAACCAAGTCTGCTATGATTAGAACACACACAAGCGTTTTGTATCCGGAAGTAGGAACACACATTTGTTGCTGGAAGTCAGACGTGCGTTGCTATGGAGACGGAAATCCATGCGCGAAAGAAGTCAGTGCCGAAATTAAAATAAAGTAAATATTGAACATATTACATATTGTTATGAAGGTGTCTGTTTTTACATTATATATGTACTTGCAGAGTGTATATTTTACATATTTTTATGAGGGCGTGTTACTACATTTTATATATATATATATATATATATATACACACACATACATACATACACATGCATATGTACATACATGTATATATATATACACATACATATGTATACACATACTTGCAGTGTGTATATTGTACATATTGTTATATAGGTGTCTGTTACTACATTATATGTATACTTGCAGCGTGTATATTTTACATATTATATATTGTTATGAAAGTGAGTTACTACATTATATATATATATATATATATATATATATATATATATATATATATATATATATATATATATATATATACATATACATACATACATACATATACTGTATATATACACACACATATATATATATACATACACACATACATACATATATACACACATAGTATATGTACACACATATATATACACATATATATATATACACACATAGTATATGTACACACATATATATACACATATATATATATACACACACACATATATATACACACATACACATATATATATATATATACATAGATACTTGCAGTCTGTATATTGTACATATTACATATTGTTATGAAGTTGTCTGCTACTACATTATATATATACTTGCATTGTTTATATAAAACGATGGAGTGTTTAGAAATTGTTTTAGAGGCTTTGAAGGCTACAACGGTGACTTAACATTAGTCGCATCTTTAAAATCGTGAAAAAAAAAAAGCCTTGTATTCCACTCTCTCATAATGATTGTGAAGATAGGCAAACTTCACACCCAAAAAAGGGTAGTTCCCCTTTAAGGGGAGACTGTTTTTTTTCTCCTTCTTTTTTTTTTTTTTTTTAAAGAGTTATTGACAGGAGATAGTTGGAAGATTAAAAGCTTCCAGGGTGCACTGGTTCCTTGAGCATATTTTATGCCGCTTGTTTCGCTGCAGTGGTTGGCTAAAGAAAAATATATGATTTCAAACACTACATTCACAGTAGAGAAGGGAGGGGAAAAAAAATTAAAGAAAAAAAAAAAAAAGCTCATGAAGAAGACATTGCTGATGTCGTAAGGCAGGGGGTGGAAAGGGGAGGTAGAAGATAAAATAATAAAACAATAAGTTAAGGCTGGACAGTGAAGCCCAATCCAGTGAGGCAGATGATAAATGTAGAATGCACAAGTTACCTTACTCAGACCCACGTTAGAGAACTCCAAATAGACCGTAGGGCTACACGTCTGCCGTGAAGCCGGCGTGCAGTCCCAAATGGGAAAAAGCGCCATGGCTGGTGAGAAAAGGCAGGTGCCACAGCGGGGAACACTTTCCACGAGGCATTACGGTATTCCTTGGGTGTTGGGAGACCGGGGCCCTGATTGACAAAAACACTACAGGGCCTGCAGGAGTGGAAGGACTGGCCTATGCTGCCTTCTTGTCTTTTTTTTTTACAGGCACTTCAGAGGATTGGGCTTGGGGTGGATGTGAGAGGAGGCGGGAAAGGTGGGGATGACGGTGATGGGAAGTGGAAGAGTTTAAAAAAACCAAAAAAAAAACCGTCTTTGTGAGTTCTGCAACAGAATGCTAAACCACTGAGGCTGCAAAGGCTGGTGCTGGATTGAGTCAAAAAGGGCAGACCACCTGTGTCAGGGTTCCAACCTGAGGACTCCCAGCCCGCTCCGCTGGCTAATTCAGGGAGCAGGGCCGAGCTTTCCCATATTCCCAGATGTGTTCCTCGGTTCCCCCTTCAGTCCGCGTGGTTGTTGGCGTGCTTTTGCTTTTCCGAGCAGCCGGGGGCCCCCGAGCCGTCCTTGCCCTTGCGGGCCCTCCTGCCGGTCAACACCTTGTAGCAGCCGCGGGCGATCTTGTACATCCAGATGGTGTTGAGGATGTCCAGCGCCACGCAGGAGCTGATCCAGGCCACC
The DNA here is from genome assembly GCF_033978795.1 of Nerophis ophidion. Lineage (NCBI taxonomy): Eukaryota > Metazoa > Chordata > Actinopteri > Syngnathiformes > Syngnathidae > Nerophis > Nerophis ophidion. The sequence continues at coordinate 28,053,324 of NC_084633.1, read as the reverse complement.
TGGGCGCCAAAGCCGAGGCGTTCGAAGTCCGCCGTGCCGAACGTGGCGAACACGCTGAGCCAGTAGGACGGCATGACGGCGATGCGCACCAGGAAGAAGACCGCCGCCATGGCCACGCCGTTTATTACTACCAGCCCGTGCGAGCGGGGGTACTTTAGTGTTTCGAAGAACCACCTGCGGGGATGAGAGCGAGAAAGCGTGTCAGCGACATGCACAAGTACGTGGCAATAAACACTTTTGTTATGGAAACCTGCAAAAGGGTCCTTCAAAACCCCAACCATAAAGTAAAATACAGTGATTTCCAAACTAGCTGGCTCCTTTTAGTGGTACGCTAAATAATAACATGATTAAAGTGTTTAATTTTCCTATATTAAACACAGTGTTACTGTTCAAACAGTGACTAAAAATATTGTTAAATAAAACAAATGATGAAGAAAGAGCTGAGTCAGAAGACAAAGCTCTCAATTTACCACTCGATCTACGTTCCCATCCTGACCTACAGTCATGAGCTTTGGGTTATAAGTTAAAGTACCAATGATTGTCACACACACACTAGGTGTGGTAAAATGTGTCCTCTGCATTTGACCCAATCCTTGTTCACCCTCGTTATGACGGAAAGGACAAGAGCACGGGTACAAGCGGCCGAAGTGAGATAGGGTGAGACCTCGGATAAGTGGAAGAAGATGGGACGTTAAATAAAACCCTCAGCTTTGTTTTTAATGAATACTTCACCCTACTACGCTACTGTATTTTAATGTTGCGTCACTATGGCGGTACTTGGAGAGCCAAGTCTTTTCCGAGGTGGTACCTGGTGAAAAAAGGTTGAATCAAATCATTTTTGTCCCTAACGTACATTTGTTGGAGTTTATATCAGATATGAAAACAATGCAAATTGTGGTGCATTCACTGACACTCTGGAAAAACACAGACTAATGCTGTTGATGACTGTGATTGGACTAATACTACAACTTTGTTTGGCCCCTGCATGGTAACTTATTTTGCAGTTGTACTCAATAATAAAAAAATAAACCGTCACAAGGTTGCCTCCAGGCTGAATTGGGCATAACTTATTTTGATGGCTGGCCCCAGTAAATATGTTTTTCCCATTTAAAAAAAAATAAAAAAAATAAACATGACTTTTATTTGATGCATGTTTTGTAGAAAAACAAATGGATGGCAAATATATAGATCTCTAAAAATAATAAGAAAAGGAAAAAGCAAAGCCAGCAACACAACAATCCATCCATTTTCTACCACTTATTCCCTTTGGGGTCGCTGGTGCCTATCTCAGCTACAATCGGGCGGAAGGCGGTGTACACCGGACAAGACGCCACCTCATCGCAGGGCGCCAGCAACACTTGTGTCCTTCTAATAATTTTTAATACAAACTGCGCAGGCGCTACCAAACACAGACCACAGGGAGGTGTCATTTTGTTTTAACCACCACGATCAAGCCAATATTAAATTGCTGTTACTTTGAATAAAAAACAATGTTTCAGCCTCATGATAAAAGTATGGTGGTTTTACTTTTAAATGAACAGCACCCCCACTTGGCAGTAAAGAGGCCTGTTAGACAACGCTTGTTTGCTAAAAAGGGGTTTGGAATTTTCGATTGTACAAAGGGTGATATTATCGTTTGAATGTGATAGACACCATGTCTGGCAATGCTAGTCAGCAAGAGTAAAATACATGCAGTTGTGTATTATTTTCAAAATAAAATAGAGGCCTTAATTTTTTTAAATATGCTTTGCGCTGCTATTAAATTCAGTGTTGATGTATACAAAACTATTTTAAAAACAGGCACCGGTGGTTTGGGATCCATTGAACTCGACATAAAGTAATGCCTGTAAAAATACATAATACAGTATCCTTTTATTTTAGTGAGGCATGTCTCAAGTAACTTTTGTTATGCCTGAGCCTGCAGCGCCCTCTAATGCACATACAGGGTATAGCAAGCATATTTTGCCTACTCTTGTATGTTTTGGATGTGAGATTATTAAATATTTTGTTTTTGACCTCACTATTTTGATTATTGCATCTGGAGTTGTGTCATTATTGTTAACAAAATACCTTGTACTTGTAGAAGGAATCACTCCTTTAATGAAATGTAAATGCTGGGTGGAAAATCAAACAATTAGACCGACTCACCTTTGGTTCACAAATGGCGTAGATAGTTCTGAAATGAGACGAAAATTGGCAAAGTAGGGCAGCACGCCACGTGTCTGAAAGGAGCCAAAATCACAAATTATCTCAAATATTAACACAGGTGTTCATTTAAACCAGTGGTTCTCAAATGGGGGTACTTAAAGGTATGCCAAGGGGTACGTCAGATTTTTTAAAAGTATTCTAAACATAGCAACATTTCAAAAATCCTTTATAAATATATTTATTGAATAATATTTCGACATAATATGAATGTAAGTTCATAAACTGTGAAAAGAAATGCAACAATGCAATGTTCAGTGTCGACAGGTAGATTTTTTGGGGACATTTTTCATCATAAATATTGATGTTAAATATTTCTTTTTTTGGGAAGAAATGTTTAGAATTAAGTTTATGAATCCAGATGAATCTCTATTACAATCCCCAAAGAGGGCACTTTAAGTTGATGATTACATCTATGTGTAGAAACCTTATTTATAATTGAATCACTTGTTTATTTTTCAACAAGTTTTTAGTTATTTTCATATCTTTTTTTCCAAATAGCTCAAGAAAGACCACTACAAATGAGCAATATTTTGCACGGTTATACAATTCAATAAATCAGAAACTGATGACATAGTGCTGTATTTTACTTCTTTATCTCTTTTTTTCAACCAAAAATGCTTCGCTCTGATTAGGAGGTACTTGAATTAAAAAAGTGTTCACAAAGGTTGATAACCACTGATTTAAAGGATAACTTGAGAAAAAGAGCATAAAATTGTGGCACTGTTTCAATTCAAAGAAGCCCTACCAGCACATATCCGTATGCATAGAGCGCCGCCAAGTGGTGACAGACAAAAAAGCTGTCTCCCATAGTGCTCCAATTACATGCAAGCAGCAAAAGATCTAGAAAAGAAACAAATATACTTTTAAAGACTGAAGAAGATGAGGGCGAAGACACTGACAAATGGAAATGGAACATCAGTACAACCTTGGGTATAAATCTTTGGCACATGGAGGATGTTCATGCAGTTGTTAAAAAAGAAAAAAAAGCAGAGAACAGACATAACACAAACTGATTTGAAATGACAATTAGACTTGAAAACTAAAATAAAAACAAAATAATATCACTCAATTCTGAGGAAAAAAAACATGGGATCATGAAAAACAACAAAACACTGCAACACACCACAAGATCTTTTTTGCCCTTTCTTTGGCTTTTATAAACAGCGTTCAGTCTCAGAGGCATGTACTTATTAACGAGTGACTGACAGTCTTTCTCTGATCGCTGTTGTCGGATCAGCTTTGCAGCTTGGAGTCTTGTCATCAACTATTTTCTTCGAATTCCACCACACATTTTCAATTGGATTGAGAACCGCACTATTTGCAGGCCATGACGTTTGATCTTATGTACCGTAATTTCTGGACTATAGGCCGCTACTTTTCTTACCTACGCTTTGAACCCTGCGGCTTAGTAAAACAGTAAGGCTGGGCGATATGGCTGAAAACTGTATCACGATATACAATTTTTTTTATATTGATTGATATTGATATTAATTTATATTTTGACTTTTTTTTTTAATCTTGCTCTTTTTGTGTTGTGTTATGTTTGCTCGTTTTTCTTGTGTTGTCTTTTAACCTGCCTATTGTACAGCACTTTGGCTACCCCTGTGATACATTTTTTATGTGCATTATAAATAAAGTTGATTTGATTTGATTTATTTAAGCCTAATAATAAATACTGTAATACAATTTCAAACTTAAGAAGGGTGGTATTTATCAGTGGAAAAGGTGACCGGTAGTCAGTCAGGTGATAATATAATGGCAGTAAATCTGACGGTAGTTGCAGTTTCGAGACACTAGATGGCCGTTAGGCTACTGAACACTACAGAGTAGTTTAGGAAGCTACTCATTAAACCTACACATTGTACGTTTTGAGGATGTTGCCGCACTGCCTGCCTTAAAACCAACAAAGTTAAAGTCAAGTTATTAATATCACACTTTCTCTTCTCACTCCATGCAGAGAATCCACAGCGAGACAGAAAAACAACACAACCGAACTTGGTAAGTGATACGGTTACCTAATTGGCTGTTAGCATTACACTTCCTGTTTCCTCTTTAGCTGGGCTCCCAGAGCGCCAGTGACTTCATGCAACTTCATAATTTCTTCTGACCAAAAAATAAATAAATATACGTCAAATGTTTGATCAAACGCATTTTTATTGTTATCAATGATGTGTCTATTGCAATATTTATTGATATCGTGTTATCGGCCCAGCCCGATAAAACAGTGTGGCTATTTATTTTTCTTTACTAACGGCCATAAGGTTTTTTTTTTTTTTATAAATAGTTTGACACTGAAAATGTGTGTTATTGTTTGTGCTATGGCGCCATCTTTTTGGATGGCTTTGCTCACTGCAGGTGTTACGGGTTAAATATGTAATTTTTGTATTTAATGCCTTAAACCGGAAATAAAACTGTACAAAGCGTTTCTGCCCGAAATGATTCTTAATATTTCCCTCCAAGCAACGTTTGTAAGTTTTACAATAGAACAAAAACTATTCAACTAACAAAAACTATGTCTGTAGGAGTGTTCTTATGCATATTTGCACGTGGTATCATAATGTAATCAAGCTAGCATTTTTAGTATTAGTGAATAAGCTAACACGTTTACAAATGTCTGTAGTATTATTAACTTACAATGGCATTCTTTTGTATTGTTTCAGTTTCACAAATTCCTCAGTAAAATCACCAAAACGTCACCGTGGCGTTATTGAGGCTGTTTAGCTGTTGGAGAGCTAGCTCACACAGGTAGTGAGTCAATGACGATGGCTTCCGTTTTGTTTGATCATCCGTTTTACTGCCGTGTGACAGGCCTCGTTTATCTTTTGTGCCGGTATACATCTGCGGCTTATATCTCGGTGCGGCCGAAACGAAACGACCATTTTCAGAGAAGGCTTTGGACCTCAGACAGCTTACTGTTTGTATTTTCTCATCTTTGGAGAATAAATTGATAGTCTTCAATTCTAACCACCTCCTTTAATTCAGACAGCTTCAGAATGAAATCATTCGGTAATCTTCACAAATCTCATTGGGACGACAAAAAGGTACCACCTTCCCCGATGCGGATTCTTGATCCATCACTGAATTTGACTTTCATCCGGTCATCCATAGCCCACCATTGCTTTACCTTAGCCCAGGGGTCGGGAACCTTTTTGGCTGAGAGAGCCATGAAACCAAATATTTTAAAATGTATTTCCGTGGGAGCCATATAATATTTTTTAACACTGAATAGAACTAAATGTGTGCATTTTTAAGTAATACCAAAATTTTTAGAGTATAATAAGTCTCATTCTTTTTAATAACAATGTTATTCTGAAGCTAACCAATAATAAATCAAATACTTCTTACCATTGATGTGACTTCTTGAACAGGTGCGGTAGAAAACAGATTGATGTGGATTAAAATGCATGAGAATAATTAATATTTGGAAAATTATTTTTAACACTGTGATTACCAGTAGAATTATTCATTACTTATTGTGTTAAGCAATGTCAGCTAAAATTTATCTGAGAGCCAGATGCAGTCATCAAAAGAGCCACATCTGGCTCGAGAGCCATAGGTTCCCTACCCCTGTCTTAGCCCATTTTGACCTTGTTTTTATTGTTTAGACATAAATAACAGCTTTGGTTGAGCTTTTCTCTACGTAAATTTCCAACAGGGGCTATCTTACTGTTCGGTAACAGACGCTGCCTCCTGTTTCTTCACATTTGTTCTTCATTTCTTTTTTTTGCTGTGCAATTTCAGTTTCCGAGACCTATTGCTTGAAGGTTTCTGTCTTTATGCATTGATGTTTTCCTTGGACGACCAGTATGCTTACCTTCTACAAGCTTCCCATGTTTGTACCTGGTGCACATTTTACACACAGCTGACTATCAACATCTTTTGCAACATTGCAGGATGATTTACCATTTTGAAGGAGTTTGTTTCATTTAACTTGTGTTTTGGAGCAATGATTCATGTCAATACATATGGTGCAACAGCTCTCCAAGGTGTCAGCACATTTTTTTGTTTTTTAAACTGCAGACTAATGAACAATTACAAGGTGTTAACTTTGGAAATGGACATTTTCAGGGTGATTACATATTTGTGTTTACTCTGCTTGATCTAAAAATGAAACCTATTGACTACCACAACTTAATTTCTCCATTTATTTTAGAGTTTCTTTTAGCCAGACAGTTTTGTATACTTTATGTCTTGTTGTTGTTTTTTTAAATAAATTAAACAATTAAATGAATGGCTATAAAAAAAAAAATACACAATTCTGAGAAGGTCTCCATCCATCCATCATTTTTGCCATAGGTTGTTTTAGAACAAGAAAGATAACATGGATATCATCTGTGTGAAGTTGTCTGTACGTCAACAATATGGACTGATCCGCAAGGACAAAATGGCACAACATTTGATAACAGCTCACCATACAGCAGGTAGCCACACGTTATGGCTACATTTAATTTGACCATAGTGGGGTCGCCCCTGTGGAAGGGAAAAGAACATAGTGTTAAAGTGAGCCAACTCTTTGTTGACAGCTATTTAAAACGATATAACAAAACAAGACAAGAGATAATACTACTGAGTCAAACTTGTAAATAGCATCCGCATCATCGACAGCCATCGTTGGCGTCCTTGCAAGTCGCAATGATGCTTACATAAGCCATCTGATCCCGGCGGCGGTCACGGGTATCGTATAGCAAATGACCGGTTCAACGCCTGTGTAACAAAAGCCACCTTAACATGGTCAACAGCTCATGTTCTCCTGTCTGCATTCGAAGCATATTTTATGTGATTGTCATGAGCATTTTAAATATGCAAGTACAGACTCTTCTGGTGGCAGTGTGTCTAAGAAAAAGGAAAGTAACAGTGGAAGAAATGCTGCAATGAGCGTCTATTTGGTCTCTGTCGGGACCGTCATCATGGGTAAAGATGGTGTCTTTGAGCATGTGAAAGGATCTGTCCCCGCCAAAAAAATGGACATGGATAACTAAACGGTATTGAAACATTGATGCCTTCAAAAACAGAGTGATACGCTGCTGTCCGTTTTAGAAAAAAATATGAGCGATACTACGTCGTTTGACTGCGAAGCACCAAGCGAATCATAGCTCGTACTAAATGACGGAGGAGTGGGAATGCTATTTCTGGCATAGGTTTTCATCACCATCATCGATCCAAACGGATCTAAAAAAATAAAAATTAATAATAATAATAATAAAGATTCCACAGTCTATTTATTTTATTTCCCGGTCAATAGTAGGGACCTTTTCAATCCAAAAAGGAGCGGATGACCATTATGAAACACCAACACAGTATCAGTGCAGTTAGTGGGCCCTACACTCACTGAGGGGTCATTTAGCCATCACAACTAAGTCGATGTCTACACTAAGCCGGATAACCCCTTAAACAAAAAATATTTAGCCGAAGCCCCGTTTCATTGTTTAAGGTTCCCCTCCTTGGATATTTTTTTACATGGGTAAGTGCGCCTGTATTTCTTGAATCTCTGGCTTTTAGCTGTGTATGGACTCAGTGATCATTTACAAACCGAGTTCAGAGAGGAAGTGACACCAGAAAGACCGTGCCTTACACAGGAAGTGACATCAGAAAGAAGGCGCCACAGCCAGCTTCATAATAAAGCGGTTTCGTAACTCTGAGCTTACCACTGGGAATATGGAGGCGAGTCATCCAGACATGTACGTGTTTCTCCTTCCGTCTGTACAGACGCTTGTGGAAATCACACATAAATACCTTAAGAGAAAGCGATTGCAGCTATTTGGGATACAACACTTCTCAGACGGCAAGAGAACTTTCCAATGTCCAGGGCAGCTGTGATTCTACTTACTGAAAAACGTTGTCCATTTGTTGAAGGAGAGACAACGAGAATGCACGCTCCCGTGGATGTGATATACAAAGGTAGTGTGCTTTGTATTGCCTGGTCGTCGAGGGAAGACCACGGAAAAAGGTGAATGCTTTTGGACTGGCAAAGCAGACTGTATCAGTTATTGTCCGCCATGTATGTTGCGGACTCAAGGTGTAGGTCCAGAGTATATAAAGTCACCAAAAAGGAATGGACAATGAAGGTGAAGGCAAAAGAGTGAGGAGTGCCCTGACCAGATATCTAGATCCCGAGATTGATTGTTGTAAAATGTTCTTTGTCACATTGTTTACTTTCTCTTGTCCATTAAATATTTTTAATAATTTATGATGGCTCAGGCGTGATTCACTAAATAGGGCCTCACAGAACACTGGATTCCAATTCATTGAAATACCACAACACTGGATATTGTTCAGATAAGCCTGGACTGTACATGGCCGTCGTAAGAACATAACTTGTACTTCGACTGAGGGTCTTGTATTATGTAAAAGTATTTTTCTGTATGTAGTATGAGAAATAACTGTAATCTGTATAGGAAATCATAAATAAATAAATAAATAAAGTACATTTGATAACATTTGGAAACAGTCCAAATATTTGAAAACACTCAATACTGTAACGACTGGGTCGCATGGTGATGCTGGTTTTGATCTCCCAGGATGCAACGGACTTTGGACACAGCGTGCAGGTAGGAACAAATTATTTATTTAGAAATAAATCAGAATGTAACAAAGAAAAACGTGCTCATAGCACTTAAGGCAAAAACTAAAGGGGCTTGCGTGGGAGCAAGCAGGTAAAAAGACCCTAGAGTGGAAGCTAGCAGGTACAGAGCAGGAAACAAACGTCGTCATCTGTTGTATAAAACAAACTAGGAAGCCAGACCGAGTAAGGCCAGGGCATGGACTAAATAGCCCTCTGATTAGTGCACAGGCAACAGGTGCGCGTCCCGAACATTTACCAGAGGCAAGTGAATGTAATCTGTCGTCATGGCAACTGAGACACACAAACTCAAAAGGTGCTGAGAACACAAGTGAACCGAAAATGTAAATAAACTATGATCTGGGCAGCGGATCATAACAAATATAGTCAATATGGTCACTTTATCTTTCTCAAACTGGCCATTTACTAAACATTTGCATATTTTAAATTGATCTGCAATACAGGCTGAATCAATCTTAAAGGCCTACTGAAATGAGATTTTCTTATGTAAACGGGGATAGCAGGTCCATTCTATGTGTCATACTTGATCATTTCGCGATATTGCCATATTTTTGCTGAAAGGATTTAGTAGAGAACATCGACGATAAAGTTCGCAACTTTTGGTCGCTAACAGAAAAGCCCTGCCTTTACCGGAAGTCGCAGACGACGACGTCACCCGTTGATGGCTCCTCACATCCTCACATTGTTTTTAATGGGAGCCTCCGGAGACTTCCGGTTGGCGACAAGATGGAGTAGTCGCACTTTTTCACGCTCCCGCATATTTAAGTCCTACTATTCAGTATAGCTCGACTGATTGCAGTAACTGCTATCACCGTTATTATAGTACTAATACCTTACCGCGCTGAACGAGAAAATGTCTAATAGAGCCAAAAAGGAGGAGCAAAAGAAGGAAGACTTGGCGGCAAGCACCATCATGGCTACGCTAACGACAATGCTAACGGACCACAAGACTTCTCTCTCGTCGGAGTTTAACTCCGCCTTTTCCAAACTCAACGCCACGCTAGAATGTATTCAGTCCACACTTCTGGAACACCAGAAGCGCCTCTCCTCACTAGAACTGTTTGCCGACACGACCAGCCAGGATATGCTGGCTATGGACACCAAGCTAACATTTGTAACTGAGGAGAACGCGAGGCTAAAAGCTAAGCTAATAGACTTGGAGAGTAGAAGCCGTCGGAACAACATTAGAATTGTCGGCGTACCCGAAAGCATTGAAGGTACAAACCCAACAACGTTCTTCTCTCAATTGCTGGTCGAGGTCTTGGGTGAACATACGTTGTCGGCGACCCCGGAGCTGGACCGTGCCCACCGCTCGCTAACAGCGAAGCCAGGCCCCGGTGAGAAGCCGAGACCGGTCGTGATATGCTTCCACCGATTCCAAACGAGGGAGCTGGTGGTGCGGGAAGCTCGGAAACGCAGAGGCAAATTAATGTATAAGGACTCACCGATACACATCTTCGAAGACTACTGCCCTGAAATACTGGAACAGCGGGCCGTGTACCGGGACGTCATGAAAGACCTCTACAACCTAGGCCTCAAACCAGCCCTCCACTACCCGGCTAAGCTAATGGTTTCAACCAAGGATGGAAAGAGACGACGACTCGCATCTGTGAAAGACGCCCAAGACCTCGTCAAGTCCCATAATCAATGCAACCAAGAGCAGGCGAACGACTAACATTAGTTGGTATGACTTTAATGAAACTTTGTTTGATATGATGTGACTACCTCACAATGCATGGCGGGACGGCGCTAGCTTGGCTAACTACAGCCATGTCTGGAGGCTACACTGCCGGCACCAACCTTAAAACACGTGCCGGGCCTGTTCTATCACGTTTAACTATGCCAACGTAACGCCAACTCTAGGCCTGACTGTGAACATTACATCTGTGTGGTCACTCATTGAATCCACTCTCATTCACTTTTTGTCATTCACTTTTTGTTTAACCATTTAGCTAATATATTATGCTGACATTCCAGAGCTAACCTGTTAAATATACAATTACCGTCATTAGGGTTTAAACAACCATCGATATTGTTTATTTTATTTTGGTACATCGACGTTCGAATTCTTTTGTCTTCCCATTACATTTACTTATCATGTTCTAATAGATATATATTACACAGTGGTTTATTTTTTCTATTATTACTATTATTATTTGACCTAACTGCTGATATACCTATTTTTTAACTGGTTACTATTATTCCATATCCATACATCCATAGGCTTATACATTGCTTATGTGTGTGTATGCATGTATATATTTACATGTATATACATATGTGACACCACTTACTTATACTTTATCCGACTACATGCCTCTTGAGTTGTTTATACCTTTTTAATTTTCTTTTCTTGCTTTTCTGAAGTTGTTTTGATACTAGGTACTAGGTGTCTCGAAGGAATATACTGCAGTTTTGATGCACTTTAAAATGTTCGGACTCAGTTGGAGCCAATCTGTTGTTCTCGGGAGGTGGAAAAACCGGAGGCCGTTATGGATACGTCCATGCAGGCGCAAGGACAGCGCACTGCTGTGAAAAGGACACTGAAGGTTCAGGTTCGACAATGGTGTTCTCAGGTCCTGGGACGATGGTCCTGTAGGTGGTTGCCAGGTGTAACACACCTGGCATTATTGTATGTTGTTGTGTCTGTGAGTGTGAGTGTGTGTGTGAGCTTGCTGTGTTTTCTGTACATATATGTTTTTATTGGTTTGTTTATCACCTCATTCCTTCCTCTCACGCTTCTGTTTTACCCCCTCCTCTTACTAGTACCATCTGCAGTTCCCAGTTATCGGGCATCAGCCCCCCTCCTGATCCGCTTGTACACATCAGCCCGTTCTGCTCTCCTAGTTGGACATGGTGAGAAATGACAAGCACCAGTAATACACTCAGATTTGTTTCATGGAATGTGAGGGGTGTGGGGAGCGCCACTAAAGTTGGGAGGGTCTTGACCCATTTGCAACACCTCAAAGGAGATATATTTTTCATTCAGGAGACCCACCTCCGCAACAGAGAGATTTCACGACTTAAAAGAGCCTGGATCAGCCATATTTTTCATTCAAAATTCAACGAAAGGGCCAGGGGCACAGCCATACTAATTTGTAAAAATATTTAATTCGAACTTAACCAAACTGTAGCAGACCCTGCCGGCCGTTGTATTATTGTGTCTGGAAAACTGCAAGGCACCCCAGTCATACTCGCCAGCGTTTATGGACCTAACTGGGATGACAATTCTTATGTGACTAAATTGTTTACATCATTTCCAAACATTGGAAATCATTTGATTATCATGGGCGGGGACTTTAACCTGGTCCAAGACCCTGTACTGGACCGATCATCTAACAAACTGGCTCCCTTATCTAATTCAGCTAAAACATTGGATACTTTTGCTAAACAGTTAGGTCTTACAGACCCGTGGAGACACGCCTACCCTACAATTAAGCAATTCTCCTATTTCTCTCATGTACATCACACTTACACTCGCATAGACTTATTTCTTCTCGACAATAGACTACTTTCCAAAATTAAAACATGTAATTACCATAGTATTGTAATCTCTGATCATGCTCCCACCTCAGTCGACATCAATATGGACACTCAACCTAGACCCCTTAAACAATGGCGATTCAACTCAGCCTCACCAGCAGAAGACAATTATAGGAATTTCCTCCACGATCAAATTGAGTGTTTTTTCGAACTGAACGATTCACCAGAAATTGGAAGAGGTATACTATGGGAGGCATCTAAAGCTTATATTAGAGGTCAACTTATATATTTTATTTCAAATTTAAATAAGACAGAAACCATTCAAATCAATGGGCTGCTCCGTAAGATTAAGGATCTTGACGATAAGTACGCTTTAAACCCGGACTCGACACTATATAAAGAACGCCTCCGCCTACAAACTGACTTTGACCTTATGTCTGTCAATAGAGCAAAATTACAACTACTCAAATCCAGACAACGATTTTTTGAATCTGGGGAAAAAGCTGGCAAGCTCTTAGCCCACCGGGTTAGGGAGGAAGCATCGTCGAGGCTAATCACATCTATTCGCTCTAACACAGGAGAACTACATACTGATCCAGCTAAGATAAATTAAACATTTGCCGCATTTTATACAACATTATATACGTCAGACTGCCCCCCTTCTTCACATGAACTATTTAATGATATAACATTCCCCCAGATCGAACATGGAGCTGCGAGGGGCTTGGGTCAGCCCATTAGTGTCATCGAGATCACAGAAGCCATCAAATCCTTACAAAGTAATAAATCGCCCGGTCCAGATGGTTTCAGTGCAGAATATTATAAAACTTTCTCCAGTGTTCTTGCTCCGGCTCTAAGAGACATGTATAATGAAGCATTCCTGAACCATCACCTCCCAGAATCCTTATCGAGGGCCACCATTTCTCTCATACTAAAAAAAGAGAAAGACCCCCAGCTTTGCAGCAGCTATAGACCAATTTCGCTCTTAAATGTAGATTTAAAAATTCTGTCCAAGGTTCTTGCTCTCCGGCTCCAAAGGGTGATGCCTTCCATCATATCGTTGGATCAAACAGGTTTTATGTTAGGCCGGCAATCCTCACACAACACTCTGCGCCTCCTAAACATTATTCATTCGCCAAACCCCTCGATCCCGGAAGTGGTGGTGTCCCTCGACGTGGAGAAAGCCTTTGATAGGGTCGAATGGGAATATCTATTTGATGTGATGGGTCGGTTTGGATTTAATAAAGATTTTATTCTTTGGGTTAAACTTTTATACTCGTCCCCTGTAGCTTCGGTACGCACAAATAATACACTGTCCTCCCCAGTTTTTCTTAAAAGAGGTACCAGACAAGGTTGCCCGCTGTCTCCATTACTGTTTGCTATTGCGATAGAACCCCTTGCACTTTGGCTGCGCGCGGAGAGGGGCTTTAAAGGTATCACCCGGTCGGACACGTTGCACAAAGTGTCGCTTTATGCGGACGACTTGCTCCTATACATCTCAGATCCTGCTAGCTCACTCCCAGAAATTTTGACATTTTGGAGCGGTTTGGCACACACTCTGGCTACAAACTTAATTACCAAAAAAGTTAACTATTTCCGATCAATTCCCTAGCTAAACAGTTACCGCGATCTTTAGCTGCATTCAAATGGGCACAGGACGGGATCCATTACTTGGGAATTTTTATTACTCCGGCTATGTCTGACATGCTCCGGGGAAATTTTCTACCCCTAGTTGAAAAAATGGAGAAGGACTTTGCCCGCTGGTCTGTTCTACCATTATCTCTCGCTGGCCGGATCAATCTTATCAAGATGATCACTCTGCCTAAATTCCTTTACCTTTTCCAACATATCCCCATATTCCTTACTAAATCTTTTTTTGATAAATTAGACAAATCAATATCCAAATTTTTATGGGGGGCCGGATCGGCCCGAATCCGCAAGTCGGTCCTACAATCTCCCAAATCTGAGGGAGGGCTTGCAATCCCTAATTTTAGACAGTACTATTGGGCGGCTAATGTACAGAAACTCCTATACTGGATGGATGGAAGCTCTCAGACCCTCCCGGCCTGGGTATCCCTTGAAACGCCAATTCCACACTGTTCATTACGTTCTTGCTTATGCTCACCACTCCCTTTTCCACTTAAACTTGAAGGCGCAAACACCATTGTATCGATCTCCTTGAAAATATGGATCCAGCTAAGGAAACATTTGGGTTTTCAGGGCCCATCTTTTTTGACTCCGCTACTTAAAAACCAATTATTTAAACCTTCCCGTACCGACTCCGCATTTATGAGCTGGCACGATCACGGTATCACCACTGTGGAAGACCTCTATACAGACGGTGTGTTCTCATCCTTCGCTGAACTTTCTTCCAAATACGACTTGCCAAACTCCCACCTTTTTAGTTTCTTTCAGGTGAGGGACTTTGTAAAGAAGCAGTTCCCACACTTCCCAAATCGTCCCCCGGAAACTCTTATAGATACATTGCTATCTCTGAGCCCAAATCATAAAAAATGTATCTCTGTGATATATACCTCCTTAAGCTCAGTTGCTCCAAACTCTTTATCAGTGATAAAAGCCACGTGGGAGAGCGATCTTAACATCAACATATCTGATAAACTCTGGAACTCTGCCCTGAAACTGGTCCACTCCTCCTCGATTTGTGCCCGTCATGGTCTCATCCAATGCAAAGTAATCCATAAAATTCACTACACTAATGCAAAACTATCCAAAATCTACCCCACTGTTAGCAATACCTGTAATAGATGCAAACAATCTCCGGCTGATCATGTCCATATGTTCTGGTCCTGCTCTAAATTATGTTCCTTCTGGGAGGACATTTTTGACACGATCGGAAAGGCATACGGTCAAGACTTTCCCTCCAACCCAATGTCAGCCATTTTCGGCATATGCCCTGATAACACATGCCCTGTGCCACTAAAACGCGCTGTGGCTTTTACGACCTTGCTGGCCAGGCGACTGATCTTGTTCAATTGGAAGCTGGCTCACCCCCCATCACACGGCCGTTGGATTAAAGAGGTTCTTTACAATTTAAAATTGGAAAAACTTAGGTTTTCACTAAATGGCTCTGCTCAAGTGTTTGAAAGTTCATGGAGTCCTTTCTTACTGTATGTCAACTCTCTTGACTTATGTCCAGACGCAGATGAGGAATAATCTCCCTTTTATTTAGTATTAGTATTATTTATTTTATTTTTTATTTTTTTCTCCCTTTCTCCTTTTAGTCTCTTTCTGTTTTTGGTCTTGTATGGGTGTATGTGTGAATGTGTGTGTCTTTGTCGTCTTACTTGTTTTTTGTGCCATGTGTCCCTGGTTGGTTTGACCTGAGTGGGGTGGATGGGTGGTTGGGTGGTTTTAGGGGCAAAGGTATGAAGAATTCACTGACTTTAAAATTGTACTGTTTCGACTTGCACCTTTTTTCTGTATATGTGAAAAAGTCAATAAAAAAAGTTGGATTAATGGGAGCCTCCAACAAAAAGAGCTATTCGGACCGAAAAAACGACAATTTCCCCATTAATTTGAGCGAGGATGAAAGATTCGTGTTTGAGGATATTGATAGCGACGGACTAGAAAAAAACAAAACAAAAAAACATTGAGACGGATTCCGATGTTTTCAGATACATTTACAAGGATAATTCTGGGAAATCCCTTATCTTTCTATTGTGTTGCTAGTGTTTTAGTGAGTTTAACAGTACCTGATAGTCGGAGGTGTGTGTCCACGGGCGTCTTGACGCCAGTGTGTTCAGGGAAGTCGACGGCAGCTTTATGGACGGCGCAAGCTCAGCTGATCTCCGGTAAGAAGCGACTTTTTACCACAACCTGCTAGTTGACATTCGGTCGGGATCCACTGATCCATAGTAAAGTTTCACCTCCGGTAATTTTAAACAAGAAATCACTGTGTGTTTGTGTGGCTAAAGGCTAAAGCTTCCCAACTCCATCATTCTACTTTGACTTCTCCAATATTAATTGAACAAATTGCAAAAGATTCAGCAACACAGATGTCCAAAATACTGTGTAATTATGCCGTTAAAGCGGACTACTTTTAGCTGTGTGTGTGTGCAGCGCTTATATTTCCTAACAGTCCGTGACGTCACGCGTACACGTCATCATTACGCGACGTTTTCAAGAAGAAACTCCCGGGAAATTTAAAATGGCAATTTAGTAAACTAAAAAGGCTGTATTGGCATGTGTTGCAATGTTAATATTTCATCATTGATATATAAACTATATATGGTGGGTAGTTGTGGGTTTCAGTAGGCCTTTAAGCGCTATACAATAGAATAGTGTCCTTTGTCACTGTCATCGATATTCACTGTAATATCAGTTTTTAGCAGCTGCACATGACCGAAAGTACAAATGGTATCAGTATAATTAACCCAGTTTAACCGTATAAAAACAGTTACTGAAAATACGTTTGTTGTAGTGCAAACAATGTAAATATTCATTTGAAGAAGAGTGCCATGGTGTGAACTCTTTCCCTTTAATTGGCTTCTGATGTTTCCAGAGTGTGAACCGGCTTTTAGATCGCGTTTCTTGTACCCCGTTAATTGAGCTGCTGTACTCATTTTCAGCTGCATTGGAATGGAACAAGTCATTTAAATCATGGACACAACATGCACGTTGACACTGCTCGCTGTTGTCAGGTGAGGCTTCTCGGTGTCATCATCATCATCAGCTAAAGTGAATTAAAAGTACCGTGAAGCCACACTCCTCCCTAAAAGCACGCTTGACTAAACCTTGCCCTTGAAAGGGGATATTGTATACAGTATTTTTCGGACTATAAGTCGCATTTTTTTTTCATATTTTGGCCGGGGGTGCGACATATACTCCGGAGCGACTTATGTGTGAAATTATTAACACATTAACATAAAATATCAAATAATATTATTTATCTCATTCCCGGAAGAGACGGAGAAAATGTCAGCAATCGTCACACACACGTCAACCAATAAGAATTCGGCGGGGGAGGGTCATGGCAGAAGTGCATTGTGGGTCTTGGAATGCTGACTGCTATATGCTACTGCCATAGCTATTAAAAAGGATCATTTCATCGTTGGCAGTAACTTATAAAAACTGAGAAGAGCTGAACAAAAATGGCACCGAAAAGGAAATCATGTACTGCAGATTACAAGCTGGACGTAGTGAAAGATGCCGCAGAAAACGACAAGAGGAAGCGGCGCACACCTTTGGAGTTGGCAGAGTTGTTTGGAAGCGACATCGAGGAAGTTATTGATTAGGAGTGACAGATCATTTGGTAAACGTATAGCATGTTTTATATGTTATAGTTATTCGAATGACTCTTACCGTAATATGTTACGTTAACATACCAGGCACCTTCTCAGTTGGTTATTTATGCGTCATATAATGTACACTTATTCAGCCTGTTGTTCACTATTCTTTATTTATTTTAAATTGCCTTTCAAATTTAAAAACAGGCAATTTAAAATAAATAAAGAATAGTAAACAACAGGCTGAATAAGTGTTTTTATTTTTTTTTAAATTGCCTTTCAAATCTCCTCTCTGAGGTGCTACCTTACCGTGGTAGAGGAGTTTGCGTGTCCCAATGATCCTAGGAGCTATGTTGTCTGGGGGCTTTCATGCCCCCTGGTAGGGTCTCCCAAGGCAAACAGGTCCTAGGTGAGTGATCAGACAAAGAGCAGCTCAAAGACTTCTATGGAATTACAACAAAATGAACTCAGATTTCCGTCGCCCGGACGCGGGTCACCAGGGCCCCGCTCTGGAGCCAGGCCTGGAGTTGGGGCACGATGGCGAGCGCCTGGTGGCCGGGCCTGTCCCTATGGGGCCCGGCCGGGCACAGCCCGAAGAGTCAAAGTGGGTCATCCCTCCAATAGGCTCACCACTCATAGGAGGGCCCATAGAGGTCGGGTGCATCGTAAGCTGGGCGGCAGCCGAAGGCAGGGCACTTGGCGGTCCGATCCTCGGCTACAGAAGCTAGCTCTTGGGACGTGGAACGTCACCTCACTGGGGGGGAAGGAGCCTGAGCTAGTCCGCGAGGTAGAGAAGTTCCGGCTGGATATACTCGGACTCACCTCGACGCACAGCAAGGGCTCTGGAACCAGTTCTCTCGAGAGGGACTGGACCCTCTTTCACTCTAGCGTTGCCGGCAGTGAGAGGCGACAGGCTGGGGTAGCAATTCTCGTTGCCCCCCGGCTCAAAGCCTGCACGTTTGAGTTCAGCCCAGTGGACGAGAGGGTAGCTTCCCTTCGCCTTCGGGTGGGGGGGCGGGTCCTGACTGTTGTTTGTGCATACGCACCAAACAGCAGTTCAGAGTACCCACCCTTTTTGGGTACACTCGAGGGAGTACTGGAAAGTGCTCCCCCGGATGATTCCCTTGTCCTACTGGGGGACTTCAACGCTCATGTTGGCAACGACAGTGAAACCTGGAGAGGCGTGATTGGGAAGAATGGTCGCCCGGATCTAAACCCGAGTGGTGTTTTGTTATTGGACTTTTGTGCTCGTCACGGATTGTCCATAACAAACACCATGTTCAAACATAAGGGTGTCCATATGTGCACTTGGCACCAGGACACCCTAGGCCGCAGTTCCATGACCGACTTTGTAGTTGTGTCATCGGATTTGCGGCCTTATGTTTTGTACACTCGGGTGAAGAGAGGGGCGGAGCTTTCTACCGATCACCACCTGGTGGTGAGTTGGCTGCGATGGTGGGGGAGGATGCCGGACAGACCTGGCAGGCCCAAACGCATTGCTGGGAACGTCTGGCAGAGTCTCCTGTCAGAGAGTTTCAATTCACACCTCCGGGAGAACTTTGAACATGTCACGAGGGAGGTGCGGGACATTGAGTCCGAGTGGACCATGTTCCGAACCTTTATTGTCGAGGCGGCTGATTGGAGCTGTGGCCGCAAGGTTGTTGGTGCCTGTCGTGGCGGTAATCCCAGGACCCGTTGGTGGACACCAGCAGTGAGGGATGCCGTCAAGCTGAAGAAGGAGTCCTATCGGGTTCTTTTGGCTCATAGGACTCCGGAGGCAGTGGACGGGTACTGACGGGCCAAGCGGTGTGCAGCTTTAACGGTCGCGGAGGCAAAAACTCGGACATGGGAAGAGTTCGGGGAAGCCATGGAAAACGACTTCCGGACGGCTTCGAAGCGATTCTGGACCACCATACGCCGCTTCAGGAAGGGGAAGCAGAGCACTATCAACACCGTGTATGGTGCGGATGGTGTTCTGCTGACTTCGACTGCGGATGTTGTGGATAGGTGGAGGGAATATTTCGAAGACCTCCTCAATCCCACCAACACGTCTTCCTTTGAGGAAGCGGTGCCTGGGGAATCTGTGGTGGACTCTCCTATTTCTGGGGCTGAGGTCGCTGAGGTAGTTAAAAAGCTCCTCGGCGGCAAGGCCCCGGGGGTGGATGAGATCCGCCCGGAGTTCCTTAAGGCTCTGGATGCTGTGGGGCTGTCTTGGTTGACAAGACTCTGCAGCATCGCGTGGACATCGGGGGAGGTACCTCTGGATTGGCAGACCGGGGTGGTGGTCCCTCTCTTTAAGAAGTGGGACCGAAGGGTGTGTTCCAACTATCGTGGGATCACACTCCTCAGCCTTCCCGGTAAGGTTTATTCAGGTGTACTGGAGAGGAGGCTTCGCCGGATAGTCGAACCTCGGATTCAGGAGGAACAGCGTGGTTTTCGTCCTGGTCGTGGAACTGTGGACCAGCTCTACACTCTCGGCAGGGTTTTTGTGGGTGCATGGGAGTTTGCCCAACCAGTCTACATGTGCTTTGTGGACTTGGAGAAGCCATTCGACCGTGTCCCTCGGGAAGTCCTGTGGGGAGTGCTCAGAGAGTATGGGGTACTGGACTGTCTTATTGTGGCAGTCCGTTCCCTGTATGATCAGTGTTAGAGCTTGGTCCGCATTGCTGGCAGTAAGTCGGACACGTTTCCAGTGAGGGTTGGACTCCGCCAAGGCTGTCCTTTGTCACCGATTCTGTTCATAACTTTTATGGACAGAATTTCTAGGCGCAGCCAAGGCGTTGAGGGGATCCGGTTTGGTGGCCACGGGATTAGGTCTCTGTTTTTGCAGATGATGTAGTCCTGATGGCTTCATCTGGCCGGGATCTTCAGCTCTCACTGGATCGGTTCGCAGCAGAGTGTGAAGCGACCGGAATGAGAATCAGCACCTCCAAGTCCGAGTCCATGGCCCGGAAAAGGGTGGAGTGCCATCTCCGGGTTGGGGAGGAGCCCCTGCCCCAAGTGGAGGAGTTCAAGTACCTAGGAGTCTTGTTCACGAGTGAGGGAAGAGTGGATCGTGAGATCGACAGGCGGATCGGTGCGGCGTCTTCAGTAATGCGGACGTTGTACCGATCCGTTGTGGTGAAGAAGGAGCTGAGCCGGAAGGCAAAGCTCTCAATTTACCGGTCGATCTACATTCCCATCCTCACCTATGGTCATGAGCTTTGGGTCATGACCGAAAGGATAAGATCACGGGTACAAGTGGCCGAAATGAGTTTCCTCCGCCGTGTGGCGGGGCTCTCCCTTAGAGATAGGGTGAGAAGCTCTGCCATCCGGGAGGAGCTCAACGTAAAGTCTGCACCCCCACTCCAGGGCCCAGGCTAAGACCGATTTTTTTTTTTTTTTAAATTTTATTTTAATCTTCTATTCTCCCCCCCCCCCCCCTGTTTACCTGATGTCATCTTTTTTGTAAGGGGCGCTGGAAGCCGGCAGACCCGTCAGCGATCCTGTTCTGTCTCCCTGTAATGTTTGTCTGATCTTGAATGGGATTGTGCTGAAAATTTTAATTTTTCTGAAGGAACTCTCCTGACGGAATAAATAAAGTACTATCTAATCTAATCTAATCTAATCTAATCTAAAGCCGCTGCTCCTCCACATCGAGAGGAGCCAGATGAGGTGGTTCGGGCATCTGGTCAGGATGCCACCCGAACGCCTCCCTAGGGAGGTGTTTAGGGCACGTCCAGCTGGTAGGAGGCCACGGGGAAGACCCAGGACGTGTTGGGAAGACTATGTCTCCCGGCTGGCCTGGGAACGCCTCGGGATCCCCCGGGAAGAGCTAGACGAAGTGGCTGGAGATAGGGAAGTCTGGGCTTCCCTGCTTAGGCTGCTGCCCCCGCGACCCGACCTCAGATAAGCGGAAGATGATGGATGGATGCCTTTCAAATGTCTATTCTTGGTGTTGGATTTTATCAAATGAATTTCCCCGCAAAATGCGACTTATACTCCAGTGCAACGTATATATGTTTTTTTCCTTCTTTATTAGGCATTTTCGGCCGATGCGACATATATTGCGGAGCGATTTAAAATCTGAAAAATACGGTACTTGTACACCGAACTTCAAGTGTACTCTCCTACTCGTGATCTTGTTCAGTGATACAAGTACGAGTCTTAATATAGTATTTCCGAACTCAGTTTTTTTTTATACGTCCAAGCAGCACCCAATAAAAAAAAAAAAACAGTCGATCCAAAGCAAACAAATTAGCATCCATCATCAAATAAAAAGTTTGTCTTATTACCGTAAATTCCGGATTCTAAGCCACTACTATTTTTCCTACACTTTGAACGCCGCGGCTTATAAGACGGTGCGGCTAATTCATGGATTTTTCTTGGCTAACAACCATAATAAAAATAGTTTAAAGACACAATAGCTAAATATACTGTGCTGTGGCGCCATCTTTTGTAGGAGTTTGCTCACTGCAGGTGTTGCAGTGTCCTTCCATTTAGGGCTTTCAACCCGAAGTAAGAGTGTCATTCAGTCTTGTAGTTGTCCGTAGTGTTTTAACTCGCATGGATTCATCTTGCATAACTCCAAGCAACGTTTGTAAGGTTTACGATACAACTAAAACTGTTTGTACTTACTATACCGTCTCATGTGTAATGTCTGTTAGTGTTTTCATGCATATTTGTATGTGCTATCGTAATGTATTTACGCTAGCGTCGTTAGCATGCAAACATGTTTACGAATGTCTGTTAGTATTATTAACTTACAATGGCATTCTTTTTGTATTGTTTCAGTTATTGAGGTTAATTGGATAGCAGGCTTCCGCAGGTAGTGGGTCCATGACAATGACTTCTGTCTTGTTTGTTCAGCCGTTTTACTGCCGTGTTACAGACATCGTTTGGAATGAACTGTTACGGACTCTTTCTGTGTAAATAACTCATTCTGCAATATGTATCTGCGGATTATAGTCTGGGGCGGTTAATATTAGGAAACATATTTCCCGCACCCTAAAATTTAGTGGAGTGGCTAGTATACCGGTGAACTCCGTAGTCTGGAAAATACTGTGCTAGGGGTGTAGCGATACGAACATTTCATATCATGGTTATTGAGACCAAAATGATCACGGCTATCATTATCGAGGTTATATTGAACATGCTCAAAAAGTACATATACTGAAATCTTCTGACCAAGTTAATTTTCTGAATGAATGAAATAGTCTTAGAAAACTATTTTGCATATTTATGTTTCTTATGCTTCACTCATATGTGACTGATGGCTAAGCTTTTGTTTTAAATATTGATTTGTGCTGTAGCATTTTAAGATGAATTCAAAATAAAAGTAAGTGACAAAATCTACTATTCTTCGTTATTTCTGGCGGGCGTCGTGGCGTCCTACTGTGCTCAGCAGTCCTTGAACGAAATATAAAACGATTACCCGGTTCTCGGGGAGCACAGCTTGGAGGTTCAAAGTGCTAAATTTAATGGCTTAGTTGCTCAGAGCAATACAAGTTTAGTTTGGGGTATATTGTTTCCTAATGGGGAAAGGAGTTAATCTCTCTTGTTTTCATGTTAACTTACAAGCTAGCGAGCTAGCGCCAGTCACTTTGAGAGTTTATCAAAGTGCAGTTATCAATCACGTTTTTTAAAATAATTTTTATTCAAAATGGTTAAACTAACCAGCGGGAGTTTTACTAAGTTTATCATTGATACCGTTTATCGCTACATCCCTAGATATTACTAAAGTAAAAAACGCATCACTTAGGATGTCTTGCAGTTTAAGTCAATTCGGATATTTTGGCATCCATTTTCTACAAACCCCGTTTCAATATGAGTTTGGAAATTGTGTTAGATGTAAATATAAATGGAATACAATGATTTGCAAATCCTTTTCAACTCATATTCAATTGAATGCACTACAAAAACAAGATATTTGATGTTCAAACTCATAAACTTTTCTTTTTTTTTGCAAATAATAATTAACTTAGAATTTCATGGCTGCAACAAGTGCCAAAGTAGTTTTGAAAGGGCATTTTCACCACTGTGTTACATCACCTTTTCTTTTAACAACACTCAATAAATGTTTGGAACTGAGGAAACTAATTGTTGAAGCTTTGAAAGTGGAATTCTTTACCATTCTTGCTTGATGTATAGCTTAAGTTGTTCAACAGTCCGGGGTCTTGTTGTCATATTTTACGCTTCATAATGCGCCACACATTTTCGATGGGACACATGTCTGGACTGCAGACGGGCCAGGGAAGTACCTGCACTCTTTTACTATGAAACCACGCTGTTGTAACACGTGGCTTGGAATTATTTTGCTGAAATAAGTAGGGGCATCCATGGTAACGTTGCAGGGATGACAACATATGTTGCTCCAAAACCTGTACTGCCCATTCAACATTAATGGTGCCTTCACAGATGTGTAAGTTTCCCATGCCTTGGGCATTAATACACCCCCATACCATCACAGATGCTGGCTTTTGAACTTTGCGCCTATAACAATCCGGATGGTTGTTTTCCTCTTTGTTCCGGAGGACACCACGTCCACAGTTTCCAAATATAATTTGAAATGTGGACTCGTCAGACCACAGAACACGTTTCCACTTTGCATCAGTCCATCTTAGATGAGCTCGGGCCCAGCGAAGCCGGCGGCGTTCCTGGGTGTTTTTGATAAATGTCTTTCGCTTTGCATAGTAGATTTTTAACTTGCACTTAGAGATGTAGCGACCAACTGTAGTTACTGAAAGTGGTTTTATGAAGTGTTTCTGCGCCCATGTGGTGATATAATTTACACACTGATGTCGGTTTTTGTGCAGTACCGCCTGAGGGATCAAAGGTCCGTAATATCATCGCTTACGTGGAGTGATTTCTCCAGATTCTCTGAACCTTTTGATGATTTTACAGACCGTAGCTGGTAAAATCCCTAAATTCCTTGCAATAGCTCGTTGAGAAATGTTGTTCTAAAACTGTTCGACAATTTGCTTACAAATTGGTGACCCTCGCCCCATCCTAGTTTGAGAACTAGTTAACATTTCATGGAAGCTGCTTTTATACCCAATCATGGCACCCACCTGTTCCCAATTAGCCTGCACAGCTGTGGGATGTTCCAAATAAGTGTTTGATGAGCCTTCCTCAACTTAATCAGTATTTACTGCCACCTTTCCCAACTTCTTTGTCACGTGTTGCTGGCATCAAATTCTAAAGTTAATGATTATTTGCAACAAAAAAAAATGTTTATCAGTTTTAACATCAAATATGTTGTCTTTGTAGCATATTCAACTGAATATGGGTTGAAAATGATTTTCAAATCATTGTATTCCGTTTATATTTACATCTAACACAATTTCCCAACTCGTACGGAAATAGGGTTTGTATAATGCGTAAAGGGAAACTATGAGGAACTTTTGTCTTTTCTGACTTACACATGTAACAATGTTGGATACTCATGTTAAACAAGGCCAAAGCACCTAATCATAAGGTACATGCATTTGGTTGTGATGGCGTCACAGATTGACGGACGTACTTATGTGGTCATAAGTATGTGTCTGTCATATTGTGTCAAAAAGACTCCTCCCCCTCTGCTGAGACTGTTGTCGCTGGAACTTGCGTGTGTCCGTTCTTGGTATCGGTCATATTCAATGGAAATTAGCATCAAGTTAGGGCATTTTGAAAACTTTTGAGCGCTTTCCAGCAGGCATGTTTGCTTTGTTGCCTTGTAAATTTCTAATATTACCAAGAAGGTAGTGCGTTAGAAAAACGGCTGTATGCCCGCCAAGAGCTTGAGCCCGTGCCGTCACATGCAAAATAGCTATCGATACGTGGCACCGTTCGATTTTGCGTGAATCGGAATTTCCAAACTTTTTTTTGTACCATTCTTTCACATCCGCTCCCGACAGACAAAATTCAGTCGGTACCCCTAAAAGTACAGAATTTGGCATTCACCCCCATCTGTGACAAAAAAAGACGGTTCTAAACGCCATTACTAACCCCTCGAATAACTGTTTTTTTAAGGTCTACTGTTAGGTGGCACTTATTTTGCTACGTTTCTCAGCAAAAAAAACAATGTTGAATTTAATTGAAGAAAAAGAAATAGGAACATTAAATGAAGTATTAAATAAGTAGGGAAACAGTACCGTCGTCGTCTATGGGGCAATTACACAATAATTGGAACTGTTCTGTGACATTACAACCTACAAAAACACACTGCAGCAATTGTGCACTCATCCACCATCCTCCCTTTCTCTTGACACTTTGAACGTACTCAGCACTGCTTGCACTGAATTATTTAGATATTAAAAAAAAGAAAAAAAAGTAGCAGTTCAAAAGACAGAGGAGAATGAATTCGCAGGTATCACTTATTCAAAGATCAACAAAAACCCAATATGCACTAGTGTGACCTTATTACTTGCATAAGCGGATTTTTATTTATTAATAAGGCCCGGAATTTCAAGTCCAGTGAAGACAGTAAGAAAAGGTGGGTGCATTTGGACGCAGTGTGTGGAAAGAAAAGGAGAATGGATTATGGTTTTGAGCGGTTTGGCTGTGGCCACTCAAGCATAGGCAGGCAGAACAATGTTTCTTTTGTGCTATGGATTTTCAATGATGATGCAATGCAATTTGATTGGCTGAAGGATTATTGTCTTCAGCACTTCGGTGTGGCAAAGAAATCTGTTCTGAAATGTAGTTTGTGTGGGTTGAAAGGCAGAGAAACTCAATCAAACAAGGGTGTGAAGTCTCACCTTCACAAGTTTAACATGCAATGTGCTAAGCTCAGGCTGGAGCAGCAAAATAAAATGTTTTCCCTACTAACGTATCTTTCCCTCGCACCCTGAGCAGAATTCATCATAAATCCCAGCTCGTGGGGAACCACGCAGCTTGATTCGCCTTCTTTTGTCCCCTTCCCTTCTTAGCTGGACTCTTGGTGCCCCACCATAGACTTAAAGTCCTTTCTTCCCTCTGCCACTCCAAGAGCAATGCTGGCCAAGGCCGGCAGAGACAATACGAGAGAAGGAGGTGTGCTGCATTCATTTTACAGAGATGGGGGGGTGTTGCTACAACGGACAGCTAAGGAGACGGTAGGGAGGCTGGAAGGTTGAGCTGTTTGCTATGAAAAGAAGCCTTGTTGGTAGGACTCTAGTCTGAGTGCTGGGAGAAGAAGAGGCAGCATAAGAGAGGAGGAGGGAGTGAAGAATCCGACTAAGAGGGTGGAAGGAGCCTTTTAAAAGGTGAAATAACTATTAAAACTTCGGGTGGATGTCAAAGAAATAGGTCCTTGGTTTACAAACGAGTTCCGTTCTTACCCCACGTCTGTCGATTTTTATTGGAAGTCCACTCAAAACATGACTGACCCTTTCCAAAAATTACAATATCATTGAAAAGTGTATTTATTTACACAATTCCATTCAAAATGTTAAACTTCCATGCATTATAAATCCACAACTTTAATTATTTTAAAGTATTTAGTTGTTTATTTGTACATAATTTGGGCTTCCAGCTCACAAAACCCACAAAAACAGGATTTCAAAAAATGTGAATACTGTGAAGAAATCCCCCCAAATTTTACAGGGCATGAATGTTTTAAACTGGGTGTCACACACTACTCATCTACTAAACTCAAAGCACATGCACAGGTTGTCATTAAATTGCTTCACTTTGGTTCAATCGTCTCACTCCCGATCAATATGGGTAAGACTGCAGACTTGACAACTGGCCCGAAGAGCATCATTGATACAAGTCCAGAGCTCAGGAGGCTGGCTGTTCACAGAGTGCTGTGTCCAAACATATCAATGGAAGTCTAGTGGAAGGGCAAAACTTGGCAAAAGAATATGCCACAAAAGAGCTGACAGTGGGCTTTGGCGGATTATCAAACAGAAGATTCAGGAATCTGCCAGAAAAGTAAATGGTGATTTCTTCTAATTTTTTTAATCCTGTTTTGGTGGGTTTCATGAGCTGACAGCCCAATGTATAGATAAACAACTAAATACTTGAAATTGTTTAAATTGTGGGCCCTGAATCTATAATCTATGGAAGTTTAACGTTTTGAATGGAATTATGGAAATAAATACACTTTTGCATATTACTACAATTTTTTGGAAAGGGTCTATATACCAAAATTAACTAAGTCACTTACACTGTACACAACACATATAAAAGAAATAAAATACTACAGATGTAACAGTATTATAAATATTGTTGTATTTCAGTTTTAAAGTCTTCTCTTTTCAAAGTGACGGATCAAACGAAAACTTGGGAGAGTAGTTTTTATCTGGCATTTCAGCGTTGGCGGGGTCTGTAAATAAACTACATCTCCCGAAATCCTCCGCGGTGGGGGAGTTGAACGCAGTAAGTAGGAAGTGAAGTGTCTTCATACTTTTTGGACATTTAATCTGTCCATAACTGGTTGTGCTATGTTGCCAACAAACATACCAACGAGCCCAGGCCAGAACATAACTTCTTTGGCGGAAGTGAGAAAGTCTGCCTTCTGCAAAGTGACGCGGCCCACTTTCATTTCAAGCTTTTCCGAGGCGACACAGAGCTGGTTGGTTGTAGTCGCACCGCACGGCGGGAAATCACCCCGAAAACAAATATCGTATTTTTCGGTGCGACTTATACTCAGGAGCGACCTATGTGTGAAATTATAAACACATTACCGTAAAATATCAAATAATATTATTCAGCTCATTCACGTAAGAGACTAGACGTATGAGATGTTGTTCACTATTTATTTATTTTAAATTGCCTTTTAAATGTCTATTCTTGGTGTTGGGTTTTATCAAATACATTTCCCCCAAAAATGTGACTTATACTCCAGTGCGACTTATATACGTTTTTTTCCTTCTTTATTATGCATTTTCGGCAGGTGTGACTTATACTAAGGAGCGACTTATACTATGGAAAATACGGTACTCAACGCAGAAAATAAGAGTAAACTAAAAAGCTACTTGTTACACATCCTCAATCCAACTGTCTATTTTTCTACCGCTTGTCTCTCGATGTCACAGGGGGGATGGAGCCTATTCCCGCTGCACTCGGGTGGCAAGGTCATAAACAGTCACAGTGAAAAGATATTTGAAGCCAAACACCAGTTTTTGAGGTATTTTCTGAGAAACATTTCCAGACAGACATAAAAAATGACTACTGTAGAGGACACTGCATCCCATGATATAAAAGTTGAAAGCCATTAACTGTACATCATTTTTTTCACACTTCTGAATGTAAACACTGAATGTATACATTGTTACTTTAAAGACATCAACTGTAAGTTATTCTTTTAAATATTTGCTTGAAACAGTAGAGGTTCCTGAACAATTATTTGCACTTCAAAATGTTTGTTTGAAGTAAAAAATATAATTAAAACATTTGATCAAAATACTGTATTTGTGTTTAACTGCATGCAGTGAGTTCATCAAACATTCCTGACACTTCATTTTACACACTGGCATTTTACCAACCTTTTTTTTTGACCAACCATGACCTTCATACCGTGATAATATCATACCATAAGATTTGATACTGTAAAACCCCAATCAAATACTGTAATAAAAAGATTAATTTGTCTATGTATGTCCTCATCCATTCAGGTCATTGTAATCTCAGGGCATTCAACCAAATCGCAACTGGATTGATCAGTTTGTCTGAGAAGATGTTTCGCGACTCATCTAAGCAGGCTTTATCAGTTAATGCTCATAGACTTTGGTTGGTCAGACCTAGATAAGACCTAACAGTGCAGCTGCGATTTATTCATTGCCCTAAGACGTTAATAAAAAATATTATTTCTACATGTATTATTTGATTTCATAGGTTAAATATTTCCTGCACAAACTAGTTCTCAAGGAAGTCTTGCATTTACGAATCAAACCGCTGAGGTCAACTACGTTCGCAAGTGTTTCACGAGTGTGTGTCGTAACCATGAAACGCTGTAACACAAACCGCCTGTGTGCATTTCTGTTTTTCAAGAATTAACGAGTAATAAATATCTTACATATTCAACAGCATTTGTTTTCTCTTACCAGACGGGGTTGGCATTGACTGCGTCATCGAACCAAAGGATGTACAAACAAAATAATCCCACAACCAGAGCGTGGACAGTCGACACCAATCTAGGACAGAACACATACAAATGAATGCATTAGTAACCAAATAGGGGCTGCCGGAGAAATCTGTCGTCATGTCTCTGTTCTTATCACTTGCTAGCTAGACATGGGTGCCAAAGTCAGGGCCGGTGCGCCAGATCCTACTCGTCACTTCGTATAACGTGGCAAGCAAAAGCCTGAAAATAATGCACATCATGACAGTGTGGTTGATCTGTGCATCTATACCTGCAGTATATGAGGTTGACAGAACGGGATCATTATAGCCCTCCATCCATTTTCTTCAGCTTACCCATAGTCGAGTCCCTGAGGCTGCAGCCCGAGCACAGACACCCAGATTTCCTTCTAACGGGCTACTCATGTAGCTGAGATAGGCTCCAGCGCCCCCCCGCGACCCCGAAGGGAATAAGCGGTAGAAAATGGATGGATGGATGGATGGGCTACTCATGGGAGATCTCCAGGTGTTTCTAAGACCCAGCATACCCTGGGTCTTCCCCAGACCCTCCTGCCTAAATTTTCCCTAGAGAGGCGTCCTAGAAGCATTCTGATCAGATGCTCGAGCAGCGGCTCTTACAGTTCCTCCCGAATGACAGAACTTCTACCTTGTTTCGAAGGGAGACCCAGCCACTCTACAGAGAAGAGGAAACTACTTTCAGTCACTACCCAATGCTCATGAACATAAGCAAGGGTAAGACCATAAATCGATTGGTAGATTGAGAGCTTTTGTCTTAGGTCCTTCTTTACCACGGCATACTGTACCAATGCAGAATTTGCATCCCTGTCGACGCCACACCAATCCGCCGGTTGATTTCAGTATCCATCC
This sequence comes from Nerophis ophidion, assembly GCF_033978795.1. Taxonomy (NCBI): domain Eukaryota; kingdom Metazoa; phylum Chordata; class Actinopteri; order Syngnathiformes; family Syngnathidae; genus Nerophis; species Nerophis ophidion. Next base: position 28,022,916 of record NC_084633.1, on the reverse strand, counting down.
TTTCCTCACCTGTGAACAGGACCTCTAAGTGCTTAAAGTGCTCCTCTCAAAACAGAAGCTCATTGCCGGCCCGGAGATGGCCTTCTACTCTTTTCCAAACAAAAACCATCGATTCGGACTTGAAGGTCCCGAGTATTATCCTCGCCACTTCATATTCGGCTGCAAACTTATCCAGCGATAGCTGAAGGTCACAGTGCGTTGAAGCCAGAAGCCAGAAGCCAAAATCACCACCAAAACAGAACCACTCTAAACCCTGGATGCACCTAGAGTACTGTAGAAATTCCGTTGATGACAGTTATGAATAAAATTTTGATTCATTAAAACCATTCACAACATTTACGTATTTATCTTTCATTTGTTCTTTTAATTTTGGCAGGACATTTGTACTGCAATTGCATTTGTTCTTTAATTGTACCTAGGTCTGCAAGTAACGACTAATGCAACGGTTTTTGACTTATCATCAGGTTATGAATCTATCCAGTGGCTCTCATTTATAAAAATACCTCTTCAACTTTTTTTCCATTTAAAAACCAAGCCTTCAATTGTACCACTGATTTTCTTTGGACTTCAAAAATAACAATCATTATCCAAGCAATGTCAGTGTTCTTGATTTGAGAATGTGGGTATGTAGACAAAGTTTATCTAGGGGACTTAAGCTAATATGTTGGTAAAACAATTTTTTACACAGTTAGCCGAGCTAGCTAACAAGCTAACTATCTTGCTGAGATATAAAGCCTATACATATATGAGTACATATAATGTAATAGACATATAATTCATCATTAAAATAATTGGATATTAAGAGTATGTGAAAGTTCAACTCCCACCTTGTTACTTCTATGACAATTTCCTTAAGTTATTTAATCAATCAGAAATATCCATCCATCCATCCATTTTCTACCGCTTATTCCCTTTGGGGTCGCGGGGGGCGCTGGTGCTTCTCAGCTACAATCGGGCTGAAGGCGGGGTAGACCCTGGAAAAGTCGCCACCTCATCGCAGATCAGAAATATCAAATATCACTTTCCAAACATGGATAAGTGTGGAAAGTTTTTTGCATTTTTCAACCTTCATCCCTTGTAATAGATTTAAATAGATTTTGATTTGTTTTATGTTGATTGGACATTTTATTTATAAATAGCCATAAAGTTCAATGAGCAGGTTGTGTTATGTGTGACCATGTTTGATGAATTTTTGTACTGGTTAATATTTTTTTCCTGCATCATGACTAGGGAAGGTTGTTTGGATTGTGTCTTATAAGTTAATGCTATACTTCATTGACTTGAAAGTATAATTAAAGCCAGAGTTACTTTTGTTAGCCACCGGATGGCATCAATATGGCAGCAACGAGACCACTGAATATTTATTGATTATATGGATACAACGCTCCCAGTCAAGTTTTTTATTGAACTCCTACTATCTCACGGGCCAAAGTGAAAATGTCGGTGGGCCGCATTTGGCCTGAGGGCCGTAGTTTAGACATGCCTGCTCCAGATGCTTCTTCCTCACAGACTTTACAATCGGCCATGAAACGGATGTCCGCTTTGAAAATTGAGCAAGTAATTTGTGTTTTATGTATAATGTTTTCATACTTTTGGTGTTTTTGTACGCAGTGTTTTTCCCTTGGCAGCAGCCATTTTTCTCTCTTCCTGTCGCTTGCCCGACACAGATCTTGTGAACTCACTCAGTCACGTCATCCGCTATTATCGACAAATTGTATTGTAGATTAGTAATTCTCAAATGGGGGTACGCGTACCCCTGGGGGTACTTGAAGGTATGCCAAGGGGTACGTGAATTTTTTTTAATATATTCTAAAAATAGCAACATTTCAAAAATCCTTTATAAATATATTTATTGAATAATATTTCAACAAAATATGAATGTAAGTTCATAAACTATGAAAAGAAATGCAACAATGTAATATTCAGTGTTGACAGCTAGATTTTTTGTGGACATATTCCATATATATTTCTTTTTTTGTTAAGAAATTTTTAGAATTAAGTTCATGAATCCAGGTGGATCTCTATTACAATCCCCAATTAGGGCACTTTAAGTTGATGATTACTTCTAAGTGTAGAAATCTTTATTTATATTTGAATCACTTGTTTATTTTTCAACAAGTTTTTAGTTATTTTTGTATCTTTTTTCCAAATAGTTCAAGAAAGACTACTACAAATGAGCAATATTTTGCACTGTCATACAATTTAATAAATCAGAAACTGATGATATAGTGCTGTATTTTACTTCCGGCCCCAAGGGGAATAAGCGGTAGAAAATGGATGGATGGATCTGTTTTTTTCAATCAAAAATGCTTTGATGTGATTAGCGGGTGCTTGAATTAAAAAAATGTTCACAGGGGGTACATCACTGAAAAAAGTTTGAAAACCACTGTTGTAGATAATGGTTGCACCCTTACTTCTAACACGTTTTCCATACAGAAAATATTTTTGTTGGATGGCACTTTTATTTTTATTTTCTAAATAACATTTTCAAACAACATTTACCATAGTTTAACAGTAGGCATGACTCTGCTTACCACTATTTTTCCTTCAATTTTGATTTAAAAACCTAGATTATCTCAACATAATAATCAAATGAACTCATGGTGAGACCTTCATGCGTCTTCACCCATTTTAACTGACGCTCTGAATTCCATATCTCATCTGGATTAAAACGAGTTTGACACCCCTGACGGGTTGAATCATCAATCACAATGAGTCCTACTCTGAAAATATGCAGCTTATGATTAAAAGCTAGTCTTATCCGCGGATAATTACAAGATGGAAAGACGTGTCTGGGTTTGCACGACAAACTCTTGCAAGTTCTGCATTGACAAATAAGGACAATCAGTTGTCAAAATGCGGGTAAAAAAATGCAATATGAACAGAACACAAGGGGTTAAGACTACTACACCTATGTGGTTACTATGTTCATTAGACGTGCATGTCTTTCTTTGAACATTTTTCCTCCCTCCTGGCACTTTAAGTAATGGTTACATAACAAACAAGTTGAAAGCTGGGAGGTTACGCAATGGCTGGGCACTGTGTGCAGTCACCCACCAGTGCGTGCCCTTTAGTTGTTGCGTACTCCAAGAAAGAACCACGTGCTTTTAAATATTAACTGTGAAAATGGGGAGTCGGTGTAGGGTGTTGCGCAACTAACAGCTCCGTCCCTTGAACTTCAACCTTCCATGCGTTCAGATCACAGCCCTATTTGTGTGGAAAGGCAATGCTTTGATATGTGGGTGTATCTCCCAACATCAGAAAACACCACTTGCTTACAAGTTTGGTTATGTCAGAAAGTACAAATCTATTTTAAAAGTACTTCTATTTCTATGTTGATATTGTCTTCATTATCTAAAAAAAAGACAAAGTTCAGTAAGATTTAGACAAATCTGAAGTTTGGGGCTTTGGCCTTTTGATCACATGCAAACTGAAAATGGTCTCGAAAAGTCTTCCATGAAAGTAAACGCACCTTGAATATGCTTTCCCCTTCACGTCTGCTGCACTCATCGGGGATTAAGCCTACTTATGAAGCCCAACTCTTCTTAATACGACACTGCTATTCCCACACGTTCCTGACTTTGCACTTATTTAAAAATATTTATTTTTCTTTCTATTATTGTTAAAGTACCAATGATTGTCACACACACACTAGGTGTGGCGAAATTTGTCCTCTGCCTCTGACCCATCCCCTTGTTCACCCACTAGTAGGTGAGGGGAGCAGTGGGCTGCTGCCCGGGAATCATTTTTGGTGATTTAACCCCCAATTCCAACCCTTGATGCTGAGTGCCAAGCAGGGAGGTAATGGGTCCCAATTGTATAGTCTTTGGTATGACTCGGCCGGGGTTTGAACTCACAATGTACCGATTTCAGGGCGGACACTCTAACCACTAGGCCAGTGGTTCTCAACCTTTTTGCAGTGATGTACCGCCTGTGAACATTTTTTTAATTAAAACACCCCCTAACCAGAGCAAAGCATTTTTGGTTGAAAAATACAGATAAAGAAGTAAAATACAGCAGTATGTCATCAGTTTCTGATTTATTAAATTGTATAACAGTGCAAAATATTGTTAATTTGTAGTGGTCTTTCTTGAACTATTTGGTAAAAAAGATATAAAAAACAACTAAAAACTTGTTGAAAAAGAAACAAGTGATTAAATTATAAATAAGGATTGTTACACATAGAAGTAATCATCAACTTAAAGTGCCCTCTTTGGGGATTGTAGTAGAGATCCATCTGGATTCATGAACTTAATTCTAAACATTCAAAAAACACATCTTTAACATCAGTATTTATGGAACATGTCCACAAAAAAATCTAGCTGTCAAAACTGAATATTGATTGCAATGTTGCATTTCTTTTCACAGTTTATGAACTTTCATTCATATTTTGTTTAAGTATTATTCAACTACTATATTTATAAAGGATTTTTGAATTGCTACTATTTTTAGAATATTTTTTAAAAACCTCACGTACCCCTTGGCATACCTTCAAGTACCCCCAGGGATATGCGTACCCCCATTTGAGAACCACTGCACTAGGCCAAGTAGTGGCCTAGTGGTTGGTTGGTTGTGTTGGTAATTATGGTGGTAACCATTACTAACTGGTGTAAATAATTATTGAGTTGTACCTCAGTTTTCTTTATTGTAACGGTTCAGACAAAAACCAGAGCAATTTTTCTCATTTGAAACTATGTGAATCCAACTGAACCAGGGGTGCCCACTACGGCGATCGCGAGCTGCCAGTCGATGGCGGAGGGTGTGTCAGTCGATCGCCAGCCAGGCAAAAATAGACCCAAAGATTAGCGATTGTCAATCTTCACTATGACGTCCTTGATTCCCCCAGAATATGTGTTGGTTAAGGTGGTGTCTCTCCAGGGAAAACGGACGGGGAAGGCAATATATATCTATATCTATGGCGAGATATATCTCTATATTTTTTCCGTAATGTAAAAAAAAAAAAACTGTCATGGTTACCTGAGATAATAAGTATGTCATTTTTTTGTCTTAGTAAGTCAATATTTACTAAGTCATAATAATGACATACTTAGTATCTCAGGTAACTATAACAGTTTTGTTTACAGTAAGTCATTAATTTGACTTAATCATTATTTTGTCTTAATACGTCAATATTTACTAAGTCAAAATAATGACTAAGTCAAACTAATGACTTACTGTAAATGCATGGGTTCCCTCCGGGTACTCCGGCTTCCTCCCACTTTCAAAGACATGCACCTGGGGATAGGTTGATTGGCAACACTAAATGGGCCCTAGTGTGTGAATGTGAGTGTGAATGTTGTCTGTCTATCTGTGTTGGCCCTGCGATGAGGTGGCGACTTGTCCAGGGTGTACCCCGCCTTCCGCCCGATTGTAGCTGAGATGGGCGCCAGCGCCCCCCGAGATCCCGAAAGGGAATAAGCGGTAGAAAATGGATGGATGAATGTAAATAAGAGTTTGCAATAAGCGTTTGAAAAAAAAAAAAAAAAGAGTTCAAAGTAGGGGCTCATGTTGAGTCAAATCATTTGCGAAGCTGTAACAGCCAACTGCTAATTGGCTGTTACATACGTTCTGAATACGCACTGCTGATTGGCTGTTACCGCTGTGCGTGTAACCAATCAGATGGTTGTGTGGGTGGGAATATGCTGGGTGCTGCAGAGACATACTGACAAGAGGCAGAGGCAGTACAAAGCGTAGCAGCTTGTTAAGACTTTAGTTTAGCACCAAATGATAATATACATTTAATAACGTCAAACACAAATAAGGCAACTCGAGAAGTGTCCAATACTTTTCTTTTGTAAAGTAAATCTGAACAGCCGATATGGGCACTGACATCAACTATATGATATGCCTGGAAATCTGAACAGGACAAAAAAATAAAAAAAATACATACGAATAAAAAATCATTTTAAGACTAGTTTAAGCGGTGGCACTTTGTTGTTAACCCTGCCACCTTAACAACAAAGCGCTGCGGGATACTCTGACGTCACTTCCGTCACTTGATTGACCTTCACGGCACCCGAGGGTCTTGTGAGATGATGCTGGCTGCTTCCAGGTCATTATTAGACTTTTTTTTGGAACGACATGGCGCGGTTGGAAGAGTGGCCGAGTGGGTTCCGGATTTGATCCCCATCTTCTAACAACCGAGTTACGTCCGTTGTGTCCTTCAGCAAGACACCTCACCCTTGCTCCTGATTGGTCGTGGTTAGCACCTTGCATGGCAGCTCCCGCCATCAGTATGTGAAGGTGTGTGTGAATGGGTGAATGTGGAAATAGTGTCACAGTGCTTTGAGTACCTTCAAGGTAGAAAAGCGCTATACAAGTATAACCCATTTACCATATTAAGAAAAAATGACCGACAGGAAGGCGAGAAACACTTTTTATTTGTACCTGCTGTCAAAACTCTAAAGACCGACTTTCCTATCGTCACAATAAAGCCAGCGCTAACAAAATAAGAGTCTTCCAAAGGTGGCGTGCACAAGCTAGCAGGCTACGCAGTTTGCCGCCAATGTATTTCTTGTAAAGTGTATAAAAAGGAGCATGGAAGCTGGACAAATAAGATTGCAAAAAGCAACCAGTTTCATGTGGTATTGGACAGAAAGGAGGACTTAGTTTTCAAATCACTACTCTCTGATTCCAATCAATGTAAGTCATCAGAATCAGGTAATACACCAACTTATATTGTTGTCTTCATGAAAGAAAGGAATTGATATGTGTTAAACTTGTTTGTATAATCATTAAACACATTTAACTTGTCCACAAAAATGTCTCTTTCATAAATAAACAAATATAAATTATATACATGAATGACATAGATAAGATCCCCTCCACTTGGTCAATTGAAAAGAAGCTCGCCTGCAGAGAAAGTGTGGGCACCCCCGAACTAAGCTGTTCCACACACCTAAAATGATCAAAACAAAATGTTATAAAGAATAATAATATGAATTATTGTACTTTGCTACAAGTTATTTTTTGAATTCAATAAAGTTCCTCAAATTCTTTATTAATGTGCTGGAACAGGCAACTGTCTCTGGCCCCATTACGGAATATTTTGCAGCACGGAGGTTGAGCCACCATTCTCTGGAACTGTTTTTTTTGGGAGAAATGAATTCTGCAGAATTAAATGCGCAATGCTTGCATTTCCGTTAAATGAGTCATAGGAAAGTGAGCCTGACTGACAAACCCACCGCAACCTGCTTGAAGAAATGTCAGCAGTTGGAAAGTTAAGTCAAGGTCCAACCACATCACAAAATGCAACGTCTGCGGGAGACCGATAAATTACGCTAGATTGACCACGTCAAACTTTATCAGGCACCTGAATTGTTCAGTTGTGAAAGTTTCTATTTGCACGGATGGTTATCCTGTTATCTCAGCGTGATAAGCAGTATGAGCGTTATCATGCTAAACTCCATTATCTCTGGTCTTGTTGTTTTATTTTTTCAAAGATATGCCACTCATTTTTCACAAGCTTGTTTTTGTCGTCAATTGTGAGCTATTGTCAATTCAAAGACAGCATTAATCATTGATATCAGCACTGCCGTCGGTTTTGTTAAAAACAGTTAGTTCATAGTGCAATTAAAAAAAATGTATGGAAGAAAATTGTTCAAAAACACTTAAATTTTGTACAATTTAAGATACTTTTCCCAACATACCATTTATTGTGTTATATAAAGTGTTTGTGATATCACTTATGAAAGTCAAAGGAAAGCTTTCTTTTGTGCATACATGCTGATTGTGTATAATGAATATGTATTGCATTCAAATTGGTAAGCAGCTGTAACAAACCGAAAGCTCTGCGCTGATTTGTAAAAGTGTAACAATACGTGTATTTGTATTGAACAGTTTCGTTACGGGGGTTTCGGTTCGGTTCGGAGGTGTACCAAACGAGTTTCCAGACGGACATATTAGGTAGCGCACCGCACGTTGTGTAAACAATGCAAAGCGAGGCACAACACACGGTAGGTTAGCAGCGACCGGGCTAGGACAACATGTAAAAGCCAGAGCTTGAAGACTCTCCTGCCTCGTTAACATCTCCCCTTTGGGAACACTTCGGCTTCGCGGTGCGATACAACAATGGAGGAAAGAGGTTTGCCGACATTGTTCAGCAGCAGTAGGGTATGCGTCTGCCAACACGTCAAACATGCTAACCCCTTTGAAGTGGCACCACCCCCAAGTCAACCTCGCTTTAAGGAATAGAAAGAGGAGCGTGGTGCAAACCACGCCTTCATGCAGCCTCTCCTCGGCCAGCCAGGCAGGGATAAAGAAATAAACGTTTTTATAGCAGCATATTTAAGACCTTCCAACCATCCATTTTCTACCACTTGCCGTTCAGGGTCGCGGGGGGTTGCTGTATTGCATTAAAACTAGATTTTGACCCACTTCCAAGGTGGAAGAACAATAAGCCCATATATCCTCTTACTACCAAGTTAGCCAGGCTGGGAGGGGGAAAGAAAAGTTAATCTGAGGCTGAGTTGACTTGAAACTGTTTAATGTTGCACTTTTTATATGTAGAAGAAAAGTTTTGTCATTTTATTTCTTGTGAGCAACAACTGGAAGCAGTTTAATGTTGATTTACGTGGACCCAGACTTAAACAAGTTGAAAAAATGATTGGGATGTTACCATTTAGAGGTCAATTGTACAAAATATGTACTGTACTGTGCAATCTACTAATAAAAGTCACAATCAATCAATCAATCAATCAAAAAAGCACTTTATATGTAGAAAGGTTTTGTTAAGAAGCCATTCTGAGCCTTATCTTATTTAGTTTTTATTTTATATATGTTGACCACATTAACCCTGGCAATGGACCCTGTGTGTATATGTATGTTATGCCATTGTTTACAAATTTGGTAAATAAATAACCAAAAAATTTGTATTTTGTTGTTTTCTTACTTCATCGAAAATGAACCGAACCGTGACCTCTACACCGAGGTACTTACCGAACCGAAATTTTTGTGTAGCGTTACACCCCTACTGATTTCCCAATCTATTCATATTTAAGTGAGGCCAGGGTGTGTACATTCTGTGTTCCACCTTTGTGAAAAGAAAGACTTCATTTTGGACTATGCTTCTATTCTGTACTTTAGGATGGTATTCATTGGAGAATTACCCCCCAAGCAGATTCATTTTAAAAATCATGGAACCCAAAAGCTAAGCAGTTTTGAGATTTAGCATTTTGTTCCTTAACTGTACCGAAAATTAACCAAACCGTAGCTCTAATACTAAAGGTACGCTTCGAATCATGCGGATACCTCTACCCTGTCTTTACTGTACATGACTGGCAACTAGGGTTGTACGGTATACCGATACAAGTACCGCAATACTAATTAATCATAATCAATACTATACCTCCTCTGAAACGTATCGGTTCCCCCACTTTTTTTCCCTTTATCAACAGGCATGACGGCGCACCATTGTCAACGTCGTGACATTGCTGGTTTTACAAGCAGAGGAGCGTGTTCGGCAGCGCACAATCAAAAAACTAATGTTAAATCTATAGCTATGACACTAAAACGCAGCTCTACAAAAGGTGTTTTAAACTTGGCTCGCTAGCTAGCGGCTAACATCCATCCGCAGTCGGCATGTGTTTTAGCTACTTCTAAATCACTTATCCTCGCCTCCATGGCAACAAATAAAGTACGTTTTTTGTTTTTTTTACAAGTATCATCCCTGTAGGACGAGGAATAGCTAAACATGCTTAACTACACACCGTAGGAGGATACGATAACTCACCGCTAATAGGCTGCGCTCTTGAATAATAATAATAAATTTTATTTGGTATAGCACTTTTCAGTGTACTCAAAGACGCTTTACAGGATTAAAACTAAAATATAAAAGATTCAAAGTCATAATACATAATACAGGAAATATAAAAGCAGTACGTAGTAAAAATACCTAATAACACTGGACATACAAGAGATAGGCGCCAGCGCCCCCCCGCGACCCCGAAAGGGAATAAGCGGTAGAAAATGGATGGATGGATGGATTACAAGACACAGAACACTAATCACAGGTTAAAAGTAGATCTGAAGAGGTTGGTATATGTAAACAAATGCCATGGGTGGATCTACACCTGAGATCCATTGTAATGATACCAAGTACAAGAGTGTATCTAGTCTATACTACAGTGATTACATCGATATTGTTTATCATCACAAACTATTTTTTTCCTTTTTCAAAAATTCATATTATGTTTATAAACTCAGGAAATACATACCTGGACACATGAGGAATTTGAACATGACCAATGTATCATCCTGTAACTACTTGGTATCGGATTGATACCTAAATTTGTTATATCATCCAAAACTAATGTAAAGAATTTGTTATATCATCCAAAACTAATGTAAAGAATCAAACAACTGAAGAATAAGTGATTATTACATTTTAACCGAAGTGAAGTAAATAGGCAGATATTAACTGTTAATGAACAAGTAGATTAATAATCCATTTTTTCAGCTTGTTCTTTTTAATTTTGACAGAAGAATAGGTAGATAAATGACACAATATGTTACTGCATACGTCAGCAGACTAATTAGGAGCCTTTGTTTGCTTACTTCCTAACAAAAGACAAGTTGTCTAATGTGTTCACTATTTTATTTAAGGATTAAATTGATTGCAAAAGGAAACATGTTTAATGTACTGTAAGATTTTTTTGTTAAAATAAAGGCAATGATGCCATTTTTTGTGGTTGCCTTCAATTAGAAATGTATCGAAATACATTTTGGTACCGGTACCAAAATATAGGTATTGAGACAACCCTAGTGTGCTCAGTACATGTGTAAGATGGACTTGGACTTAACCACTTGGGACTGGACTGAGACCCACAGAAAAATTACTTGTGAACATCTCTGGTTCCCGTGACTCACCTGGAGTTCCACTCTGTGTGCTTGGTGGGAGGTAGCAGTCCATAACTCGGCGCTATGGCGGAAGAGAGTAAAGGACTGGCCACCGAGAACAGTAGCTGGAAACTGACAAAGCTTCCGGCAACCACGGTCAACTCTCTCATCTCCATCCCTCACCTAAAGACGACAGAGGAGAGGGTCGGTTAAGGAAGTTGGTTATTCTTAAAGACAGCAAGCAGAAGGTTGATTTCATCTTCAAGGAAGAGCTGAACGGACCAAATTGAATCCAAACACAAGGAACCATAAGATAAGTACTTTGAGGCAATTCTGAGAAACTGAAGTGGAAGACAAACAGAAAAGAACGAGTGAGGACCAATAAGTATGAGAGAAATGGCAGGGTAGTTTTAGGAGTTCTGGATAATAAAGTATATAGACTTTAGCTTAGGTAAGAGTAGGAGGTGGTAATCTTTGGGCAATTCGATTAAAAATCTTTAATTTATGTATATTGATGTAGTTTTACATTTCTTTTTGTTTCACTAAATAAGCGTTTGCTTCTTTCTTTTAAAAAATAGTGCATTTGTAATACGAAACAGTTTAATTTATCAACAACAAAAAAAACTCACATTACATGAACGGTTCTAAAATGATTTGTTCTCAATTGACTGAAAGAAAGATTATTCTTTAAACACACAGTTTTCCGAGAAAGAGACCACTTTGATCATTGGTTACTTTATATTAAGGCTGGGCGATATGACTAAAAAATGTATCAGGATATAAGTGTTTCATATCAGTCGATATCGATAATTATTGATAAAAAAAATTAAAAAAAACTATTCTAAATAAAGACCAGGAGAAAAAAGGCTGAATTTAAATACTTTTATTTAAAATATAACCTTTAACCGTTAGAATGAGGTCAGCATTATAAAAAACAGTCAAATAAATGAAAATACTGGTCGATGTGCAAATAATGACAATAATAATGACAATGCTTAATCCAACAAAATGTGCAAAGTATTGTAATTAAGAAATTAGTAGTGTACAACTCAGGCTTTAAAGCCATATTGGTAACAATATATGTAAATAAATAACAGTCACATTAAGCAAGCAGAAACAAACATGTCTTACAAAATATTGTAAACATCGGAATAAACTTGCGTCTGAACATCTGTGACAAAATACTGCCAAACTGGTGACGTGACATTTCCTTTTTTTTTTACAATTTCCTCTCGTGCTACCGCACTCATTTTCCCGTTTCGTATCACTCCTTGTCGTCAGCTAGCCGTTGTTTCTTTTTTTTTTTTTTTTCCTGTTAGCATTTCTCAGATTGCCTTGCGGTTCAGGCTCAGCCGTGATAGGTCGAGAGGCCAAAGCCCTTCCTCTGCCTACACCCCCCAGAATGCAGTGCGGTTCCGCATCAGCCTTTTTTCCAATTTTTTCCTTACAGAACTCAGTGAAATTATTGAACGTTCTATCGACCCCATTTTCTATTGATATTGATCAGATGTCTATCGCGATATATATTGTTATTGTTTAATCGCCCAGCCCTACTTTATATAACCATCTGTCACCTTTTGCGCCCCACCATCTCACCTCGTGGGGTAAGGATGATTCTGAGAAAGGTCAGGAAACACTGTGGAATGACGGAAGAGGACCGTGTAACTGTACATTTTCTCCCTGGGAGTTGAAACCCAAGTCACAAAGAAAACCATGTGTTGACAGCCCTGTGCTGTAGAGGACTGAGTTACTGCTGTGGTCGCAAGGTCACTCTGCTCAAGAAGGCACAAGTTCCGGCTGAAATGTGAGGACTGCATTCAGTTTTGCGAGGTACTGTGAACTTGTCAGCGGTTGACCAGTATTCAAGAACCAGTATTCAAGTATTCACAATCTTAAAAAGGTTCCACTGTAGTATATACATTATGGATAAATGTTTTTACTAATATGAGCTTTCGTTGCCATATTTTCTAATGTTTAAAGGCCTACTGAAACCCACTACTACCCACCACGCAGTCTGATAGTTTATATATCAATGATGAAGTATTAACATTGCAACACATGCCAATACAGCCTTTTTGGTTTACTTAATTGCAATTTTAAAATTCCCGGGACTTTTTTCTTGAAAACGTTGCATAATGATGACGTGTACGCGTGACGTCACGGGCTGTTATGAATATGAGCGCTGCACACACACACAGCTAAGAGTAGTCTGCTTTAACGGCATAATTACACAGTATTTTGGACATCTGTGTTGCTGAATCTTTTGCAATTTGTTCAATTAATATTGGAGAAGTCAAAGCAGAATGACAGAGTTGGGAAGCTTTAGCCTTTAGCCACACAAACACACGGTGACTCCTTGTTTAAAATTCGCGGAGGTGAAACTTTAGTATGGATCACAGCGGACATGGATTCCGACTACATGTCAACCAGCAGGTTTCGGTGAGAAAATTGTGGTTAAAAAGTCGCCTCTTACCGGATATCAGCTGAGCTAGTGCCGTCCATACAGCTGCCGTCGACTTCCCCGAGACACTGCGCGTCAACACCCGGCCGTGGACGTACACTTCCGACTATCAGGTAAAGTTACACTCACTAAAACACTAGCAACACAATAGAAAGATAAGGGATTTCCCAGAATTATCCTAGTAAATGTCTCTAAAAACATATGAATCCGTCTCAACGCAACGCGATTGCAATCGCGTTTTCTTTTTTTCTAGTCCGTCGCTATCAATATCCTAAAACACGAATCTTTCATCCTCGCTCAAATTAATGGGGATGTTGTCGTTTTCTCGGTCTGAATAGCTGTTTTTGTTGGAGGCCCCCATTAAAATCAATGTGAATATATGAGGAGCCCTCAAACATGTGACGTCATTGTCTGCGACTTCCGGTAGAGGCAGGGCTTTTCTCCAGTTGCGAACTTTATCGTGGATGTTCTCTACTAAATCCTTTCAGCAACAATATGGCAATATCGTGAAATGATCACGTATGACACATAGAATGGACCTGCTATCCCCGTTCAAATGAGAAAATCTCATTTCAGGAGGCCTTTAAGGCCTGCACATATTTCACGTAAACAGTATACAACAGCTCAGACTGTAATCTAATCTAACTTGTTTATGTCCATGCAGACACTGTTCTAAGCCCCCTGGTCTTGAAAGGTCAAGGTGGCTGATCTCTTTCAGTGGAAAACTTTTTTTTGGGAGCTTTGTCCGGATAATCCGATTTTTTACCTCAGAATAAAATTGGTCGCTCAAGTTGAAAAAAAAAATGCCAAAACCAAGAGCCAAGTGTTGTAAGAGTTCTGTAGAAGGCTTTCCGTTTATCAGCAATACCTTCGCCCGTGTGCGTCTGGACTCTGACCTGATCAATTGTGATTAAACCAGGCAGCCACTTTATGTAAGCTATGTAAAACCGCTCAACTCCGAAAGCTCATGATTAGGGTTGTGAAAGGTGTAGCGTCTGTGTGGCAAATCACATCAAGTATGCATACTGTATGAGTCAACATACAGTAATGTTTTTCAAGCTAAAATCAACAAGCACAAATACATTGTGTTGGAATGCTACTGAACTGTGACAAGACAATCTGAATGTATGATGATTAAAAAATAAAAAAATGATATATATATATATATTTATAAAAATATATATAAAATCTATTGTCATTTTTACAGTCCACAATTTGATGAATAACTTTGAAATAATAAGTCAAGCAGATATTTATTTAAGAAGAAAATATATATATATATATATATATATGACTTAATTAGATTATCCAGAGAATACTGCTCGATACCATGGTAGAGCGCAATAAATGTATGTGATTGTATTGTGATTTTTTTCCCACGCATACATGTGTGTGTGTATATATGTATATATATATATATATATATATATATATCCATTTTCTACCGCTTATTCCCTTTGGGGTCGCTGGTACCTATCTCAGCTACAATCAAAAATGCACATATACATATATATACATACATACATACAGTATATATACATACATACATACATACATATACATTTTTTAAAAGAAATATCTGCTTGACTTATTTCAAAGTTATTCATCAAATTGTGGACTGTGAAAATGAAAAAACTCAATACCCTTTTTTTTTTTTAAATGCAAAAAAATTCTCTGGACTGAGCCAAAACTTTTTTTTTTAACCATAAAATCCAAATTTTTTACGGGGTTTAACCCTAAGTGCAAAACAGCACTGGTACTGTTTTTCCATTTACAATAATATGTTGGAAAATAACACACTGTATACTTCACAGGCGGCATAGCTCGGTTGGTAGAGTGGCCGTGCCAGCAACTTGAGGGTTGCAGGTTCGATTCCCGCTTCCGCCATCCTAGTCACTGCCGTTGTGTCCTTGGGCAAGGCACTTTACCCACCTGCTCCCAGTGCCACCCACACTGGTTTAAATGTAACTTAGATATTGGGTTTCACTACGTAAAGCGCTTTGAGTCACTAGAGAAAAGCGCTATATAAACATAAACATAATAATTCACTTCACAGTGAAATTCTGGTGACTAAGTTGCCAGGTTTTTTTTTAACTGTACTGATTTTTCTACAATGTACGTAAAACATATATAATAATCAAATGCATAGGCAAATTCATATATTATTCACATTGTAAGTGGAAAAACTGTACCACTTTTTTTTTTTTTTTTTTTTTTTTAAATGGTAAAAACCTAGCAGGTAAACTGCCAGAATAAACAAAAAATTCCAGTACATTTTACAGTAAAATTCCGGCGACTATCAAACCTTTTTCTCGTAAAAAACAGTGCTACCACTTTTCCATTTACCGTAATATGTTGTGAAAAAAAAACAACTTTAAATTTTACAGTAAAACTCGGGCAACCATGTTACCTTTTTTGTCGAAAAAACAGTGGTACCGTTTTTCCATGTACTGTAACGATGTAAAAAACGCTGTACATTTTACGTTAAAATTTGACCGAGTTGCCAGTTTTTATTAATGTAAAATCTACAAAACATTTTTTAACAGTTTATGTAAAAAGATTAAATAAAAAAAAAATAATTAAATGCATAAGCACATACATATTCACCTGTACAATGTAAAATGGCCCTCTGATTGCGATGTGGCCCTCAGTGAAAACAAAGTTTGACACCCCTGCTTTAAAGGATGGCTGTTTGTGACTAAGCCTCTTAGGTTGCAGCACTGGTTTTTGGATTTACGGGTTGTACAGGTATGCAAACGGTGATGTAACAAGCTATTAAGTGAAATATGTTTGATTAGTACTCATTTCTACACCAAAAAGCCGTAACACCATTCACGCAAGACCCCTACCTCCACAAGGGCCTAAATGACGGTAATCAGCAAAAATCAATAAGTGAAGGCCTGTGTCTGTGGTATTGATGTTTTCTTACTTTGGGCTCACATCAGCAAGGTTCTCTACTTAAGCCTGAAGACCTCCTCGTGGAGGGTGTGCTATCTTTAAAAAGGCTGGGGCACCATAAGTGAACCGCGTCCATTCGATCCAATTTCAGCACTTTGATACGAGAGGTAACTTTGATGTCGTGCCCAGACAAGACAAGTGGAGATAAATTTGAATTGCAATGTGGACTAGATACAGGTGGAACATGGTTTGATCTGACATCCTCTCAAAAGACAAAAATGAACCCTTTTCAGCTTTTCTGGTAATTACGGTGCCAATCCGGGCGGGAAATCTCAAGATTCCTCATGATACGATATGCTATAAAAAGGCTCACATTATTATATTGGTATGCAGATACTGTAAAGGCATTGAAAAAAACCAAAAAAAAATGTTTTAGGTGTTGGGGTTGCAGGACCCCGAGCTGTAGAGACAGCAAGAGAAGTGCAGGCAAAATGTATTTACAAACAAAAATGAAGCAATAGTGCAGCAGGGAAGTGCACAGGAAGCATAGGAAAAGCTATGCATGTTTAGGTGTAACGTAGGGTTGTACGGTATACCGGTATCAGTATAATACCACAATACTAATAAATCATATTCGGTACTATACCGCCTCTAAAAAGTATCTGTTCGCCCCCCTCTTTTTTTAATGGGCATGACGGTGCGTCGTCCGTCTGGTTTTATGATCAGAGGAGCATGTTCGGCAGCGCACACACAGAGTACCTACAAGCAGACACAGTGGGTAGACAGAAAAGGGAGAATGGATGCATTTTGGCTTAAAAAGTAAAGATAAAGGTGAAGTTATAACACTGAAACGCCCTCACTAAGAGGTGCTTTAAGACATGGCTAGCTAGCAAGTGGCTAACGTCCTGCAGCAGTCGGCAGTGTTTGAGCTACTTCTAAATCACTAATCCTCGCCTACATGGGTACAAATAAAGTAAGTTTCTTACAAGTAACATTATCACTGCAGGACAAGAATAGCTAAACAAGCTTCACTACACACCATAGGAGGATACAATAGCTCACCGGCATCACCGCTAACAAACAATGTAAACAAATACCATTAGTGGATCCACACCTAACATCCACTGTAATGATACCAAGTACAGGAGCATATCTAGTCAATACTACGATTACGTCCATATTTTTTAGCGTCACAAAATATTTTTTCGTTTTTGGTGTCAAAATAATGGAATAAATGACACAATGTTACTGCATATGTCGGCAGACTAATGAAGAGCCTTTGTTTGTTTACTTACTACTAAAAGACAAGTTGTCTCGTATGTTCACTATTTTATTTAAGGACTAAATTGCAATAAGAAACACATGTTTAATGTACAATTAGATTTTTTGTTCAAATAAAGGCAATAATTACATTTTTTGTGGTGCCCTTTATTTAAAAAAGTATCGAAAAACAATTTGGTACCGGTACCAAAATGTTGGTATAAGGACAACCCGACAAGCAGACAAACAAGAAATGGAAACTAAAATGAACAAACACAATAAACTAATAACTGTCATTAGAGATTAAGACACATTATTTTAATTTTGTACAAACAGAGACAGTACAAAAAAAAAATGACACTGTTTTAGTGCAACAGGATTTTTTTTTAGATTCCCAATAAACAGATATTTTAGAAAAAAATCTTGCATGTTTTAGGTTGATCACATCTAATAAGTAGAAACATAACCAAAATATTTACCATAATGCACCTGGGGATAGGTTGATTGGCAACACTAAATGGTCCCTAGTGTGTAAATGTGAGTGTGAATGTTGTCTGTGTTGGCCCTGTGAAGAGGTGGTGACTTGTCCAGGGTGTACGCCGCCTCCTGCCCGAATGCAGCAGAGATAGGTTCCAGCGCCCCCCACTACCCCAAAGGGAATAAGCGGTAGAAAATGGATTGATGGATGGATGGATGCTTTGAAAATGAATTAATGCAGTTTAGATGAATTACAATGGAGAAAGTTAATCAAAGCAATTCAGATGTATTTATAGTGATTAGTTAAAACGCAAGCTACTTTGCTGATAGTAGGCGGCCCACATTATGTAACGCGCAGCGCTTTTATTTTGAAGGCCGGTAGTAATGTGACAAGATTTGATGCATCGCATATGTGTGGTAGGACAGACATGCGATACGGTTAGCAATCGATAATCATTAGTAGTGAAGGAGGAAAATAACTGATATTTGGAATCAATATTCATTGACAGTAACAGTGACACGTAGGCGTCAACATTTAGAATAATACTAGCACAAATTCAAACACTTAACTTTGTTTAAATGCCTGGATCATGTTTGTTTTTAATTGCTTGTTTTTTCTAAATAAACAAAAAACAAAAATACAAATTAGTATTTTGAAAATGTATGCACACAGACAGACTGAGATAGTATGCATTCCTTAATAACTTCCACTGTGAGTGATTCCAAAGTGTTGATATTGACAGAGCGCTAGCAGGTTGATCACCGAGCAATAGTATACTTGATCACAAAATGGATTGTAATGCAGCCATTTAAGTACAACACATAATTTACAGATCATCAAAAGCATTATTTAGGTAGAAATATTGTCCAGGGTGTACCCCGCCTTCCGCCCGATTGTAGCTGAGATAGGCGCCAGCGCCCCCCACGACCCCGAAAGGGAATAAGCGGTAGAAAATGGATGGATGGATGGATCATAGTTTACAATGTAAACTATGATATTTCTAGGGCGGTGTCCGCGAGGACCAGATGAGTCGCCCGCTGGCCTGTTCTAAAAATAGCTCACATAGCAGCACTTACCAGTGAGCTGCCTCTATTCTTTTTAAATTTGATTTATTTACTAGCAAGCTGGTCTCGCTTTGCTCAACATTTTCAATTCTAAGAGAGACAAAACTCAAATAGAATTAGAAAATCCAAGAAAAATATTTTAAAGACTTGGTCTTCACTTGTTTAAATAAATTCATTTATTTTTTCACTTTGCTTCTTATAACTTTCGGAAAGACAATTTTAGAGAAAAAATACAACCTTAAAAATGATTTTAGGATTCTTAAACACATATACCTTTTTATCTTTTAAATTCCTTCCATTTATTTCCTGACAATTTAAGTCAATGTTCAAGTAAATTTATTTTTTTATTGTAAATAATAATAAATACATTTTAATTTGATTCTTCATTTTAGCTTCTGTTTTTTCGCCGAAGAATATTTGTGAAATAGTTCTTCAAACTTATGATTAAAATAGAAAATAAAAAATATTCTGGCAAATCTAGAAAATCTTTGGAACCAAATTTAAATCTTATTTCAAAGTATTTTGAATTTCTTTTAAAAAAAATTCTGGAAAATCTAGAAGAAATAATGATTTGTCTTTGTTAGAAATATAGCTTGGTCCAATTTGTTATATATTCTAACAAAATGCAGATTGGATTTTAACCTATTTAAAACATGTCATCAAAATTCTAAAATTAATCTTAATCAGGAAAAATTACTAATGATGTTCCATAAATTCCTTTTTAAATTTTTTTCAAAAAGATTCGAATTAGCTAGTTTTTCCTCTACTTTTTTTCGGTTGAATTTTTAATTTTAAAGAGTCGAAATTGAAGATAAACTATGTTTCAAAATTTAATTTTCATTTTTTTTCCTGTTTTCTCCTTTTTTAAACCATTCAATGAAGTGTTTTTTTCCATCATTTATTCTCTACAAAAAACCTTCCGTAAAAGGACAAAAAATGTCTTAAAAAAATGTTTTAAAATGTCTCTGCCAATCTTGCACTTTCTGTTTTGGAAATGACATGAATGTTTGTGCCACTGCTTAATAACTGTTTAATAAATACAGTTTTGCTAAATTGACTTAGTTGTGATTTCCCTCTCTGCATGAAAGTTTAAAATGAGCATATATTAATGCAGTATGAACAAGAATTTTTTAATGAAGACACATAGAATCATTGTACTACTGTGATTATATGGATCAAATGTTCAAGGCCAAGGCAAAATATCGGGATATATTTTTAGCGTTTTGAGTTTACTGACAGATATAAGTTAGAACTATACGCTACTTTGTATCAGAAGGTGCATGTACGAGCGACGGCCCTGCGATGAGGTGGCAATTGTCCAGGGTGTACGCCGCATTCTGCCCGAAGGCAGCTGAGATAGGCTCCAACACCCCACGCAACCCCAAAAAGGGACAAGCGGTAGAAAATGGATGGATGTATATTGTGTATCATGACATGGCCTAAAAATATTGAGATATTAAAATAAAAGGCCATATCTCCCACCCCCACTTCGACAAATCTGTAAACCCATCGGAATGACTCTATACCAGGCGTGTCCAAACTATGGCCCGTCGGCATCTTCAATTTAGCCCATTAGAAGGCAAAAGTTCTAGCCAATAAGGTCGAGAAACGTGTTGTTGTGGCTTGTGCAGCCCTTTGAGATACTTGTGATTAAGGGTTATATAAATAAACTGTAATTTGATTGGCTATTTGTATATCAATCAATCAGTGGTCTAATAGCTGCCAATTTGTCGACCTCTGGTGGTTAACAAAAGTTACTCAACCATTAATTGTATGTGCATGGACAAGCAGCACAATTTAATTTTTTCACACAATCCAAACAACCTTCCCAAGTCATGGTGCAGAAACTAAAAATTAACTAGCACAAAAATTCAACAAACATGCTCACACATGACAACTTACTCATTAAACTTTGTCGATAATCTAAAAAACGTCCAATCAAAATAAAATACAATTAAAAAAACGGCAATTTAAATCTTTTACAAGGAATATATCCATTATATTATTATCATTATCATTATTATAATACATGTGCGAAGATAAGACATTTTGGAGGAAAGTTCTGTGGTCAGATGAAACAAAAATTGAGCTGTTTGGCCACAATACCCAGCAATATGTTTAGAGGAAAAAAGGTGAGGCCTTTAATGACAGGAACACCATCCATACCATCAAGCATTGTGGTGGTAGTAATATGCTCTGGGCCTGATTTGCTGCCAATGCAACTGGTGCTTTACAGAGAGTAAATGGGACTATAAAAAGGAGGATTACCCCCAAATTCTTAAGGACAACCTAAAATCATCAGCCCAGAGGTTGGGTCTTGGGCGCAGTTGGGTGTTTCCAACAGGACAATGAACCCAAACACGACATCCCCACTCACATTCACACACTAGAGACCATTTAATGTTGCCAATCAACCTATCCACAGGTGCATGTCTTTGGAGGTGGGAGGAAGCTGGAGTACCCGGAGGGAACCCACGCAGTCCAAGGAGAATATGCAAACTCCACACAGAAAGATCCTGAGCGCAGGATCGAGCGCCAGAACTTTGTATTGTGAGGCAGATGCACTAACCCCGTCACACCGTGCTGCTTTCTACATAAACATATATACCTAAATATATATACATATATGCATACATTCACATACACACATACATATAATAAAAACTGGGTCTAGTGGTTTGTTTAGTTGCCAATTGCAATCAGACCAATTTTTTAATGCAAATAATTTTTAATGCTTTTTAATGCTCTTTTATGCACAAGCTTTTGTCAGCAACGAAACCCAGGCAGTAATAACAGATCTCCACCAACAGGGTGGCCACTAAAAATTGGTGCCTATCTCAGCTACAATCGGGCGGAAGGCAGCGTACACCCTGGACAAGTCGCTACCTGATCGCAGGGCCAACACAGATTGACAGACAACATTCACACTCAGACTCACACACTAAGGACCATTTAGTGTTGCCAATCAACCTATCCCCAGGTGCATGTCTTTGGACGTGGGAGGAAGCCGAAGTACCCGGAGGGAACCCACGCAGTCACGGGGAGAAAATGCAAACCCCACACAGAAAGATCCCGAGCCTGGGATTGAACCCAGGCCTACTCAGGACCTTCGTATAGTGAGACAGACGCGCTAACCCCTATTCACAGCCAGTTCACATCTAAATGTCCTCCAATAAGCACACAAAGTCGGTCTTTTCTTGTATTTTAGTGAAGCCATTTACAAGAGGTAAACATGGAAGGCTACCAGGAGATACACAATAGCTAAGCACACGATAGCACACAAGCTAGGCATATGAAATAAGTGTCCTTAAGTTGAACAATATTGCAGTCTAAGACATGACATTTGTCGATACAGTGGTACCTCGGCTAATCGTTATGCTTCTGGTTTTGACCAAAAAATTGGGCTACGGGCCGCCCCACCGCTACCTGTGTAGCGAATGCCACAGTAAACCTCGTCAGATTTTGACCAAAACATCCGATCTTGCTTGTTTGCATTGACTTATTGTTAGAGGTCAACATAAAATTGTTGACGAAAACGTGGGAGAGAAGAAAGTTAGTGTGAAAGATAGAGTCGCAAAGAAGAAGCGGATGATATTAAATTAATTAAAGAAAAAAATAATCAAAAAACACGATTGAGCGAGTAGCCGTCTTGGTAAAGGAGTTTGAGCGAATGGCTCTGCGCCATACTGTAGCAGAATGAGTCCAACATCAGCAAAGGAAATAAAAGACATATATGAATGGCAGATATTAATCTGTGAAGATATGGAGAAGCTGCTGATGGTGTGTTTGACAAAAAAGCAGCTTGAACACAGTTTCTTAAGCATAGTCCTCCTGGAGGGCCTCCAAAAGTGTCTGTTTCTCAGCTGTAGTCCGTATGGGATGACGCGCTACTCGGTTGTAATACACTTTTCCACCACGAGTGGTAGTAATGACAAACCCAAACAAAAAGAAGAAGTCTGGAGCTAAAGCCATAGAGAAGTTTCATGAGTACTAATATTGTGCTGAAGCTGTGTTATCATTTGCACTTTCATTTTTTGGAAGGTTTAGTTAAGAAACATTCATTATTATTTACATAATTAATTTTAGCGCAACATAATTTTTTAGACGCATCCCTGCTCGTCAATGCAGACTGCAAACTGGCCGAGTTAGTGGACGGCCAAGGGTGGAGTCGGCTCTCTTGGTTGCTTTGTTGGGTCTGCTCCTGTCTCTGGCCATTCTCCCCCTACCCCAGCAGACGATCTTGTGGAACACAAGATATATATTTTATTTATTTTTGTAGCTTTATGTAGAAATGGCTGCTTGCATTAGCTATGCTCTTTTAATGTATTTTGATGTTTTACCTCTTAAACACATGCTTATGTGTGCTATGGCTACGAGTTATTTTCTCCTCTGGCCTCAGTTTGGACCCCCTCTCCAGGGGCCCAGTCTTAAACTGAGTATTTTTTTCTCCCCCTGCCCCAGAGTTTACCTGTTTCTCACCTTTTTTGTAAGAAGTTGAAAGACCCGTAGGCGATCCTGTTCCGTCTCCCTATTCTGGTTGTCTGATTTTGAATGGGATTGTGCTGAAAATCTTAATTTCCCCTCCGGGATTAATGAAGTGTTTCTGATTCTGATAAGTATGTACCTTTTTTTGACAGTTATTTATCAGTCTCTTTTTTTGCCGTGTATTTCTTCAGTACTTAATATCAGCTAGTAAACCTTATGTTTATGTGTTAAGTAAATCATGTTTTGACTTCTTAGTTCAATCCATTCCATAATTTAATTCTACTCGCTGATATACGAATTGTTTTAAGTGTTATACGTGCAGACAAAAGTTTAAAGTTTAAATGGCAAAGGGGTCAATCACCCTGGAGCAAGTGTCGACTGTCCTGCTGGTATTAGTACAGTGTGGGTCAGCAGCAATGTATGATCATTGATAGATGTCACTGATATACAGTTATTCATAGATACAATATTGTAATATAAGTAAGCAATGTGCTGCTATCATGGGGAAAAGGTCAACAGTTGAAAATGTAGACCTCAAAAGTTAAAGGAGAATTGCCCTATTTAAAAATGTCCCTATCGTTTACACTCCTATTGTGAGACAAACACAAATGCCTTTCTTTTTTCATACATTCTAACTCGTAAATAAATGCTAGTAAGAGGTAGCTAACTATGCAGCTAATGGGAATTTGATCACTTCCGCCTATAGACCGCTCTAAAAAAAACTATTAAAAACCTCCATCACAGGATATTATATTTTATAAATATCTGCGCAATGCTTTCACGGTTTGATTTCAAATTCCTGCAAAAGATCTAAAATACAGGTTACAATAGTTGAAAAAAAGTTGGTTTTGCATAATAAGGTTTCTACAAGTAAATAAGGAAGGTAAGCTGAAATGTGTCAAACATGTTTACATTGAGGACCACATCAGTTACGGCTGCCCAAAGAGGGCCGTTTGTTATAGAAAACAATATATGAATTTGCCTATGCTTTTTATTTTATATATATATATATACATACATACATACACTGTAAAAACATGTTGATTTTGTAATAAAAAATAAAGTCAACTTTGTCACCAGAATTTTACTGGAAAATATACAGTGTTCTTTTATTATTGTAAGAGGAAAAACAGTACCGCTGTTTTTTTACAGAAAAAAATTGAATCTTTGTCGCCAGAATTTTACTAGGACAATGACAGTGATTTTTTTTTTTATACAACATAGTGTAAATGGAAAAAAAAAACGTACCTTTTTTTAAACTGAGTAAAAAATGTGCCGATTTATTATTTACGGTAATACACGGGAAAAATAACAATTGTCGATTTTACAGTAAAATCAGCTTAGTTGACAGAATTTTACCATTAAAAAAACTTTTAATATCTTCTTACTTTCTGTTTAAACATGTTCTATCGACACTTCTGTTAAAATATAAACAAACACGTATTCTTCTGTTGTTTGATACTTTACAATAATTTTGGAAGGTACTACCAATCAAGTAGTAACAGGATCATAAATTGGTGATTTTGAAAAGTAATCCTGTGTCCAAAGACGTATTTCCTGACTGTATAAACAATAGTAAAGACAAAAGATTTCGTGATAATAAAAAATATTCACGTAATCATTGAAGTATCATCTGTGTACTTGGTATCGTTATAGTCGACGTCTGTGTGCCTTTGTTTACATTCAGGTGCGCTAGCTTGCTGTTAGCGGCGAGCTATTGTATCCTTTCCACGGTGTGTAGTGAAGCATGTTTAGCTATACCCCTTACTTTATTTGTCGCCATGGAGGCGAAGATTAGTGATTAAGAAGTAGCTAAGGCACTGCCGACTGCGGATGGACGTTAGCCGCTAGCTAACGGCTAACAAGAGCAAGAGCTAAGCACCTCTTGACCGATAAATTCTGCTTGCCGATAAACGATATCATTGCCATTATTTTTTGGAGTACAAATCAACCACTGATCTAAGGACAACCCATTAATATCAATCAATCAATATTTATTTATATAGCGATAAATCACAAGTGTCTCAAATGGCTGCACAAGCCACAATGACATCCGCGGTACAGAGCCCACATAAGGGCAAGGAAAAACTCACCCCAGTGGGACGTCGATGTGAATGACTATGAGAAACCTTGGAGAGGAACGCATATGTGAGTTCCCCCCAACCCCCCCCCCCCCCTCTATAAGATAATGCAAGTATACCCTTTCAAATGCGACCAACTTCTGTTTTTCGTATATTTTAACAATGATTGAATGTACACTTAAATACAAAGTCAAATAAAAAAAACAAAAAATACAAATAAGATTTTGCACTTGAATAAAAATAACAACCACAATCAATAAAATAGATTCTGTCTCTGTTGAGGAGGTGGGGAACCCTAAAATATACACAAGTACACAAAATGGCTAAAATAAAGTTAACGCGATCAAAATGATCACGGTTATCATCTTTATCGTGTTATTGTTGAATATGCTCCAAAAGTACTTATACACACAAACTAAAATATTTTAACCAAGTTGGGGTTTTTTAATAAGTAAAATAAATAGACACAGTATACCGTCTTGGCAGAGGAAACATCAAATATGGTTCTGGCTTCTAAATAGAATAGAATAGAAAGTACTTTGTTGATCCATGGGGGAATTTCAGCAAGAGCCTGTGTGTTTAAATATGTTCATCTTCTTCCAATTTACATTGTAAAGAGAGATCATTTGTTTCACTTCCGGTTTATTTGACGTCTCATGAGTTCACTTCCTGTTTTAACCGTCACTCAGTTGTTTAGACGGCAATGTGGTTCTTCAAGTTTAGACTGGGGAATGACGTTAATGTGTTGTTTATCAAAGTGCAGTTATGAATGATAGGTTTTCCAACATTTTAATTTAATACTGTAACACTAACCGTCGGGAGTTTTACAGGGGCTATTATCGCTGCCGTTTATTTGTGGTTCAAACGCTAGCAGCTGTAGAAACCGATGCAAAAAAGTGGCCGCTCTTGCAGACCGTCTTGCTCGCCAAAAAAAACTTCGGTATGAACATGCGGTCAGAGCAGGGGTCGGCAACCCAAAATGTTTGAAGAGCCATTTTAGACCACAAATACAAAAAAGTAACCTGTCTCAAGCCGCAAAAATGTTTAAGACTTACGTAAATAAGTGTTATAATGAAGGCAACACATGTCTGTACCAGTTATATTAGCCTACTATCAAAATGACTATTTGTCGCAGGCTGACGGAAATTTTCGTTGACAGAAATGTTGAAATGTAGTATTTATTCTACACATTTTTACAACATTGGAAACCATCAGTAAAACTTCTCAGAGGGTGAGATAACTCCTGGAAAAGACTATCTCAGAATGGCCAAGTTAAAGGAAACATCTTTGAGACACTTGTGATTTAGGGCTGTATAAATAAACATTGATTGATCTTCTTCCAATGGATTTCTCACAATCTTTGCAAGCTGGGTAATGTTTGCTGTGGTCTGGACCAACAAGGCACATAAACTACTATCAGACATGCAGCCAATATTACATACAGATAATGTGTCATGAGAAATGGAAAAATAAACTAAATACACAGAGGGCATAAGTAAAGGAAATTAAATACACCTACAAACGAGGCATGATAATGCAATATGTACATACAGATAGCCTAAATAGCATGCTAGCATTGATTAGCTTGCAGTCATGCACTGACCAAATACGCCTGATTAGCACTCAAACAAGTCAATAACATCAACAAAGCTCACCTTTGTGCATTCACGCACAGTTTCAAACATTTGGTGGACACAATTAAACAAAGAAGGAGTGGCATTAAAGACGTCTTTCTCTGGCAGGATCGAAGAAAGTTATACATGTAAACAAACTGTTCCGTCTCAGTCCACACAACGGTGAGTTCAAATTAGTAGGACAAAACGGGACTGGCCAAATACTCTCATCAGTGAATCACTAACACCAACATATTAAACAGTGAGCTTTCTAACAATTAGGAAGGTTTGTGTCGAGTTTGTCCTCCTACAGAAACCGAATCACAACAAAAAACCTTTTTCACCCCGTTTTTTTCCATTTTCATACATTTTCGAAAAAGCTCCATGCAGCCACCGGGACGCCGCTAGAGAGCCGCGGATTGCTGACCCCCGGGCTAGGGAGTCGCTGGTTAGCCAGGCCTACATTGTGATGGTAGCAGGCCAGCAGCATCTTTTCGCCACACAAAGAGTTAGACACTTAATAAAAGACACCATGATTCACCCTCTTCTTTTCATTCCGCTATCGCACAAATATGCGCAGCTTCTGAAATCGACTTAATTTTCATTTATCGTCAGTTAATTGACTTATCGAATATCGACCCAGGCCTATTTATGACTTTACTCTTAGTTTTTAAGATCAAATAGATCCATTTCCCCTTTCTATCTCTACATTGTTTCTGCTTTAAGTACTACGCGCGTTGCCCAACATGCGTCTCTGCTCGTTTAACAAGCAATGTCATGACAGCGCGGGGGGACAAAAAGTACCGGCATTTTTTGTAGAAGCAGTATAGTAGGGGTTGTACGGTATACCAGTACTACTGCGGTATCGCGGTACTAATGAATCAAAAATGGTACTATACCCTGTTTGAAAAGTACAGGTTCCCAGGCACGAAGGCGCGTCAACACGTCTTGACATTGCTGGTTTTACGAGCAGAGGAGCATGTTCGGCAGCACACACACACGGAGTACTTACAAGCAGACACAGTGTGTAGACAGAAGAGGGAGAATGGAAGCTTTTTTGGCTTAAAAAGTAAAGATAAAGGTGAAGTTACAACACTGAAATGCCCTCAGGAAGAGGTCCTTTAAGACATGGCTAGCTAGCTAAGCTAGCAGCGAACATCCATCCGCAGTCGGCAGTGTTTTAGCCACTTCTAAATCATTAATCCTGGCCTCCATGGCGACAAATAAAAATTTCTTAGAAGTATCATTATCACGGCAGGATGAGGAATAGTTAAACATTCTTCACTACAAACCAAAGGAGGATACAATAGCTCACCGGCGTCAGAGCTAACAAAAGCCAGCGCTCCTGAATGAAAACAAACGCCATGGGTAGATCTACACCTGACATCCATTGTAATGATACCAAGTACAATAGCGTATCTTGTCGATACGACTGCGATTACTTTGATATTTCTTTCCTTTTAAAAAAAAAAATCACATTATATTCATAAACTTGGGAAATATGTCCCAAGACACGAGGACTTTAAATTATAACCAATGTATGATCCTGTAACTACTTGGTATCAGATCGATACCTTACTTCGTCGTATCATCCAAAACTAATGTAAAGTATCAAACAACAGAAGAATAAGTGATTATTACATTTTAACAGAAGTGTAGAGAGGTTGAAACGGAAAGTAAACAGATATTAGCAGTAAATGAACAAGTAGATAAATCATCCATTTTTACAGTTTGTCCACCAAAATGTTGAGAAAATGTACCCTAAGATTTTGTGTTGAAATAAAGCCAATAATGCCATTTTTTGTGGTCCCCTTTATTTACAAAAGTATCAAAAAGGTATCGAAATACATTTTGGTACTGGTACCAAAATATTGGTATTGGGACTACCCTACAGTATAGTATTTTGAGTACAGCGGTATTTTATTAGTGCCGGTATGCCCTACTGCAGACAACCCCCTTAAACGCTGATTCATTCATGGATCTGTCTTTGTCCTGTTGCCTAATAGTTGAGCCACCGGGCAGCACATGACACTACAGGCATGCGGCCTGCGGCCTGCATGGAGCTCTATATTTACACTAAAATGCATCTACGTCATGGATGCATACTGTCGAACAAACACAAGACTCCCACAATGGGTTACATGCACCACTACCATGTACCCCCACAAAGTAGCACGACACCCCGAAACCTCCTTAGGTTATGCCTACACTAAGCCGGATAACCCCTTTAACGAATAACTATTTAGCTTAAGCCCCGTTTCAGCCACACTAAATCAGCGTTTAAGGTAACCCACCTTGGATATTTTTTTAAAAGGGTGCCGTGTACAAACCCTTTTTCCATAGGAGTGTAAATATAAACGGAATACAATGATTTGCAAATCATTTTCAACCAATAGTCAGTTCAATGCACTACAAAGACACGATATTTGATGTGCAAACTGATAAAAAAAACATTTTTTTTTGCAAATAATCATTAACTTTAGAATTTTCTGCCAGCAACACGTGACAAACAAGTTGGGAAACAGCTTCCCAAAAAATGCACAGTCTTTCCAAGAAAGGATGGGGCGAGGTACACTCCTTTGTCCACAACTGCGTGAGCAAATAGTCAAACAGTTTAAGAACAACGTTTCTCAGAGTGCAATTGCAAGAAATTTAGGGATTTCAACATCTACGGTCCATATTATCATCAAAAGGTTCAGAGAATCTGGAGAAATCATTCCACGTAAGCGGCATGGCCAGAAACCAAAATTGAATGATCGTGACCTTCCCCCTCTCAGACGGCACTGTATCAAAAACCGACATCAATCTCTAAAGGATATTACCACATGGGCTCGAACACTTCAGCAAACCACTGTCACTAAATACAGTTCGTCGCTAAATCTGTAAGTGCAAGTTAAAGCTCTATTATGCAAAGCGAAAGAGATTTATCAACAACATCCAGAAACGCCGCCGGCTTCTCTGGGCCCGAGATCATCTAAGATGGACTGATGCAGAGGGGAAAAGTGTTCTATGGTCTGATTTGAAATAGTTTTTGGAAATATTTGACATCGTGTCATACGGACCAAAGGGAAAGCAAACCATCCAGACTGTTATCGACGCAAAGTTCAAAAGCCAGCATCTATGATGGTATGGGGGTGCATTAGTGCCCAAGGCATGGGTGACTTACACAACTGTGAAGGCACCATTAATGCTGAAAGGTACATACAGCTTTTGGAACAACATATGCTGCCATCTAAGCGCCATCTTTTTCATGGACGCTCCTGGTTATTTCAGCAAGACAATGCCAAGCCACATTCAGCACGTGTTACAACAACGTGGCTTCGTAAATAAAAAGTGCGGGTACTTTCCTGGCCCGCCTGCAGTCCAGACCTGTCACCCATCAAAAATGTGTGGCGTATTATGAAGCATAAAATACGACAGCGGAGACTCCGGACTGCTGAACAACTGAAGCTCTACATAAAACAAAAAATAATTTTCCACTTTCAAAGCTTCAACAATTAGTTTTCCCAGTTCTCAATTGTTTATAGAGTGCTGTTAAAAGAAAAGGTGATGTAAGACAGTGGTGAACATGCCCTTCCCCAACTACTTTGGCACGTGTTGCAGCCATGAAATTCTAAGTTAATTATTATTTGCAAAAAAACAAAAAAGTTTATGATTTTGAACATCCAATATCTTGTCTTTGTAGTGCATTCAACTGAATATGAGTTGAAAAGGATTTGCAAATCCTTGTATTCCGTTTATATTTACATCTAACACAATTTCCCAACTCACATGGAAACGGGGTTTGTAGTTCTTGAATCTCTGGCTCTTCGCTTTGTATGGACTCATTGATTGTTTACAAACAGAGTTCGGAGAAGAAGTGAAGTCAGAAAGAACGCGCAACAGCCAACTTCATAACCACCGTAGCTAACCACTGGAAATATGGAGGCGAGTCGTCCAAACATGCCCATGTTTCTCATTCTTCTACATGTACAGACACTTGTGATAATCACACATGAATACCTTAAGAAAAAGTGATTGCAGCTATTTGGGATACAACACTTCTCAGACGGCAAGAGAACTTTCGAATGTTGAGGTCAGATGTGAGTCTACTTCCCGAAAAACTTTGTCCATTTGTCGAAGAAGAAACAACGAGAATGCGAGCTCCCGTGGATGTAATAAAAAAAGGTAGCGCGTGCTTTGTATTACCTGGCCGTCGAGGGAAGACTACCGAAAACAGCAAAGGCTTTTGGACTGGCAAAGCAGACTGTATCAGTTATTGTCCGCCATGTATGTTGTGGACTCAACGTCGAGGTCCAGAGTATATAAAGTCACCAAGAACGAATGGACGATGAAGGTGAAGGCAAAAGAGTGAGGAGTGTCCTGACCAGATATCTAGAACCTGAGATTGATTGTTGTAAAATGTACTTTATCACATTGTTTACTAACCATTAAAGGCCTACTGAAACCGACTACTACCGACCACGCAGTCTGATAGTTTATATATCAATGATGAAATATTAACATTGCAACACATGCCAATACGGCCTTTTTAGTTTGCTAAATTACAATTTAAATTTTCCCGGGAGCTTCTTGAAAACATTGCGTAATGATGACGTGTACGCGTGACGTCACGGACTGTTAGGAAATATGAGCGCTGCGCACACACACAGCAAAAAGTCGTCTGCTTTAACGGCATAATTACACAGTATTCTGGACATCTGTGTTGCTGAATCTTTTGCAATTTGTTCAATTAATATTGGCGAAGTCAAAGTAGAAAGATGGAGTTGGGAAGCTTTAGCCTTTAGCCACACAAACACACGGTGATTCCTTGTTTAAAATTCCCAGAGGTGAAACTTTACTGTGGATCAGAGCGGTCAAGCGAACATGGATCCCGACCGAATGTCAACCAGCACGTTTTGGTGAGAAACTTGTGGTAAAAAGTCGCTTCTTACCGGAGATCAGCTGAGCTTGCGCCGTTCATAAAGCTGCCGTCGACTTCCCTGAGACACTGGCCTCAAGACACCCGTGGACACACCCCTCCGACTATCAGGTACTGTTAAACTCACTAAAACACTAGCAACACGATAGAAAGATAAGGGATTTCCCAGAATTATCCTAGTAAATGTGTCTAAAAACATCTGAATCCGTCCCAATGCAATCGCGTTTTTTTTCAAACTTTTAATTGTTTTTTATTTTCTAGTCCGTTGCTATCAATATCCTCAAACACAAATCGTTCATCCTCGCTCAAATTATTGGGGGAATTGTCGTTTTTTTCGGTCTGAATAGCTCTTTTTGTTGGAGGCTCCCATTTAAAACAATGTGAGGAGCCATCAAAATGTGACGTCATCGTCTGCTACTTCCGGTAGAGGCAAGGCTTTTCTGTTAGCGACCAAAAGTTGCGAACTTTATCGTGGATGTTCTCTACTAAATCCTTTCAGCAAAAATATAGCAATATCGCCAAATGATCACGTATGACACATAGAATGGACCTGTATCCCCGTTTAAATAAGAAAATCTCATTTCAGTAGGCCTTTAAAGATTTGATTAATTTATGATGGCTCAAGTGTGATTCACTACACTACCACATAGCGCACTGGGTTCCAGTTGATTGAAATACCACAACACTGGATATTGTTCAGATAAGTTACATTTAAGAACCTGCACCCAAATCAACTATGCACACCTGCGTATTAGGACTTAAAGGCCTACTGAAATGAGATCTTCTCATTTAAACGGGGATAGCAGGTCCATTCTATGTGTCATACTTGATCATTTCGCGATATTGCCATATTTTTGCTGAAAGGATTTAGTAGAGAACATCGACGATAAAGTTCGCAACTTTCGGTGCTAAGACAAAAGCTCTCCCTCTACCGGAAGTCGCAGATGATGACGTCACATGTTTGAGGGCTCCTCACATATTCACATTGTTTTTAATGGGTGCCTGCAACAAAAAGTGCTATTCGGACCGAGGAAAACGTCAATTTCCCCATTAATTTGAGCGAGGATGAAAGATTTGTGTTTGAGGATATTGATAGCAACGGACTAGAAAAAAAGTAAAAAAAAAATAAAAAAACGCGATTGCATTGGGACAGATTCCGATGTTTTTAGACACATTTACTAGGTTAATTCTGGGAAATCACTTATCTTTCTATTGTGTTGCTAGTGTTTTAGTGAGTTTAACAGTACCTGATACACAGAGGTGTGTGTCCACGGGTGTCTTGATGCGCAGTGTCTCAGGGAAGTCGACGGCAGCTATGGACGGCACAAGCTCAGCTTTTCTCCGGCAAGAACTGACTTTTTAACCACAATTTTCTCACCGAAACCTGCCGGTTTACATGTGGCCGGGATCCATGTCCGCTTGAGATTCATAGGAAATTTTCACCTCCAGGAATTTTAAACAAGGAATCACCGTGTGTTTTTGTGGCTAAAGGCTAAAGCTTCCCAACTCCATCTTTCTGCTGTGACTTCTCCAATATTAATTGAACAAATTGCAAAAGATTCAGCAACACAGATCTCCAAAATACTGTGTAATTATGCCGTTAAGGCAGACGACTTTTAGCTGTGTGTGTGTGCGCAGCGCTCATACTTCCTAAAAACCTGTGACGTCTTGCGTACACGTCATCATTACACGACCTTTCGAAGACGAAACTCCCGGGAAATTCTCTGCGGGAAATTTAAAACGGGCAATTTAGAAAACTAAAAAGGCTGCATTGACATGTGTTGCAATGTTAATATTTCATCATTGATATATAAACTCAATTGCAACACATGTCAATGCAGCCTTTTTAGTTTTCTAAATTGCAATTTTAAATTTCCCGCAGAGTTTCCTGTTGAAAACGTCGCGGAATGACAACGCGTATGGTGACGTCTCGGGTTGTAGCGGACCACTCACGGCTAAAAGTCGTCTCTTTTCCTCGCGCAATTACACAGTATTTTGTGTTGCTGAATCTTTTGCAATTTGTTCAAAAAATAATGGAGAAGTCAAAGTAGAAAGATGGAGGTGGGAAGCTTTTAGCCTTTAGCCACACAAACACACGGTGTTTCCTTGTTTAAAATTCCCGGAGGTGAAGCTTTACTTTGGATCAGAGCGGTCAAGCCAACATGGATCCCGACTACATGTCAACCGGCAGTATTCGGGGAGAAAATTGTGGAAATAAGTCGCCTCTTACTGGAGATCAGCGGAGACAGCGTCCTTCTGCAGCTGATGTGACTTCTCTCAGAGACTCTGGCGTCACCACACCCGTGGACACACCCCTCCGACTTTAAGGTACTATTTAACTCACTAAAACACTATCAACACAATAGGCAGATAAGGGATTTCCCAGAATGATCCCAGTAAATGTGTCTAAAAACATCTGAATCGCTCTCACTGCCCTCGCCTTTTTTCTTTTTTTTCTTTTTCTAGGCTTTCACTCTGAATTTCCTCATCCACAAATCTTTCATACTCGCTCAAATTAATGGGAAAATCGTCGCTTTCTCTGTATGAATAACTCTAGCTGCTGGTGGCTATGACTATAAACAATGTGAGGATGTGAGGAGCTCCACAACCAGTGACGTCGCGCACACATCGTCTGATGCTTCCGGTACAGGCCAAGGCTTTTTTATTAGCGACCAAAAGTTGCGAACTTTATCGTCGATGTTCTCTACTAAATCCTTTGAGCAAAAATATGGCAATATCGCAAAAATGATCAAGTCTGACACACAGAATGGACCTGCTATCCCCGTTTAAACAAGAAAATCTCATTTCAGTAGGCCTTTAAGAACCTGCACCAAAAGCAACTATGACGTGCGCATGCGTATTAGGACTTAAACGGTGGCATTGTGTGTGTGTGTGTGTGTGTGTGTGGACACGGATAAGGTTAGGTGGGATTTACCCTGCATAACCTTACCCAGTTTAGTGTAAACGGGGCCTTATTGTCTCATAGCTGCATGTGCGTGAATAATTAATGGGCATTCTTCACCTGGGAGGCAGCGACACGGACGCTCCTCCGCTTGGATCCGATTCTGACCTGGTTCCACGGGTCTATCCGGCTGCTGTCAGGGTGGAACATGAATAATGTTCTCGCTGCAAAGACGCATAGCAACACCACAACACGCTATCATTAAATATAAAAAAATAAATAAAAATGATGGCACTGCAGGTGAAAGCACGACGGTTCTATTAGCGACGAGCCGAGTGGAACGTATCCGAAAACAAGCACATTGTGTGGGGGAGAAAAAAACAAGGGAGCGCTAGCAAGGAGATGCGCCTTTTTTTTTTTAGCCCAAGATGTAAACATGGCTCTTTAATGGAAAAGCTGGCGGGCTTTGTGTTTGATGTGGGAGTAAAACAAAACAAAAAAAAACAAAGGCGCTCCGTGGGTACCTGATCTCCGTCGCATAGGCCGGCGTTTCAGCAGCCTCTCCTCCACTTTCTCTCCCAAGTTGGCGGCTAGCAGGTCGGCTAAACTCGGAGCTCAGGCGTCAACAAGGAGGAGGAGGAGGAGGGGGGAACCGGGGAAAAGGAGCCCCCCTGCGCCACGTGAACGAGTCCGGGTCACCATTACACCCTGGCGGCCGCCGACGACGACTCTTCTCCGTACCTCTTGCGCCGCGTCGCCCGCCTGGTCGTGGCCGTGGAAACCGGTCGGACACGGAAGTTTAAACCTCCCCCCCTCCAAAAAAAAAACCCTCGCTTTTATTTTGTTGACAGTCAGCGGTCCGGGGGCCGACTGATGACGACAGGAAGTACCCGCCCCCCCTCCCGCCTATCGTTAAAGGCCACGCCTCCGGGCACAAAGGCCCCTTTTTTTTTCAAAGCGATGTAACACGTCAACGTCAACATTATTAGTCGCCCAATTGGCTGAAAAAAATGATTAAAAAAAATAAGATGAATACATAAGATTTAACACATTGATTAAAGAAGAAATGTCCTTTAATATTCAATCACCATTTATTTGTGAACAAATTCAATGAAAAGCACTGGTGTATACATAGGGAAATTTAGTTATGGAACACTCTTCATTTAAATATTAGGACTAGCGTATTTCCTTGAATTGCCGCCCGGGCGCTAATTAATTTAAAACCTCTTCTCACTCCTGCGCTTACCAAAGATATGCAGTAAAAGTAAGCATGCGCAAATTATTTTAAAACCTCTTCTCACTCCGTCACTTACCAAAGGCACGCAGTAAAAATCTGAGTGTGATGTAAGCTCGGAACTTAAATCCTACTGAATAGCTCTTAATCTTCTTCCCTTTATGCAATTTCAAATTACGGGTATTGAAATCAGCCTCCTCCATTTTGAAAATG
Organism: Nerophis ophidion; assembly: GCF_033978795.1. Taxonomy (NCBI): domain Eukaryota; kingdom Metazoa; phylum Chordata; class Actinopteri; order Syngnathiformes; family Syngnathidae; genus Nerophis; species Nerophis ophidion. The sequence goes on along the minus strand of NC_084633.1, from coordinate 27,986,470 downwards.
ATGACAGTGTCACTCGTGACGTCACGAGTTTGACCAGGCGGTAAATCTAAGCATGCGCTAATTATTTTGCGAAGCGAGTTTGACCCAGCAGTAATTCAAGGCAGGCGCATACTATATGCCCTGCGGCAATTCAAGGAAACACTGTATTCCCGGTAAAAAAAAACCTTTAAGAAACATGTAAAGTCACTTTTTGGATTTAAGAGTTAATCTTTCTTTTTCTATTTTTATTTACTTATTTTATTTTATTCCAAAGACATGCACCTGGGGATAGGTTGATTGGCAACGCTAAATTGGCCCTAGTGTGTGAGTGTGAATGTTGTCTATCTGTGTTTGCCCTGTATTGAGGCTGCGACTTGTCCAGGGTGTACCCCGCCTTCCGCCCGATTGTAGCCGAGAAAGGCGCCAGTGCCCCCCGTGACCCCGAAAGAGAATAAGCGGTAGGAAATGGATGGATGGATTTATTTCTATTGACATCCAGCATCAGACATTTCTATCATTACATCATGTTCACATACATCATATAGCTGTTGTCTGCCCTAAATGTTATTGTATTTTTTTTGTTTGTATCCCAATCATACCATCTACCCACCAAAAAAAGAAACAGCAAAAAACAACCCCAAAACAAATTAGTATCTTCAAATACATCAATTAAAATAAACAAAAAATAAATAATAATACATTAATACACAAGAGTTAATCTTTCATGTTAGCAGTGTGACAACTGTTTTTCTCTTTCCCTTTATCCTTTCTTTTATTGTAACTGTATCTGTGTACTGTTGTTTTATCTTATTATTTTGAGAATTTTCTTTTTCTTTTCCCTTTCTTTTATTTGCAATTGGATTTGTGTACGTTTTGTAACTGGATCCTGTAAATAATTATTTTACTTTGAACTTTTGAAAATACTATTTATGAAAATACTCAATAAAACCATTATCCTTCTTCCGCTTATCCGAGGTCGGGTCACGGGGGCAGCAGCCTAAGCAAAGAAGCCCAGACTTCCCTCTCCCGAGCCACTTCGTCTAGCTCCTCCCGGGGGATCCCGAGGCGTTCCTAGGCCAGCCAGGAGACAGTCTTCCCAACGTGTCCTGGGTTTTCCCTGTGGCTTCCTACCGGTCGGACATGCCCTAAACGGGAGGTGTGCGGGTGGCATCCTGACCAAATGCCCGAACCACCTCATCTGGCTCTGTGATCTTGTCCTTTCGGTCATAACCCATAGCTCATGATCACAGGTGAGGATGGGAACGTAGATCATCCGGGAAATTTGAGAGCTTTGCCTTCCAGCTCAGCTCCTTCTTCACCACAACGGATCGATACAGACTGGTTTTGGCGTCATTGTTAGCCTTGTCGTGGTGTCATTGTTAGCCTGGTTGTGGTGTCATTGTTAGCCTGGTTGTGATGTTAGAATTTGGCCTGGTTGTGGTGTCAATGTGGTTGTGGGGTCAAAAGTTAGCCTGGTTGTGGTGTCATTGTTAGCCTGGTTGTGATGTCACTGTTAGCCTTGTTGTGATGTTACAATTTCGCCTGGTTTTGGTATCATTGTTAGCCTGGTTGTGGTGTCATTATTAGCCTGGTTGTGATGTTAGAATTTGGCCTGGTTGTGGTGTCATTGTGGTTGTGGGGTCAAAAGTTAGCCTGGTTGTGGTGTCATTGTTAGCCTGGTTGTGGTGTCATTGTTAGGTTGGTTGTGGTGTCATTGTTAGACTGGTTGTGGTGTCATTGTTAGCCTGGTTGTGGTGTCATTGTTAGCCTGGTTGTGGTGTCATTGTTAGCCTGGTTGTGATGTCATTGTTAGCCTGGTTGTGATGTTAGAATTTGGCCTGGTTGTGGTGTCATTGTGGTTGTGGGGTCAAAAGTTAGCCTGGTTGTGGTGTCATTGTTAGCCTGGTTGTGATGTCACTGTTAGCCTTGTTATGGTGTCAGAAGTTAGCCTGGTTGTGATGTTACATTTTCGCCTGGTTTTGGTGTCATTGTTAGCCCGGTTGTGGTGTCATTATTAGCCTGGTTGTGATGTTAGAATTTGGCCTGGTTGTGGTGTCATTGTGGTTGTGGGGTCAAAAGTTAGCCTGGTTGTGGTGTCATTGTTAGCCTGGTTGTGATGTCACTGTTAGCCTTGTTATGGTGTCAGAAGTTAGCCTGGTTGTGATGTTACAATTTCGCCTGGTTTTGGTGTCATTGTTAGCCTGGTTGTGGTGTCATTGTTAGCCTGGTTGTGGTATCATTGTTTGCCTGTTTGTGGTGTCAGAAGTTAGCCTGAATGTGGTATCATTGTTAGCCTGGTTGTGATGTTAGAAGTTAGCCTGGTTGTGGTGTCATTGTTAGCCTGGTTGTGGTGTCATTGTTAGCCTGGTTGTGATGTTAGAATTTGGCCTGGTTGTGGTGTCAATGTGGTTGTGGGGTCAAAAGTTAGCCTGGTTGTGGTGTCATTGTTAGCCTGGTTGTGACGTCACTGTTAGCCTTGTTGTGATGTTACAATTTCGCCTGGTTTTGGTATCATTGTTAGCCTGGTTGTGGTGTCATTATTAGCCTGGTTGTGATGTTAGAATTTGGCCTGGTTGTGGTGTCATTGTTGTTGTGGGGTCAAACGTTAGCCTGGTTGTGGTGTCATTGTTAGCCTGGTTGTGGTGTCATTGTTAGCCTGGTTGTGGTGTCATTGTTAGCTTGGTTGTGGTGTCATTGTTAGCCTGGTTGTGGTGTCATTGTTAGCCTGGTTGTGGTGTCATTGTTAGCCTGGGTGTGGTGTCATTGTTAGCCTGGTTGTGATGTCATTGTTAGCCTGGTTGTGATGTTAGAATTTGGCCTGGTTGTGGTGTCATTCTGGTTGTGGGGTCAAAAGTTAGCCTGGTTGTGGTGTCATTGTTAGCCTGGTTGTGAAGTCACTGTTAGCCTTGTTATGGTGTCAGAAGTTAGCCTGGTTGTGATGTTACAATTTCGCCTGGTTTTGGTGTCATTGTTAGCCCGGTTGTGGTGTCATTATTAGCCTGGTTGTGATGATAGAATTTGGCCTGGTTGTGGTGTCATTGTGGTTGTGGGGTCAAAAGTTAGCCTGGTTGTGATGTCACTGTTAGCCTTGTTATGGTGTCAGAAGTTGGCCTGGTTGTGATGTTACAATTTCGCCTGGTTTTGGTGTCATTGTTAGCCTGGTTGTGGTGTCATTGTTAGCCTGGTTGTGGTATCATTGTTTGCCTGTTTGTGGTGTCAGAAGTTAGCCTGAATGTGGTGTCATTGTTAGCCTGGTTGGGATGTTAGAAGTTAGCCTGGTTGTGGTGTCATTGTTAGCCTGGTTGTGGTGTCAGAAATTAACCTGGTTGTGGTGTCATTGTGGTTGTGGGGTCAAAAGTTAGCCTGGTTGTGGTGTCATTGTTAGCCTGGTTGTGATGTCACTGTTAGCCTTGTTGTGATGTTACAATTTCGCCTGGTTTTGGTGTCATTGTTAGCCTGGTTGTGGTGTCATTATTAGCCTGGTTGTGATGTTAGAATTTGGCCTGGTTGTGGTGTCATTGTGGTTGTGGGGTCAAAAAATAGCCTGGTTGTGGTGTCATTGTTAGCCTGGTTGTGGTGTCATTGTTAGCCTGGTTGTGGTGTCATTGTTAGCTTGGTTGTGGTGTCATTGTTAGCCTGGTTGTGGTGTCATTGTTAGCCTGGTTGTGGTGTCATTGTTAGCCTGGTTGTGGTGTCATTGTTAGCCTGGTTGTGATGTCATTGTTAGCCTGGTTGTGATGTTAGAATTTGGCCTGGTTGTGGTGTCATTGTGGTTGTGGGGTCAAAAGTTAGCCTGGTTGTGGTGTCATTGTTAGCCTGGTTGTGATGTCACTGTTAGCTTTGTTATGGTGTCAGAAGTTAGCCTGGTTGTGATGTTACAATTTCGCCTGGTTTTGGTGTCATTGTTAGCCCGGTTGTGGTGTCATTATTAGCCTGGTTGCGGTGTCATTGTGGTTGTGGGGTCAAATGTTAGCCTGGTTGTGGTGTCATTGTTAGCCTGGTTGTGATGTCACTGTTAGCCTTGTTATGGTGTCAGAAGTTAGCCTGGTTGTGATGTTACAATTTCTCCTGGTTTTGGTGTCATTGTTAGCCTGGTTGTGGTGTCATTGTTAGCCTGGTTGTGGTGTCATTGTGGTTGTGGGGTCAAAAGTTAGCCTGGTTGTGGTGTCATTGTTAGCCTGGTTGTGATGTCACTGTTAGCCTTGTTATGGTGTCAGAAGTTAGCCTGGTTGTGATGTTACAATTTCTCCTGGTTTTGGTGTCATTGTTAGCCTGGTTGTGGTGTCATTGTTAGCCTGGTTGTGGTGTCATTGTTTGCCTGTTTGTGGTGTCAGAAGTTAGCCTGAATGTGGTGCCATTGTTAGCCTGGTTGTGATGTTAGAAGTTAGCCTGGTTGTGGTGTCAAAAATTAGCTTAAATCAGAATCAGAATCAGAATCAAAATCACAATCAGACATATTTTATTATTAATCCCTGAGGGGAAACCAAATATGGAGTCATTGTTAGCCTTGTTGTGATGTTAGAACTTGGCCTGTTTGTGGTGTCATTGTTAGCCTGGTTGTGGTGTCATTGTTAGCTTGGTTGTGGTGTCATTGTTAGCCTGGTTGTGGTGTCATTGTTAGCCTGGTTGTGGTGTCATTGTTAGCTTGGTTGTGGTGTCATTGTTAGCCTGGTTGTGGTGTCATTGTTAGCCTGGTTGTGGTGTCATTGTTAGCCTGGTTGTGATGTTAGAATTTGGCCTGGTTGTGGTGTCAACGTGGTTGTGGGGTCAAAAGTTAGCCTGGTTGTGGTGTCAGAATTTAGCCTGGTTGTGATGTCACTGTTAGCCTTGTTGTGATGTTACAATTTCGCCTGGTTTTGGTATCATTGTTAGCCTGGTTGTGGTGTCATTATTAGCCTGGTTGTGGTGTCATTGTTAGCTTGGTTGTGGTGTCATTGTTAGCCTGGTTGTGGTGTCATTGTTAGCCTGGTTGTGGTGTCATTGTTAGCCTGGTTGTGATGTTAGAATTTGGCCTGGTTGTGGTGTCATTGTGGTTGTGGGGTCAAAAGTTAGCCTGGTTGTGGTGTCATTGTTAGCCTGGTTGTGTTGTCATTGTTAGCTTGGTTGTGGTGTCATTGTTAGCCTGGTTGTGGTGTCATTGTTAGCCTGGTTGTGGTGTCATTGTTAGCCTGGTTGTGGTGTCATTGTTAGCCTGGTTGTGGTGTCATTGTTAGCCTGGTTGTGATGTCATTGTTAGCCTGGTTGTGATGTTAGAATTTGGCCTGGTTGTGGTGTCATTGTGGTTGTGGGGTCAAAAGTTAGCCTGGTTGTGGTGTCATTGTTAGCCTTGTTGTGATGTCACTGTTAGCCTTGTTATGGTGTCAGAAGTTAGCCTGGTTGTGATGTTACAATTTCGCCTGGTTTTGGTGTCATTGTTAGCCCGGTTGTGGTGTCATTATTAGCCTGGTTGTGATGTTAGAATTTTGCCTGGTTGTGGTGTCATTGTGGTTGTGGGGTCAAAAGTTAGCCTGGTTGTGGTGTCATTGTTAGCCTGGTTGTGATGTCACTGTTAGCCTTGTTATGGTGTCAGAAGTTAGCCTGGTTGTGATGTTACAATTTCGCCTGGTTTTGGTGTCATTGTTAGCCTGGTTGTGGTGTCATTTTTAGCCTGGTTGTGGTATCATTGTTTGCCTGTTTGTGGTGTCAGAAGTTAGCCTGAATGTGGTGTCATTGTTAGCCTGGTTGTGATGTTAGAAGTTAACCTGGTTGTGGTGTCATTGTGGTTGTGGGGTCAAAAGTTAGCCTGGTTGTGGTGTCATTGTTAGCCTGGTTGTGATGTCACTGTTAGCCTTGTTGTGATGTTACAATTTCGCCTGGTTTTGGTGTCATTGTTAGCCTGGTTGTGGTGTCATTATTAGCCTGGTTGTGATGTTAGAATTTGGCCTGGTTGTGGTGTCATTGTGGTTGTGGGGTCAAAAGTTAGCCTGGTTGTGGTGTCATTGTTAGCCTGGTTGTGGTGTCATTGTTAGCTTGGTTGTGGTGTCATTGTTAGCCTGGTTGTGGTGTCATTGTTAGCCTGGTTGTGGTGTCATTGTTAGCCTGGTTGTAGTGTCATTGTTAGCCTGGTTGTGATGTCATTGTTAGCCTTGTTATGGTGTCAGAAGTTAGCCTGGTTGTGATGTTACAATTTCGCCTGGTTTTGGTGTCATTGTTAGCCTGGTTGTGGTGTCATTTTTAGCCTGGTTGTGGTATCATTGTTTGCCTGTTTGTGGTGTCAGAAGTTAGCCTGAATGTGGTGTCATTGTTAGCCTGGTTGTGATGTTAGAAGTTAGCCTGGTTGTGGTGTCATTGTTAGCCTGGTTGTGGTGTCAGAAGTTAACCTGGTTGTGGTGTCATTGTGGTTGTGGGGTCAAAAGTTAGCCTGGTTGTGGTGTCATTGTTAGCCTGGTTGTGATGTCACTGTTAGCCTGGTTGTGATGTCATTGTTAGCCTGGTTGTGATGTTAGAATTTGGCCTGGTTGTGGTGTCATTGTGGTTGTGGGGTCAAAAGTTAGCCTGGTTGTTGTGTCATTGTTAGCCTGGTTGTGATGTCACTTTTAGCCTTGTTGTGATGTTACAATTTCGCCTGGTTTTGGTGTCATTGTTAGCCTGGTTGTGGTGTCATTATTAGCCTGGTTGTGATGTTAGAATTTGGCCTGGTTGTGGTGTCATTGTGGTTGTGGGGGTCAAAAGTTAGCCTGGTTGTGGTGTCATTGTTAGCCTGGTTGTGGTGTCATTGTTAGCCTGGTTGTGGTGTCATTGTTAGCTTGGTTGTGGTGTCATTGTTAGCCTGGTTGTGGTGTCAGAAGTTAACCTGGTTGTGGTGTCATTGTTAGCCTGGTTGTGGTGTCAAAAGTTAGCCTAAATCAGAATCAGAATCAGAATCAAAATCACAATCAGACATATTTTATTATTAATCCCTGAGGGGAAATCAAATATGGAGTCATTGTTAGCCTTGTTGTGATCTTAGAACTTGGCCGGTTTGTGGTGTCATTGTTAGCCTGGTTGTGGTGTCATTGTTAGCTTGGTTGTGGTGTCATTGTTAGCCTGGTTGTGGTGTCATTGTTAGCCTGGTTGTGGTGTCATTGTTAACTTGGTTGTGGTGTCATTGTTAGCCTGGTTGTGGTGTCATTGTTAGCCTGGTTGTGGTGTAGTTGTTAGCTTGGTTGTGGTGTCATTGTTAGCCTGGTTGTTGTGTCATTGTGAGCCTGGTTGTGGTGTCATTGTTTGCCTGTTTGTGGTGTCAGAAGTTAGCCTGAATGTGGTGCCATTGTTAGCCTGGTTGTGATGTTAGAAGTTAGCCTAGTTGTGGTGTCATTGTTAGCCTGGTTGTGGTGTCAAAAGTTAGCCTAAATCAGAATCAGAATCAGAATCAAAATCACAATCAGACATATGTTATTATTAATCCCTGAGGGGAAATCAAATATGGCGTCATTGTTAGCCTTGTTGTGATGTTAGAACTTGGCCTGTTTGTGGTGTCATTGTTAGCCTGGTTGTGGTGTCATTGTTAGCTTGGTTGTGGTGTCATTTTTAGCCTGGTTGTGGTTTCAGAAGTTAAGCTGGTTGTGGTGTCATTGTTAATTTGGTTGTGGTGTCAGAAGTTAAGATGGTTGTGGTGTCAGAAGTTAGCCTGGTTGTGGTGTCATTGTTAACTTTGTTGTGGTGTCAAAAGTTAGTCTGAATCAGAATCAGAATCAGAATCAAAATCAGACCTATTTTATTATTAATCCCTGAGGGGAAATTAAATATGGAGTCATTGTTAGCCTTGTTGTGATGTTAGAACTTGGCCTGTTTGTGGTGTCATTGTTAGCCTGGTTGTGGTGTCATTGTTAGCCTGGTTGTGGTGTCATTGTTAGCTTGGTTGTGGTGTCATTGTTAGCCTGGTTGTGGTGTCAGAAGTTAAGCTGGTTGTGGTGTCATTGTTTGCCTGGTTGTGGTGTCAAAAGTTAGCCTGAATATGGAGTCATTGTTAGCCTTGTTGTGATGTTAGAATTTGGCCTGTTTGTGGTGTCATTGTTAGCCTGGTTGTGGTGTCATTGTTAGCTTGGTTGTGGTGTCATTGTTAGCCTGGTTGTGGTGTCAAAAGTTAGCCTGAATATGGAGTCACTGTTAGCCTTGTTGTGATTTTAGAACTTGACCTGTTTGTGGTGTCATTGTTTGCCTGGTAGTGGTGTCATTGTTAGCTTGGTTGTGGTGTCAAAAGTTAGCCTGAATATGGAGTCATTGTTAGCCTGGTTGTGGTGTCATTGTTTGCCTGGTAGTGGTGTCATTGTTAGCTTGGTTGTGGTGTCATTGTTAGCCTGGTTGTGGTGTCAGTTGTTAACCTGGTTGAGGTGTCATTGTTTGCCTGGTTGTGGTGTCAGAAGTTAACCTGGTTGTGGTGTCATTGTTTGCCTGGTTGTGGTGTAATTGTTAGCTTGGTTGTGGTGTCAGAAGTTAGCCTGGCTGTGGTGTCAGAAGTTAAGCTGGTTGTGGTGTCATGGTTTGCCTGGTTGTGGTGTCATGGTTTGCCTGGTTTTGGTGTCATTGTTAGCTTGGTTGTGGTGTCATAAGTTAGCCTGGTTGTGGTGTCAGAAGTTAACCTGATCGTGGTGTCAGAAGTTAGCCTGGTTGTGGTGTCAGAATTTAGCCTGGTCGTGGTGTGAGACTTAGATAATTAAAAGGGAAAGAGTACCTAAAAGGGCTCCACAGGCCGATAAGGACATCCCTGGATCCAAGGCCACATCGGGACAAGGACAAACTCAAGAATCCTAAGATGTAGACCACAATGAAAAAGACAAAAGTTTGGATGCCATATGCGTCCTGGGTTCATGAAAACATACAGGATATAATGAAATGTTTAATCAAGCACAGTGATCTGACTATACAGTCATGAAACATACCTTCAAACATAATTGTTATTATCCAAAAATAACAACTTTTTCCCAAAGTCCGATTGGCGCAAAGATATATGATGTCATACCTGTGTTATGTCAGCGATTGGACGACAAATTGTAACATTTTGTCGGTGGTCACTGGCGAAAGGATTGAAGCGAATCCTGTAAGTGGACTATTTGGTGCAGCACCTCAGTCATCTACCCTGAGGAAGTCCTACAAGAATCTTGAAGCCTTCACTACTTTGTTGGCTACCAGACTCATTGTGATCCACTGGAAGACAACAGTGCACACCGACTGGATTTAATATGTGGTTTATTTTTTCAAACCGGAGACTTAAATGAACCATGATTAGATTGCAATTTAAATGTGGGTGGTTGATGAGCCTTTTGCCTGCTCTTGGTTTGCTATATATCTCTAAGGCCATTCAGGGATGCAGCTGTCAGTGGTTTTATTTTAACAGGGTTTCTTGATTTAATTATCAATGTTCCATCCATCCATTTCCTACCGCTTGTCCTTTACGGGGTGGCGGGTGGTGCTGGAGCCTATCTCAGCTGCATTCGGGCGGAAGGCGGTGTACACCCTGGACAAGTCGCTACCTCATTGCATGGCCAACGTTATTATTTATTTGTATTATTGTTATTTATTTAATTTTACATTTAATGTATTTTTGACAACTCCTTCTGATTATGTGTCTGGAAACCAGTAAACAAATGTTAAAAAAACAACAACAAAAAAAACATCATGTTTATTGTGCTGTACATTTTTTTTAATAACACAGGCCTTATAAACTGTATTTAATGAAAATTCAAAACTTTCAGAAATGTTGTCCTTTTTACATTATTGAGTCACTATATATTTATTAAAAAGCAATTTGGTTAAAAGTAGTGTGATCAAACTATTTATATTTGGGTTTCTTCTATGTTAACTTAACAAATCTCAGTTGTTTTTGTCTTATAACAACACTTTAAAGCAAATCTCAGTTGTTTTTTGTCTTATAACAACACTTTAAAGCAGTGGTCCCCAAACTATGGCCCGCGGGCCAGATACGGCCCGCCAGCGTCCAAATACACATACGATATACAGTCGTGGTCAAAAGTTTACATACACTTGTAAAGAACATAATGTCATGGCTGTCTTGAGTTTCCAATAATTTCTACAACTCTTATTTTTTTGTGATTGGAGCACATACTTATTTGTCACAAAAAACATTAATGAAGTTTGGTTCTTTTTTGAATGTATTATGGGTCTACTTCCTAAAACTACTTCCTAAAACTAGACTTCACCATGAAATATAAACAGTTTAATCCTACAGAAATGTTAATTTTGGTGAAAAACCGGTACTTTTTAGAAACGGTATAGTACCGAATATGATTCATTAGTATCACGGTACTATACTAATACCGGTATACCGTACAACCCTAGTACGGACCAAGTTCAATATGTCTGTTATTAATTTTGAGAGTAGAGAAAAAGACATAAATCTAAGTTTATTTTATAAGAGTGACAGCAAGCAAACTTAATGGCTTTTATTAGTATCAACATTTTAGCTGTTTTCGCTTTTCATTTTGCCTTTTTGTCTCTATTTTCTACATTTTCACACTAATTGTATAAACTTTTTTTTTTAGATAGAATGTTCTTTTGGACTGCCCTGACTTACGGCGACACAGGAGAAATCTGGGAATGAATATTCTAGCTTTTTGATAATTAATATTGCCACATTCATCTGAATATAAAACGTCCCTAAATACAAGATGATGTCTTTTTTTTAGACCCAAATGTGGAAAGAAATTAAATAAATTAAAAATACAAATAAAAAAAGATGTCATGTTTTCAATATCAGTGAAAGATACAAAATAATAAACCGTTTATAAATCTTTATATATCCTTGAAGACAACCAATTTTAAAACCCTTCTTTTTTGCGGGGCTCCTTTTTGACACTGCTTTAATCTCTTAAAAATGGCATGCTAACCCTGTCTGCAAACTTGCCCTTCTCGGCTGTGTTTAAACTCGTGTTTTGGGTCAAGTCCACTAAAAATATATATATGTATGTGTGTATATGTATGTGTATATATATCCATATATAATGTTTTAGTTAAATATGCAAACTGAAATCCATCTATCAACAACACCCAGAAACTCCGCCGGCTTCGCTGGGCCCGAGCTCACTAAGATGGACTGATGCAAAGTGGAAAAGTGTTCTGTGGTCTGACGAGACAACATTTCAAATAGTTTTTTGGAAACGGTGGATGTAGTGTCCTCTGGACTAATCAGGCGCAAATTCGAAAAGCCAGCATCTGTGATTGTATGGGGTTGTATTAGTGCCCAAGGCATGGGTAACTTACACATCTGTGAAAGCACCATTAATGCTGAAAGGTACATACAGGTTTTGGAGCAACTTATGTTGTCATCCAAGCAACGTTATCATTTCAGCAAGACAATGCCAAGCCACGTGTTACAAGAGCGTGGCTTCATAGTAAAAGAGTGCGGGTGCTAGACTGGCCTGCCTGTAGTCCAGACCTGTCTCCCATTGAAAATGTGTGGCGCATTATGAAGCCTAAAATACCACAACGTAGACCCCAGACTGTTGAACAACTTAAAGGCCTACTAAAATGAGATTTTCTTATTTAAACCGGGATAGCAGGTCCATTCTATGTGTCATACTTGATCATTTCGCGATATTGCCATATTTTTGCTGAAAGGATTTAGTAGAGAACATCGACGATAAAGTTCGCAACTTTTGGTGTTAAGAGAAAAGCCCTGCCTCTACCGGAAGTCGCAGATGATGACATCACAAGTGTGGGGGCTCCTCACATATTGACATTGTTTTTAATGGGAGCCTCCAACAAAAAGTGCTATTTGGACCGAGAAAATGACAATTTCCCCATTAATTTGAACGAGGATGAAAGATTCATGTCGAGGATATTGATAGCGACGGACTCGAAAAAAAAAAAAGTTAAAAAAAACAACAAGTTAAAACAAAAACAGATTCCGATGTTTTTAGACACATTTACGAGGATAATTCTGGGAAATCCCTTATCTTCCTATTGTGTTGCTAGTGTTTTAGTGAGTTTAACAGTACCTGATAGTCGGAGGGGTGTGTCCACGGGTGTCTTGACGCCAATGTCTCAGCAAAGTCGACTGCAACTATGGATGGCACAAGCTCAGCTTTTCTCCGGTAAGAAGCGACTTTTTACCACAATTTTCTCACCGAAACCTGCTGGTTGACATTCGGTCGGGATCCATGCTTGCTTGACCGCGCTCTGATCCATAGTAAAGTTTCACCTCCAGGAATTTTAAACAAGGAATCACCGTGTGTTTGTGTGGCTAAAGGCTAAAGCTTCCCAAATCCATCTTTCTACTTTGACTTCTCCAATATTAATTGAACAAATTGCAAAAGATTCAGCAACACAGATCTCCAAAATACTGTGTAATTATGCCGTTAAAGCAGACGACTTTTAGCTGCGTGTGTGTGCAGCGCTCATATTTCCTAAAAACCCGTGACGTCTTGCGTACACGTCATCATTACACGACGTTTTCAAGACGAAACTCCCGGGAAATTTAAAATTGCAATTTAGTAAACTAAAAAGGCCGTATTGGCATGTGTTGCAATGTTAATATTTCATCATTGATATATAAACTATCAGACTGGGTGGTGGGTAGTAGTGGGTTTCAGTAGGCCTTTAAGCTGTACATCAAGCAAGAATGGGAAATAATTCCATCTGAAAAGCTTCAAGAATTGGTCTCCTCAGTTCCCAAACATTTACTGAGTGTTGTTAAAAGGAAAGGCCATGTAACACAGTGGTAAAAATGTCCCTGTGACAACTTTTTTGCAATGTGTTGCTGTCATTAAAATCAAAGTTAATGATTATTTGCAAAACAAAACAACATGTTTCTCAGTTGGAACATTAAATATCTTGTCTTTGCAGTCTATTCAATTGACTATAAGTCGAAAAGGATTTGCAAATCGATATATTCTGTTTTTATTTACCATTTACTCAACATGCCAACTTCACTGATTTTGGGTCTTGCAGTCGGTTGAAGTTTATTTCGAACATGCACACAATTTCAGTATGATACGTCACATATTTTCATTTTTCTTTACAAAATGTCTAAAAAGGAGTAGGGAGAAAAATATCTTATTTAACCCTGCCCCTTTTCTACCTTATTGCTACTCCAGCACTAACACACGCTCACTTCATGTTGTTCATTTGTACATCATTTACACAAATTAATCCTGAATACAACTGTTACTTAGATACATAGTTAAGTGTTAGTATAATTAACTTACAATAGCATTCTTATTTTATTGTTACAGTTTCACAAACTTCTCCGTAAACTCACCGTGGCGTTATTGAGTCTGTTTAGCTGATTGGAGAGCGAGTTTCCGCAGCTAGTGGGTCCGTGACGAGGACTTCTGTTTTGTTTGATCAGCCGTTTTACTGCCCTGTTACAGAAACAATGGAGATATGTAAATAAACATGTACAGATTCTTTCTGTGTTAACAACTTATTCTGCAATGCATGTATCTGCTGCTTATAGTCCGGTGCGGCTAATATAAAATAAAAAAATATATTTTTTTTCTTTGCCTAAAATTTAGTGGGTGTGGCTAGTATATGCTGGTTATTAGTGATCGTGTACAAAATGTGGATTGCCACTTTAATGCTTTGTTTGTCAAAGATGTTTCTGGTTATGGGGATACATTTTCGGGGTGCACATACAAATACTGAACAGTTATCAATTTTCAGGTGTGCTTAGTAAAATGAATCCGAATTGACCCATTTTGTTTTGGATGATGATGCATATGTACAGAATCAACCACATGCTATTCGTATATTAGTTGAAAAAATGAGCAAATTACGTTAATACCATCCTGTAATTTGGTTTTGATATTGTCCTTCATTTCAATTTCTGATAAATTAACAAGAATGGGAGAAATTTAATACTCTGCCAGGCTCAATTACACCTGTTTGACTGGTGGAAATGATCACAACAGTTATTCAGAAAATAAAAAACAAACACATAAAGATAGGATGCTATTAACCGCAACATGTACGAGTAAAAAAAAACAAATAACACCACTATGATTTCTAAATTTTCAGAATGTGCGTGTTCCATTTTTAAACAAACACAACAATATGTAATGGTCTTTAATTTTAAGCAGAGATGTCTGATAATGGCTTCTTTGCCGATATCCGATATTGTCCAACTCTTAATTACCGATACCGATATCAACCGATACCGATATATACAGTCGTGGAATTAACACATTATTATGCCTAATTTTGTTGCGATGCCCCGCTGGATGCATTAAACAATGTAACAAGGTTTTCCAAAATAAATCAACTCAAATTATGGAAAAAAATGCCAACATGGCACTGCCATATTTATTATTGAAGTCAGTCACAAAGTGCACTATTATTTTTTTTCAACATGACTCAAAACAAAAGATTGGAATTTGGGACATGCTCTCCCCTGAGAGAGCATGAGGAGGTTGAGGTGGGTGGGGTAGGGGCAGTGACGTGCGGTGAAGTTCATGGCTGGTGAGGCACTGACTTCATCACATCAGATTTATAAACATATGAACCCTATAGAGCAGGGGTCGGGAACCTTTTTGGCTGAGAGAGCCATGAAAGCCAAATATTTCAAAATGTAGTTCCCTGAGAGCCATATCGTATTTTTTAACACTGAATACAACTAAATGCGTGAATTTTTAAGTAAGACCAACATTTTTAGAGTATAATAAGTCTCCTATTCTTTTGATAACATTGTTATTCTGAAGCTAACCAATAATAAATAAAATGTCATGTCTGTTGATCGTGTTTTTGTTTGGCCATGTGCTGTTTGTCCTTTGGACTCTTTAAGTTCCTGTTTTTTTCCACTCCCTTGTCTGGTTTCCTTGGTTACTCATTTTGTCCACCTGTCTCTGGTGGACAAAATGCCCGCTCACCTGCTTCCCGAGCACTAATCAGAGGAAGTATTTAAGCTTGTCTTTGCCAGTCAGTCGCCCTGTGCTGACTTGTTTCATGCCTTGCCATTGTTTCGTGCTTCATGCCATGCCAAGTAAGTTTTGTTTGACTTATGTTATTAGTCTGTTTATGCGTTAGCTTTCTTCCTTAGCCCAAGTTGTGGCTCCGCTGTGAGCGATTTTTGTTTGTATATTTTTTTAGTTAAAATGAAATCATGTTTTTACTTAAATGCCATGTCCCGAATAGTCCGTCTGCCTTCCTGGGAGAACGACCCCGCAGCAAGCTGCAACCCCCCTTCTTACCATTAATGCGACTTCTTGAACAGGTGCGGTAGAAAACGGATGGATGGATTTAAATGCATGAGAATGTTTTATATTTTGTACGTTATTTTTAGCACTGTGATTACCAGCAAAATTATTCATAATTATCGCGTTAAGCAATGTCAGCTAAGATTTATCAGAGAGCCAGATGCAGTCATCAAAAGAGCCACATCTGGCTCTAGAGCCATAGGTTCCCTACCCCTGCTATAGAGTATCTTATTCACCATTTGATTGGCAGCAGTTAACAGGTTATGTTTAAAAGCGCATACCAGCATTCTTCCCTGCTTGGCACTCAGCATCAAGGGTTGGAATTGGGGGTTAAATCACCAAAAATGATTCCCGGCCGCTGCTGCTCACTGCTCCCCTCACCTCCCAGAGGGTGAAAAGGGGGATGGGTCAAATGCAGAGGACAAATTTCACCACACCTGGTGTGTGTGTGACAATCATTGGTACTTTAACTTAACGTAGCAGGTACTTTAGTTAGTATAGTATAGTATAAATAAATTACACTCATCATTATTATCATTATTAGCGATAATACTGCTGACATTAACAATATTAAATAATCACATGTATGTACAAAATAACCAACACGACAGTACACAGTGTTGTCACTATGACAGGTGTAACACAGTGTTGTCACTATGACAGGTGTAACACAGTGTTGTCACTATGACAGGTGTAACACAGTGTTGTCACTATGACAGGTGTAACACAGTGTTGTCACTATGACAGCTGTAACACAGTGTTGTCACTATGACAGGTGTAACAGTGTTGTCACTATGACGGGTGTAACACAGTGTTGTCACTATGACGGGTGTAACACAGTGTTGTCACTATGACAGCTGTAACACAGTGTTGTCACTATGACTGGTGTAACAGTGTTGTCACTATGACGGGTGTAACACAGTGTTGTCACTATGACAACTGTAACACAGTGTTGTCACTGTGACAGGTGTAACACAGTGTTGTCACTATGACAGGTGTAACACAGTGTTGTCACTATGACAGGTGTAACACAGTGTTCTCACTATGACGGGTGTAACACACTGTTGTCACTATGACAACTGTAACACAGTGTTGTCACTGTGACAGGTGTAACACAGTGTTGTCACTATGACAGGTGTAACACAGTGTTGTCACTATGACAGGTGTAACACAGTGTTCTCACTATGACGGGTGTAACACAGTGTTGTCACTATGACGGGTGTAACACAGTGTTGTCACTATGACGGGTGTAACACAGTGTTGTCACTATGACGGGTGTAACACAGTGTTGTCACTGTGACGGGTGTAACACAGTGTTGTCACTATGACAGCTGTAACACAGTGTTGTCACTGTGACAGGTGTAACACAATGTTGTCACTATGACAGCTGTAACACAGTGTTGTCACTCTGACAGGTGTAACACAGTGTTGTCACTATGACAGCTGTAACACAGTGTTGTCACTGTGACAGGTGTAACACAATGTTGTCACTATGACAGGTGTAACACAGTGTTGTCACTCTGACAGGTGTAACACAGTGTTGTCACTATGACGGGTGTAACACAGTGTTGTCACTACGACGGGTGTAACACAGTGTTGTCACTATGACGGGTGTAACACAGTGTTGTTACTATGACGGGTGTAACACAGTGTTGTTACTATGACGGGTGTAACACAGTGTTGTCACTCTGACGGGTGTAACAGTGTTGTCACTATGACAGGTGTAACACAGTGTTGTCACTATGACAGGTGTAACACAGTGTTGTCACTATGAGAGCTGTAACACAGTGTTGTCACTATGACAGGTGTAACACAGTGTTGTTACTATGACAGGTGTAACACAGTGTTGTCACTATGACAGGTGTAACACAGTGTTGTCACTATGACAGCTGTAACACAGTGTTGTCATTATGACAGGTGTAACACAGTGTTGTCACTCTGACAGGTGTAACACAGTGTTGTCACTTTGACAGGTGTAACACAGTGTTGTCACTATGACAGCTGTAACACTGTGTTATCATTATGACAGGTGTAACACAGTGGTGTCACCATGACGGGTGTAACACTGTGTTGTCACTATGACAGGTGTAACACAGTGTTGTCACTATGACAGGTGTAACACAGTGTTGTCACTATGACAGGTGTAACACAGTGTTGTCACTATGACAGGTGTAACACAGTGTTGTCACTATGACAGGTGTAACACAGTGTTGTAACTATGACGGGTGTAACCGTGCTCCAGGGGCAGTGTTCATTCATTGTCTTTACTGTAGCATAAAAAATGCAAATGGCCTTAAAACGCCACAATACTCAGTCACCATATTTAAGTACCCAAAATAAAGACTCGACAAAAATATAAATTCAATCGGATCAGAAATATTGGAGGAAACAGGATTAAAACCTGATGCTAACCGCCCATAGAAAATACATGGGTACGGCTAGTAGCTACTATTAGCAAACAAATTCACTTACCAACTCGGCTTAATATCTCAATATCGACACACTCTTTCGTCGCAACTCGGCCCTAATGGTCGGCACCTATAAGTTTACAATTAGTTCTAAAATGTTGGACGGTTGTTTTTACGATATGCAGGCAAACGACAACTTTAAAACATACCGGCTTCAGATGTCCCCAGACCTAACCAAGTAGTGCAGGAATGATCTCTGGGATCACTAGCGCCCTCTACCACCAGGAGGCCGGAGAACATGAGCCTCGCATTGTACGTGTTTCGCAGCCGTTTTATGATTGCCCAGCACAAGAAATACGTTACACACATACAGTTGTTGACAAATACACTGTACATTATATTCCTCAGCTAACTAAACTATGGAAATGAATGAATGAATGAATGAATGGGTTTATTTTGAGCCATGCAAACAAAACAAGAGAATGACATAAAATACAAAAGAAATATATAGATACATTATTTTTACACCTACATTGAAAACATTACATGTGCCTAATCTTTTGTAGATGTCAAGATTGGCTCAAAAGGGAGTGGGAAGAAGTAAACTTATTAGGTCCCACCATGTATAATATAATTCATATAGCAATACGGTGTCACTGCACAGCAGACAGCAGTTATCCGAGTCATTGCGCAATCCATGGTGAGGCTCAGCTGGCCGTGATTGTAATTGTCAGTATTTGAACGGCAAATGTGAAAATTAAGCGCTTTTGAATAAAAAATAATTTAAAACTGGTGAATTTAAATGGAAAATAACTTTATAGTATAATCACTGGATACATATAACAATATCATTCTTTTTTTTCTTTTAAAATGTTTTTCTTTCCATGATGGCAGGTGAGACGGGGCCTCACCTGCCTCCCCTTACTGCACGTCACTGTGTAGGGCGTAGCGAGGGGATGTATATTGTAGCGTCCTGGAAGAGTTAGTGCTGCAAGGGATTCTTGGTATTTGTTCTGTTGTGTTTATGTTGTGTTACGGTGTGGATGTTCTCCCGAAATGTGTTTGTCATTCTTGGGGCGGCATGGCGTAGAGGGTAGAGCGGCCGTGCCAGAAACTTGAGGGTTGCAGGTTCGCTCCCCGCCTATTGACATCCAAATCGCTGCCGTTGTGTCCTTGGACAGGACATATCACCCTTGCCCCCGGTGACGCTCACACTGGTGAATGAATGATGGTGGTCGGAGGGGCCGTAGGCGCAAACTGGCAGCCACGCTTCCATCAGTCTACCCCAGGGCAGCTGTGGCTACAGATGTAGCTTACCACCACCAGGTGTGAATGAACGATGGGTTTCCACTTCTTTGTGAGCGCTTTGAGTATCTAGTAATAGAAAAGTGCGATATAAATCAAATCCATTATTATTATTATTATTATTGCAGTGCCTTTAAGGTTTATTGGCGCGCTGTACTTCTCCCTACGTCCGTGTACCACTCCGTACAGCGGCGTCTTAAAAAGTCATAAATTCTACTTTTTGAAACAGATACCGATAATTTCCGATATAACATTTTAAAGCTTTTTTCGGATGAAAATATCGGCAGCCCGATATTTCCGGACATCCTTAATTTTGAGTTATCACGCCATGATTTTGAACAGATCTCACTCTCTGTGGCCCCTGAGCTTAAATGAGTTTGACTAAGTACCCATAGAAAAAAACAAAAACCTAATCATGGATGAATGAAACTTGAGAAAAAACCCTTGTGAATAAACGGCGTTGCTAATGGGCTGTGATGGGCTGTGATGTACCGAATACTATTTAAGACACTTGGTCATCACGGACGTTATTATTAGCGACTGCCATAAATTCTGCCTTTCCAAAGATTTAAATATTCAGCTCTCCATGATTCACTACCTCTAATTAGACCATAGGCTGGGAAAGAAATATTAACACTGGACTTGCCATGCTTCTTTTAATTGGCTCAACTTGCTTGATTAACTGTGGCTATCAAGTATTTAGCCACGGTGCTAAATATGGTTTTTGATACTAGGAGTTTCCTTTCCGGAGATGCTTTACTGGCTGCACACCTCAGTAGGCAAACAGTATTGTCTTTTAACCTGACATCAGGAGTGAGCCTGTTCCATTACAGAGCTGATTGGTACGGCACATCCATTACACACACCAGTAGGTCGCGCTGACAGATTTACAGTTCCTGTTCATCTGCTCCTGGTCCTGGCTCGCCTGTCCGCTGTCTCCACTCCAGTGCCCTCATGATGGTAATATAATAGTCCGGCAGTTCTTCTTATATAAATCATCATTCAAAGTGTAATGGTAGCAGCCTGAAAGAAACACTTTCATTGACAAATGCCCACATCCTTTGGAATAAACGCGCTTTGCAGTTTGTTTCTGCTAAACTTCCAAGTGAGTCAAGATAGGACAGGATAGGACTGAATTCATCCCACAATGCACGGCCAGAGGCAAGAACAGACCCAGCAAATCAAACAAAGAGAGCCCACTCCATCCTTAGAATTAGACTAACTTGATATAACCGCAAGGGAAATTGTTCTGCAGAGTTGCTCAGTTACGAAGTATGGAAAGGATAATGCAAGTACCATATGTAGCAATATACTAACGTTATAATAATAACATGACTAGTTGTTTGGACCATCTCAACTGTGGGACACAGGTGCAAAATAACTCACTGTGGATTAAGGGATGTAACACACCAGACGAGGCTTCAGAGGACGAAAGATACCCAGACGTGTGGGCCGACCTGTCCTGTTACGTTTGCAGGAGGGAGTTGTGACGGCACAGAACCATACGAGGGCAATATTGCTCTATGTATTTATTACAAAAGTTTGTACTAACGTTATAAAAATAATGTTATCTATAGCGCAGGGTGAGGGGGTGAAACTGCCGTACAATGTGAGCGGAGAAATTAAACTGTCTTCTAGCCTAAGAGTGTTTGACCTTTCTGTAAAAAAATGTGTTGTTGGGAAACCATCAAAAACATGACTAGTTGTTTGGACCATCTCAACTGTGGGACCCAGGTGCAAAATAACTCACTGTGGATTAAGGGACGTAACACACCAGATGAGGCTTCAGAGGACGAAAGATAACCCAGGCGTGTGGGCCGACCTGTCCTGTTACGTATGCAGGAGGGAGTTGTGACGGCTCAGAATATTACAGGGGCAATATTGCTCTATGTATTTATTACAAAAGTTTGTACTAACGTTATAAAAATAATGTTATCTATAGCGCAGGGTGAGGGGGTGAAACTGCCGTACAATGTGAGCGGAGAAATTAAACTGTCTTCTAGCCTAAGAGTGTTTGACCTTGCTGTAGAAAAATGTGTTGTTGGGAAACCATCAAAAACATGACTAGTTGTTTGGACCATCTCTACTGTAGGACACAGGTGCAAAAGAACTCAATGTGGATTAAGGGACGTAACACACCAGACGAGGCTTCTTTGGACGAAAGATACCCAAGCGTGTGGGCCGACCTGTCCTGTTACGTTTGCAGGAGGGAGTTGTGACGGCACAGAACCATACGGGGGCAATATTGCTCTATGTATTTATTACAAAAGTTTGTACTAATGTTATAAAAATAATGTTATCTATAGCGGGGGGTGAGGGGGTGAAACTGCCATACAATGTGAGCGGAGAAATTAAACTGTCTTCTAGCCTAAGAGTGTTTGACCTTGCTGTAAAAAAATGTGTTGATGGGAAACCATCAAAAACATGACTAGTTGTTTGGACCATCTCAATTTAAGGACACAGGGGCAAAATAACTCACTGTGGATTAAGGGACGTAACACACCAGACGAGGCTTCAGAGGACGAAAGATAACCCAGGCGTGTGGGCCGACCTGTCCTGTTACGTTTGCAGGAGGGAGTTGTGACGGCACAGAACCATACGAGGGCAATATTGCTCTATGTATTTATTACAAAAGTTTGTACTAACGTTATAAAAATAACGTTATCTATAGCGGGGGGGTGAAACTGCGGTACAATGTGAGCGGAGAAATTAAACTGTCTTCTAGCCTAAGAGTGTTTGACCTTGCGGTAAAAAAATGTGTTGTTGGGAAACCATCAAAAACATGACTAGTTGTTTGGACCATCTCAACTGTGGGACCCAGGTGCAAAATAACTCACTGTGGATTAAGGGACGTAACACACCAGATGAGGCTTCAGAGGACGAAAGATAACCCAGGCGTGTGGGCCGACCTGTTCTGTTACGTATGCAGGAGGGAGTTGTGACGGCTCAGAATCATACAGGGGCAATATTGCTGTATGTATTTATTACAAAAGTTTGTACTAACGTTATAAAAATAATGTTATCTATAGCGGAGGGTGAGGGGGTGAAACTGCCGTACAATGTGAGCGGAGAAATTAAACTGTCTTCTAGCCTAAGAGTGTTTGAACTTGCTGTAGAAAAATGTGTTGTTGGGAAACCATCAAAAACATGACTAGTTGTTTGGACCATCTCTACTGTAGGACACAGGTGCAAAAGAACTCAATGTGGATTAAGGGACGTAACACACCAGACGAGGCTTCTTTGGACGAAAGATACCCAAGCGTGTGGGCCGACCTGTCCTGTTACGTTTGCAGGAGGGAGTTGTGACGGCACAGAACCATACGGGGGCAATATTGCTCTATGTATTTATTACAAAAGTTTGTACTAACGTTATAAAAATAATGTTATCTATAGCGGGGGGTGAGGGGGTGAAACTGCCATACAATGTGAGCGGAGAAATTAAACTGTCTTCTAGCCTAAGAGTGTTTGACCTTGCTGTAAAAAAATGTGTTGATGGGAAACCATCAAAAACATGACTAGTTGTTTGGACCATCTCAATTTAAGGACACAGGGGCAAAATAACTCACTGTGGATTAAGGGACGTAACACACCAGACGAGGCTTCAGAGGACGAAAGATACCCAGGCGTGTGGGCCGACCTGTCCTGTTACGTTTGCAGGAGGGAGTTGTGACGGCACAGAACCATACGAGGGCAATATTGCTCTATGTATTTATTACAAAAGTTTGTACTAACGTTATAAAAATAATGTTATCTATAGCGGAGGGTGAGGGGGTGAAACTGCCGTACAATGTGAGCTGAGAAATTAAACTGTCTTCTAGCCTATGAGTGTTTGACTTTGCTGTAAAAAAATGTGTTGATGGGAAACCATCAAAAATATGACTAGTTTTTTGGACCATCTCTACTGTAGGACACAGGTGCAAAAGAACTCAATGTGGATTAAGGGACGTAACACACCAGACGAGGCTTCTTTGGACGAAAGATACCCAAGCGTGTGGGCCGACCTGTCCTGTTACGTTTGCAGGAGGGAGTTGTGACGGCACAGAACCATACGAGGGCAATATTGCTCTATGTATTTATTACAAAAGTTTGTACTAACGTTATAAAAATAACGTTATCTATAGCGGGGGGGGGGGGGGTGGGGGGGGTGGTGAAACTGCGGTACAATGTGAGCGGAGAAATTAAACTGTCTTCTAGCCTAAGAGTGTTTGACCTCGCGGTAAAAAAAATGTGTTGTTGGGAAACCAACAAAAACATGACTAGTTGTTTGGACCATCTCAACTGTGGGACAAAGGTGCAAAAGAACTCACTGTGGATTAAAGGACGTAACACACCAGACGAAGCTTCATAGGACGAAAGATACCCAAGCATGTGGGCCGACCTGTTCTGTTACGTTTGCAGGAGGGAGTTGTGACGGCGCAGAACCATACGGGGGCAATACTGCTCTATGTATTTATTACAAAAGTTTGTACTAACGTTATAAAAATAACGTTAGAAAATAGCAGGAGGGAGGGGTGGTGAAACTGCGGGACAATGTGAGCGGAGAAATTAAACTGTCTTTTGCCTAAGAGTGTTCGACATTGCGGTAAAAAAAATGTGTCGTTGGGAAACCATCAAAAACATGACTAGTTGTTTGGACCATCTCAATTTAAGGACACAGGGGCAAAATAACTCACTGTGGATTAAGGGACGTAACACACCAGACGAGGCTTCTTTGGACGAAAGATACCCAAGCGTGTGGCCCGACCTGTCCTGTTACGTTTGCAGGAGGGAGTTGTGACGGCTCAGAATCATACAGGGGCAATATTGCTCTATGTATTTATTACAAAAGTTTGTACTAACGTTATAAAAATAATGTTATCTATAGCGGGGGGTGAGGGGGTGAAACTGCCGTACAATGTGCGCGGAGAAATTAAACTGTCTTCTAGCCTAAGAGTGTTTGACCTTGCTGTAAAAAAAATTGTTGATGGGAAACAATCAAAAACATGACTAGTTGTTTGGACCATCTCTACTGTAGGACACAGGTGCAAAAGAACTCAATGTGGATTAAGGGACGTAACACACCAGACGAGGGTTCTTTGGACGAAAGATACCCAAGCGTGTGGGCCGACCTGTCCTGTTACGTTTGCAGGAGGGAGTTGTGACGGCGCAGAATCATACAGGGGCAATATTGCTCTATGTATTTATTACAAAAGTTTGTACTAACGGTATAAAAATAATGTTATCTATAGCGGAGGGTGAGGGGGTGAAACTGCGGTACAATGTGAGCGGAGAAATTAAACTGTCTTCTACCTAAGCGTGTTTGACCTTGCGGTAAAAAAAGTGTTGTTGGCAAACCATCAAAAACATAAGTAGTTGTTTGGACCATCTCAACTGTGGGACATAGGTGCAAAAGAACTCAGTGTTGAATAAGGGACGTAACACACCAGACGAAAGCTTCAGAGGACAAAAGATACCCAGGCGTGGGGCCGACCTGTTCTGTTACGTTTGCAGGAGGGAGTTGTGACGGCACAGAACCATACAGGGGAAATATTGCTCTATGTGTTTGTTATATACATAACAATATAATACAATAAATAATGAACAATATATTTAATTAAACCACAAAATAATGGAGAGTAACAAAACCCAAAGGGGTGTATGGTGTAAGACTAAGTGCAGGAATTAATTGCAGAGTGTTTACCAGAAGTTATGAGTGAGAGGCGGAAGATCAAGAGGACAAGGTAGAGCTCGGAGGTTGTAAAGGCAAGCAGGAAGTCGGGGGCTAAGCGGCGCCTCAACAGGTCCGTGTCCAAAGTGAGGGGTCGAAATCCAAGAGGCAGTCCAGTAAGCGGGATTTAGGTTGAATATTTAACCAATTTATTTGGTAGAATTAACCCAGCATCGCAGTTAAAATGACCCAGCATTAGGTGTGAATATATAACCAATTTATGTGGTAGAACTAACCGAGCATTCCAGTTGAAATGACCCAGCATTTGAGTTGAATATATAACTAATTTATGTGGTAGAATTAACCCAGCATCGCAGTTAAAATGACCCAGCATTAGGTGTGAATGTATAACTAATGTATGTGGTAGAATTAACCTAGCATCCCAGTTAAAATGACCCAGCATTTGGATCGAATATATAACCAATTTATGTGGTGGAATTACTGCCGCACCGCAGTTAAAATTACCCAGCATTTGGGTTGAATATGTAAGCAATTTATGTGGTAGAATTAACCCAGCATCACAGTTAAAATGATCCAGCATTAGGTGTGAATATATAACCAATTTATGTGGTAGAATTAACCCATAATTCCAGTTAAAATGATCCAGCATTTGGGTTAAATGTATAACTAATTTATGTGGTAGAATTAACCTAGCATCCCAGTTAAAATGACCCAGCATTTGGGTTAAATATATAACCAATTTATGTGGTAGAATTAACCCAGCATTGCGATTAAAATGATCCAGCATTAGGTGTGAATATACAATCAATTTATGTGGTAGAATTAAACCAGCGTCCCAGTTAAAATGACCCAGTATTTAGGTTGAATATGTAAGCAATGTATGTGGTAGAATTAACCCAGAGTTTGGGTTGTATATATAACCGATTTAGGTGCTAGAATCAACCCACTATTGCATTTAAAATGACCCTGCATTTGGGTTGAATATGTAACCAATTTATGTGGTAAAATTAACCCGGAATTGCAGTTAAAATGACCCAGCATTTGGGTTGAATATATAACCAATTTATGTGGTAAAATTAACCCAGCATCACAGTTGAAATGACCTAGCATTTGGGTTGAATATATAACCAATTTATGTGGTAGAATTAACCGAGCATCCTAGTTAAATGACCCAGCATTTGGGTTAAATATATAACCAATTTATGTGGTACAATTAACCCAGCATTGCAGTTAAAATGACCCAGCATTTGGGTTGAATATATAACCAATTTATGTGGTAGAATTAACCCAGCATCCCAGTTAAAATGACCCAGCATTTGAGTTAAATATATAACCAATTTATGTGGTACAATTAACCCAGCATTGCAGTTAAAATGACCCAGCATTTGGGTTGAATATATAACCAATTTACGTGGTAGAATTAACCCAGCGTCCCAGTTAAAATGACCCAGCGTTTAGGTTGAATATATAACCAATTTAGGTGGTAGAATTAACCCAGCATCGCAGTTAAAATGACCCAGCATTAGGTGTGAATATATAACAAATTTATGTGGTAGAATTAACCCAGCATCCCAGTTGAAATGACCCAGCATTTGGGTTGAATATATAACCAATTTACGTGGTAGAATTAACCCAGCATCCCAGTTGAAATGACCCAGCATTTGGGTTGAATATATAACTAATTTATGTGGTAGAATTAACCCAGCATCCCAGTTGAAATGACCCAGCATTTGGGTTGAATATATAACCAATTTACGTGGTAGAATTAACCCAGCATCCCAGTTGAAATGACCCAGCATTTGGGTTGAATATATAACTAATTTATGTGGTAGAATTAACCCAGCATCCCAGTTAAAATGACCCCGCATTTGGGTTGAATATATAACCAATTTATGTGGTAGAATTAACCCAGCATCCCAGTTAAAATGACCCCGCATTTGGGTTGAATATATAACCAATTTATGTGGTAGAATCAATCCCGCACTGCAGTTAAAGTGACCCAGCATTTGGGTTGAATGTGTAAGCAATTTATGTGGTAGAATTAACCCAACATTGCAGTTAAAATAACAAAGCATTTGGGTTAAATATATAATCAATGCATGTGGTAGAATTAACCCAGCATTGCAATTAAAATGACCCAGCATTAGGTGTGAATATACAATCAATTTATGTGGTAGAATTAACGCAGCATCGCAGTTAAAACGACCCAGCATTTGGGTTGAATATATAAAGTTAAAGTTAGAGAACCAATGATTTTCACACACACTATGTGTGGCAAAATGATTATCTGTTTTTGACCCATCACCCTTGATCACCCCCTGGGAGGTGAAGGGAGCAGTGAGCAGCAGCAGTGGCAGCGCCCGGGAATCATTTGACTGCCAAGCAGGGAGGTAATGGGTCCCATTTTTATAGTGTTTGGCATGACTCGGACGAGGTTTGAACTCACAACCTACCGATCTCAGGACGGACACTAACCACTAGGCCACTGACTAGGTTAACCAATAATATTTTTGAATGTAAGTGTCATTGATTATAAATTACAGAAGAAACTAGAGCTCAGAAATTATTATGTAGAAAGCTGGAACGCAAATGGCGCACGACTAAACTTGAGGTGCACCATCAAGCATGGAGTGATGGTTTAATAACTTATAAACGCATGCTTACCTTAGCTAAAGCTAAATATTACTCAAATCTCATCCACCGTAATAAAAACGATCCTAAATTTTTGTTTAGTACGGTAGCATCGCTAACCCAACAAGGGACACCTTCCAGTAGCTCAACCCACTCAGCTGATGACTTTATGCAATTCTTTAGTAAGAAAATTGAAGTCATTAGAAAGGAGATTAAAGACAATGCGTCCCAGCTACAACGGGGTTCTATTAACACTGACACGATGGTATATACGGCGGATACTGCCCTCCAAAATAGTTTCTCTCGTTTTGAGGAAATAACATTAGAGGAATTGTTACAACGTGTAAATGGAATAAAACAGACAACATGCTTACTTGACCCTCTTCCTGGGAAACTGATCAAGGAGCTCTTTGTATTATTAGGTCCATCAGTGCTAAATATTATAAACTTATCACTCTCCTCGGGCACTGTTCCCCTAGCATTCAAAAAAGCGGTTATTCATCCTCTTCTTAAAAGACCTAACCTCGATCCTGACCTCATGGTGTCTCACCTTCCCTTTATTTCAAAAATCCTTGAAAAAATGGTTGCGGAGCAGTTAAATGAACACTTAGCGTCTAACAATCTATGTGAAACCTTTTAATCCGGTTTCAGGGCAAATCACTCCACGGAGACAGCCCTCGCAAAAATGACTAATGATCTATTGCTAACGATGGATTCTGATGCGTCATCTATGTTGCTGCTCCTCGATCTTAGCGCTGCTTTCGATACCGTCGATCATAATATTTTATTAGAACGTATCAAAACACGAATTGGTATGTCGGACTTAGCCCTGTCTTGGTTTAACTCTTATCTTACTGATAGGATGCAGTGTGTCTCCCATAACAATGTGACCTCGGACTACGTTAAGGTAACGTGTGGAGTTCCCCAGGGTTCGGTCCTTGGCCCTGCACTCTTCAGCATCTACATGCTGCCACTAGGTGACATTATACGCAAATATGGTGTTAGCTTTCACTGTTATGCTGATGACACCCAACTCTACATGCCCCTAAAGCTGACCAACACGCCTGATTGTAGTCAGCTGGAGGCGTGTCTTAATGAGATTAAACAATGGATGTCCGCTAACTTTTTGCAACCTAATGCCAAAAAAACGGAAATGCTGATTATCGGTCCTGCTAGACACCGACCTCTATTTAATAATACAACTCTAACATTTGACAACCAAACAATTAAACAAGGCGACACGGTAAAGAATCTGGGTATTATCTTCGACCCAACTCTCTCCTTTGAGGCACACATTAAAAGCGTTACTAAAACGGCCTTCTTTCATCTCCGTAATATCGCTAAAATTCGCTCCATTCTGTCCACTAAAGACGCTGAGATCATTATCCATGCGTTTGTTACGTCTCGCCTCGACTACTGTAACGTATTATTTTTGGGTCTCCCCATGTCTAGCATTAAAAGATTACAGTTGGTTCAAAATGCGGCTGCTAGACTTTTGACAAGAACAAGAAAGTTTGATCACATTACGCCTGTACTGGCTCACCTGCACTGGCTTCCTGTGCACTTAAGATGTGACTTTAAGGTTTTACTACTTACGTATAAAATACTACACGGTCTAGCTCCATCCTATCTTGCAGATTGTATTGTACCATATGTCCCGGCAAGAAATCTGCGTTCAAAGGACTCCGGCTTGCTAGTGATTCCCAAAGCCCAAAAAAAGTCTGCGGGCTATAGAGCGTTTTCCGTTCGGGCTCCAGTACTCTGGAATGCCCTCCCGGTAACAGTTCGAGATGCCACCTCAGTAGAAGCATTTAAGTCTCACCTTAAAACTCATTTGTATACTCTAGCCTTTAAATAGACTCCCTTTTTAGACCAGTTGATCTGCTGTTTCTTTTCTTTTTCTTCTATGTCCCACTCTCCCCTGTGGAGGGGGTCCGGTCCGATCCGGTGGCCATGTACTGCTTGCCTGTGTATCGGCTGGGGACATCTCTGCGCTGCTGATCCGCCTCCGATTGGGATGGTTTCCTGCTGGCTCCGCTGTGAACGGGACTCTCGCTGCTGTGTTGGATTCGCTTTGGACTGGACTCTCGCGACTGTGTTGGATCCATTATGGATTGAACTTTCACAGTATCATGTTAGACCCGCTCGACATCCATTGCTTTCCTCCTCTCTAAGGTTCTCATAGTCATCATTGTCACCGACGTTATTGTCACCGACGTCCCACTGGGTGTGAGTTTTCCTTGCCCTTATGTGGGCCTACCGAGGATGTCGTGGTGGTTTGTGCAGCCCTTTGAGACACTAGTGATTTAGGGCTATATAAGTAAACATTGATTGATGATTGATTGATAACTGGGGCAGAAAAAAACACTGTTTTATAATATTAAGGATACCCTCACATAGTCACCTTTACAAGCTGCAAACCTGGAAGTGAGATGCGGCGAGGGACGACTGCGCTACAATACTCACTAGGCTGCAGTCAGCTTTGTATCCCACAATAAAACCTTAGGCCGGCCCTGCTTTGGAATGCAAAGGGTGCGAAAAAAGAAAAACTGTTGAGTCAAGTTTATCTGGTTCTGCCACTTAAAAAAGCCGTGGAAGTCTCCCACACTCGCCCCAGGCCTTACTCACGGTTTGTGTGTATTTTTTTTTTAAACACACAATCATTGCGCTTTGTTTAAACCTGGACATTGCAGAATTGGATGAGTAGTCAGTAACTTTGGATGAGAGATTATTTATATACAAACCCCCAAAACCGAATACAATGATTTGCAAATCCTTTTCAACCTATATTGAATTATATAGACTGCTCAGACAAGATACTTTACATTCGAACTGGTAAACTTGAGTTATTTTATGAAATTATTCGCTCATTTGGAATATGATGCCTGTGACGTGTTTCAAAAAAGCTGGCACGAGTGGCGATAAAGTTGAGGAATGCTCATCAAACACTTATTTGGAACACCCCACAGGTGAACAGGCTAATTGGGAACAGCTGGGTACCATGATTGGGTATAAAAGCAGCTTCTATGAAATGCTCAGTCATTCACAAACAAGGATGGGGCGAGGGTCACCACTTTGTCAACAAATGCGTGAGCAAATTTTCCAACAGTTTAAGAACAACATTTCTCAATCAGCTACTGCAAGAAATTTTGGGATTTCACCATCTACGGTCTGTAATATCATCAAAAGGTTCAGAGAATCTGGAGAAATCAATGCACGTAAGCGGCATGGCTGAAAACCAACATAGAATGACTGTGACCTTCGATCTCTCAGGCGGTACAGCATCAAAAAGAGACATCAGTGTGTAAAGGATATCACCACATAGGCTTAGGAACACTTCAGAAAACTACTGTCAGTAACTACAGTTGGTCGCTACATCTGTAACTGCAAGTTAAAACTCTACTACGCAAAGTGAAAGCCATTTATCTGTCACAACTAGGCTTGGATTGAAGTTGTTTATTCGATGCAGAGAATGATTTGCACGGGCGAGACGTGACAGTGAGTACATCTTTTAATTATATAATATATACAAAACAGGGAAAACAAAAACGATTGCTCAATGGCATGAAAGACAATTTAACTATAAACTTAAACAGCACGATGGCAAGACTAAAGACATGAAACAAAAGAGTGCACTGTGACATAAATACAAAACTTACGTGGATCAAAACAAGGGCATTGATAGCGAGGTCTTACAGGGCATGAAGGTAGCGCAGCATGGGTAGGGTGCGTGTGTGTGTGAAGATCCCAGAATGAAGACAAGAAAAAGAGTGACTTAAGTAGCTATGATAATTGGTGAAAACAGGTGTGAGGCTGAGGACAGGGACGTGACATGACAGGTGAAAAGTAATGAGTTGGCATGGAGACGAAAACAAACCAGGAAGTGCTAAGACAGAACTTAAATGTCCAAAAAACTAAACATAACCTGACCAAAACCAAAATATAAACTTACAGGCTTGACATTGTCAACAACACCCAGAAACGCCGCCGGCTTTGCTGGGCCCGAGCTCATTTAAGTTGGACTGATTCAAAGTGGAAAAGTGTTCTGTGGTCTGACGAGTCGAGATGGTATAGAAGCAGCTCCCAGGAAATGCTCAGTCATTTACAAACAAGGAAGGGGCGAGGGTCACCACTTTGTCAACAAACGCGTGAGCAAATTGTTCAACAGTTTAAGAACAACATTTCTCAACTAGACAATCTCACCATCTACGGTCCGTATTACCATCAAAAGGTTCAGGGAATCTGGATAAATCACTGCACGTAAGCGGCAAGGCTGAAAACCAACATTGACTGTCTGTGACTTTCGTTCTTTTGATGCATCAAAAAATGACATCAGTGTGTAAATGATATTACCGCATCTGGAAGTGCAAGTTGAAACTCTACTATGCAAATCAAAAGCCATTTATCAACAACACCCAGTTTTCGAGCTCATCTAAGATGGACTGATGCAAAGTGGAAAAGTGTTCTGTGGTCTGACGAGTCCACATTTCAAATTGTTTTTGGAAACTGTGGACGTTGTGTCCTTGGGACCAAAGAGGAAAAGAACCATCTGGATTGTCCTAGGCGCAAGGTTGAAAAGCCAGCATCTCTGATGGTATGGGGGTGTATTAGTCCCCAAGGCATGGGTAACTTACAAATCTGTGAAGGCACCATTAATGCTGAAAGGTACATACAGGTTTTGGACCAACATATTTTGCCATTCAAGCAACGTTATCATGGCCGCCCCTGCTTATTTCAGCAAGACAATGCCAAGCCACATGTTCCAACAGCGTGGCTTCATAGTAAAAGAGTGCGGGTACTAGACTGGCTGGCCTGTAGTCCAGACCTGTCTCCCATTGAAAATGTGTGGTGCATTATGGAGCCTAAAATACCACAACGGAGACCCCGGACTGTTAAACAACATAACCTGTACATCAAGCAAGAATGGGAAATAATTCCATCTGAAAAGCTTCACAAATTGATCTCCTCAGTTCCGAAACGTTTACTGAGTGTTGTTAAAAGGAAAGGCCAGATATATATATATATCTATATCGCTTTCACTCACTTGCCACTTTTCCACTAATGCAGGGGTAGGCAACCCAGAACGTTGAAAGAGCCATTTTGGACCCAAATAACAACGCGGTCAAGCGCCATTTATATAAAACTCTTACATTAAACTTTCATATTAGGATGGGGGCCACAAAATAACGTATTGCTGGCTGCAATTGATACCCCTGTTTTAGAATCTCTAATTAAGCCAGTGGTTCTCAGCTATTTTTTGCCGTGCAACTGTTACGGATTGCTTTTTTGTCCCGCCTTTGTGTGGATTATATTCATTTATTTATGTGTACAATCGCCTGATCATCAAAATAGCATCATAAAAAAAAACCCCACATTCATCATCTATCATGTGCAACGACTTAAAGACCGTAATAATACGTGTACTGTATCTTATTACCCTCACCTGACCTGAGTCTCTAAAGCCTTGGTAGATATATGAATGAAGGACAGGCTGCAGCTAGCCCGTGACCCCAATCAGGACAAGCGGTGTAGAAAATGAATTATTAACTTAACGCCTAATATTTAAACAAGGCTGCTCACTGTGCTATTCTCACAAGACAGAAAAAATAAGTGTTTTTATAAACTTCACACAGTAACGTTCGAAACTTTTTACAATTCTGCTGCGGAGTTTTGAGGCTTAAAACAAATACACCCGTCTTCTCTTTTCTCACCGTATTTACAACTAGAAAATTCCCGCAGAAATTTTGATGGACCTGCTATCTGTTCGCGGTACTTTAAAAAGCATGCCGAGTGTCTGCATCCGAGAGTTTTAGGTGTAACTGTACAGAATGAGCTACAGAGCGAGCCTAAAACGGTAGCATGCTAACATTAAAAATGCTAAAGTTAGAGTGAAGTTGTTGTGACCCGGTCCTTGATCACATCTTGTGTTCATGTTCGAATCCTGTTTTGTGTTTTGTTTACTTCTGGACTCTGCCGAGCACTGTGTTTGAGCACTTCTTTGTTTATATTCGTCACCATGGCAACCTCATTTGCTTCACCTGCACTGGCGCCTGACGCACACCCGTTTTGAATTATTGTGTTGTATTTAAGACCGCCTGCTACCTCAGTTCCTCCTGGCCAGTTTGTTTGTTTCCTGCAACAGTTACGTGAGTTTTGCCTATTTTGTATTCTGACTGCTAAGTGTAACTTGCCTCCGCGCGTTTGGCTCACGCCATTTGGACTCTGAACTCTGCTTGTTGCTTGTATTAGCATTTAGCTTTCTGTGCTAAGGCACGCCTTTGAATTGCTCTTTTTTTACAAGTGTTCTTTTGTTGTATTTTACATTAAAACCTGCTCTTACCTTCATTTCTGCCTGCTGTGATCCCATGCACCGAAGGGTGACACTCCACGCGCATCCACGATGCGTCGCTCGCGTAACAGAAGCACTTGAAAAAATAAAAAAAAAGGCGACGGCAGTGGGAGCGATTCAGATCTTATTAGACACATTTACTAGGATAATTCTGGAAAATCCCTTATCTGCTTATTGTGTTACTACTGTTTTAGTGAGATTATAAAGTCATACCTGAAAGCCGGAGGGGTGTGGTGACCGCCAGTGTCTCTGAGGGAAGCCATGGAGGCGCCGAGAAAGTCACAGCTGCCTTTTTGACGGTTGCTGCAGGAGGACGCAAACTTCGCTCAAGTATCCAGTAAGAGCCGACTTAATATCACAATTTTCTTATTCAAAAACTTGCTGGTTGACACGTGGTAGAGAAACATGTTCGCTTGACCGCTCTTTTCCATATTAAAGTTTCACAACAAACAAAGAAACGCCGGCTGCGATTCAGATGTTATTAATTGAACAAATTGCAAAAAATTCAGCAACACAGATGTCCAAAATACTGTGTAATTATGCGATGAAAAGAGACGACTTTTAGCCGTAAGTGGTGCTGCGCTAAAATGTCCCCTCCAACCAATAACGTCACAAGCACGTGTCATCATTCCGCGACGTTTTCAACAAGAAACTCCGCGGGAAATTTAAAATTGCAATTTAGTAAACTAAAAAAGCCGTATTGGCATGTGTTGCAATGTTAATATTTCCTCATTGATATATAAACTATCAGACTGCATGGTGGGTAGTAGTGGGTTTCAGTAGGCCTTTAAGATGTTGTTGTGCTAAATCCTGGTTCCACTTGATGGTCTTTGGTCTTATGGTAGGGTTAAAACTGTACTTAAAATCTACTCCATTTATAGTACAAATGATGATTTAGGTAGTTTTTAACATTTAGTCAATGGGTGAGTAGGGGAAGGATATATATGGCCACACGTGTGAGGAAGAGGTGGGGAGGGTTAATCATTTTGCAATGCTGTCTGCTGAAAATGATGGAAAGTGCCACCCTACATATTGTAGGAATGAGATAAATGTTCTTTTTTTAATTCATAGTCATGTTTAAAGGCCTACTGAAATGACATTTTCTTATTTAAAAGGGGATAGCAGGTCCATTCTATGTGTCGTACTTGATCATTTCGTGATATTGCCATATTTTTGCTGAAAGGATTTAGTAGAGAACATCCACGATAAAGTTCGCAACTTTTGCTCGCTAATAAAAAAGCCTTGCCTGTACCGGAAGCAGCAGACGATGTGCACGTGACGTCATGGGTTGTGGAGTTCCTCACATCCTCACATTGTTTATAATGGGAGCCTCCAACAAAATGTGCTATTCGGACCGAAAAAACGACAATTTCCCCATTAATTTGAGCGAGGATGAAAGATTTGTGGCTGAGGATATTGATAGCGAAGACTAGAAAAAAATAATATAAAAATAAAGTAAAAAAAAAAATAAAGGCGATCGCATTGGGAGCGATTCAGATGTTTTTAGACACATTTACTAGGATAATTTTGGGAAATCCCTTATTTTTCTATTGTGTTGCTAGTTTTTTAGTGAGTTAAATAGTACCTGATAGTCGGAGGTGTGCGTCCACGGGTGTCTTGACGCCAGTGTCTGAGGGAATTAGTCACGGCAGCAGCAGCACGACAAGTTCCGCGGATCTCCGGTGAGAGGCGACTTTTTACCACAATTTTCTCACCGAAACCTGCTGGTTGACAAGTGGTCGGGATCCATGTTCGCTAGACCGCTCTGATCCATAGTAAAGCTTCACCTACGGGAATTTTGAACAAGGAATCACCGTGTGTTTGTGTGGCTAAAGGCTAAAGCTTCCCAACTCTATCTTTATACTTTGACTTCTCCATTATTAATTGAACAAATTGCAAAACATTCAGCAACACAGATGTCCAAAATACTGTGTAATTGCACGATGAGAAGAGACGACTTTTAGCCGCTAGTGGTGCTGGCTAATATGTCCCATCCAACTCGAGACGTCACGCGCAAGCGTCATCATTCTGCGACGTTTTCAACAAGAAACTCCGCGGGAAATTTAAAATTGTAATTTAGTAAACTAAACCGGCCGTATTGGCATGTGTTGTAATGTTAATATTTCATCATTGATATATGAACTATCAGACTGCGTGGTCGCTAGTAGTGGGTTTCAGTAGGCCTTTAAAGCAACTAGTATTTCCCATGTAGTGTGTCTTCTGACCAAGGATTGGAATTGGGGGTAAAATCACCAAAAATGATTCCCAGGAGCGGCCACCGCTGCTGCTCACTGCTCCCCTCACCTCCCAGCAGGTGTTTAGAGGTTAGGGGTCAAATGCACAGAATAATTTTACTGCGACAATCATTGGTACTTTACTTTTTTATCTTATGTCCGCTTGTAAACACTTTATTTTGTCTTAAGGGCTCCTGTTTGTAGGCACACAGAGCTGTTTTGGCCAGTTCCTTATCTGATTTGAAGAAGCAACCGTGCTCCTTTCTGGGCAAGAGCAGCTGTTTTCGCTCTACATAAGCTGACTCTTTTTTTAGGATTTTGACCTTTTCTTGCTGATGCTATGGTTGCGTTGTAAGGGCTGGTCTCCTGAAACTTCAATAAAACTTAGTATTATACCATTCTATCTCGATGGTTCTTCTTACTCAACATACAGTAAATGTCATCCAAAAAAATGTGGGATTGACCGGTGTGTTTTATTCCCTGAAAGGAAGACTGGTCGCGCGCAACAATAGTAACTGGCGCTGTGGTCAAAGTTGCCATCGCCACAAAACATCTGTTTGGCGACTAGAGTGGCTCGTGCACTCTGCCCAATTTGTCACTTTTCATGTGTCAGGTAAACTGTGAGGAATGGCGCCATATGAATGCCCTTCCTACTGTAACGATTAGGGGTATCAGAAAACAAATCGTATTATTCGTGATTCTAATTTATAACGATTCTTAAATGATTAAAAAAATAATTTCAAAAATAAAAAAATGTGTATAACTTTTAATTTGTCAAATCATATAATTGATCATATCTGGTGTACAGATTTACTTTAGAAAAGAGAAGTGTTGGATACTTCTCTTGTTGTCTTATTTGTATTTTACTTTTTTAAATATTTGGGTAGAATTTTATCAAACTAAACCTGTTTTCTTTCAGGTAATATAGAAATGATCAATACAGATAACTTCCTGCTTCTCAAGAACGATACAGATCAACTTATTTATATATATATTTATATTTAAAATAAACTGTTAAAATTGTTGTGGAGGGGGGCGTGGCCTGCGGGCCTGCCGCGGAACGGGGTGTGCCAGGACCGGCCTTGAAGACAGCAACAGGCGAGTAGATGGCCCAGGTGGGCCTTGTTATCTAATCACCTGTCGCCTTTATTAGCAGCAGCCGGATTGAGACACGCGGTTGGAGTTGGAGGTGCTGATGAGTGGACACCCAGAAAAAGGCATTTTGCTGGAAAGCAAAAGCCTTGCACTATTTTATGGAAATAAAAAAGTGTGGTACCCTGAAATCCTGGCT
The DNA here is from genome assembly GCF_033978795.1 of Nerophis ophidion. Lineage (NCBI taxonomy): Eukaryota > Metazoa > Chordata > Actinopteri > Syngnathiformes > Syngnathidae > Nerophis > Nerophis ophidion. The sequence continues at coordinate 27,949,435 of NC_084633.1, read as the reverse complement.
CTCGTGGCAACCTCAACATTTTTTATACTGTATATATATATATATATTTTTTTTGTAGGTTTAACTCTATTTCTCTAACATGTCTCTTTTTTGGCTTTCCAAACACAGTCGTATAGTGATGCTGGCGTTTCAGGTGGCTGATGAGGTTTGATGTGTTAAAGCCCGATGTTTCTTTTTCTTTTCAAATGGCACAAAAACGTCTTCCTCTTAAACAGTGAATGAGTCCTAAACGTTCGATGCCATGTTTGTTTACAATGAGCTCAGGGGAATATTTTCTTTTTTAAATTGGTTATCAGGGCTACACTTTAGAATTTATCGGTGTGACATCATAATTGTGACTCATATCAGCACGATGATGAGCTGATATTAATCATGTATCACTACTTATATCACAAAGCTAACATACAGGTTGTTCTGTTTTTTCTTTAAAAAAATCTATATATTTTATCTGCTTTGAAAAGGAAATATATCATAATGGCGGGTGGGTTACTTTTTATTCAGTAATAATATTGATTAATAAATATGTGATGAGAAAGTATAAAATGTCGGCATAATACAATGCCGCTGATAACGCCTCCTTTTTTATATATATATTCCGATCACGGAAGTCTATCTCTTTGCCTAGCTTGGTACACATGTGTACATCCTACTTCTACTAGGTAGTGAAAAGAACTGTTTATTAGATTGAGGACTGCTTCCACCTAGCTGCAGGTTTAGACATAAAAACGAGGATAGGATAGGATTATTTTAAAGTGAAAGTTAAAGTACCAATGATTGTCACACACACTAGGTGTGGCGAAGTTATTCTCCGCATTTGACCCATCATCCTTGATCACCCCCTGGGAGGTGAGAGGAGCAGTGAGTAGCAGCGGTGGCCGCGCCCGGAAATAATTTATGGTGATTTAACCCCCAATTCCAACCCTTGATGCTACGTGCCAAGCAGGGAGGTAATGGGTCCCATTTTTATAGTCTTTGGTATGACTCGGCTGGGGTTTGAACTCACCACTACTTACCATGAATTGATTTACGTGGACCCCGACTTAAACAAGTTGAAAAACTTATTGGGGTGTTACCAACTAGTGGTCAATTGTACGGAATATGTACTGTACTGTGCAATCTACTAATAAAAGTTTCAATCAATCAATTAAAAAAAACACCTACCGATCTCAGGGAGGACACTAGGCCACTGAGTAGGGCAAATAAGTGTTTGATGAGCATTCCTCAACTTTCTCAGTAATTTTTTGCCACTTGTGCCAGCTTTTTTGAAACATGATGCAGGCCGTGTGAATTTTGTCGACGAAAAATTTTCGTCATAGTTATCGTCAATGACCTTTTTTTTCAGACTAAAACGAGACAATAACTAAATAAAAAATAATTTACGTGGACTTAGATGACGACGAGGTGTATTGACATATTCGTCAACGAATAAAAACGAAAATGTCTGCCAGAGACGAGATCCAATCGGAACTCATTTGGTTAGGAAGAGGCGGGAGGAGTTGGAAAGAGAACCAATCAGAGCGACGTGGTAAGGAAGTTACGTAAACGTAGTTTGCGTTTCAGACTGACCCGGGAATGCGCTGCAGAAGACAACAAGAGGAGAGAGGACATATGGGGAAATTTTATATTTTACGTCAAAGATAACAAGACGCAGTGTAAGAAATGCAGCGTGAGGATTACGGGGAAAAACACAACAAACTTGAAGCGACATTTACAGTCGAATCACCCCGAAATCCACACACAGGTAAACATTTTCCACAACATACAACTCACTCGACGTTATCCCGTTTATTACACGGCTTACTCGTGAAATACTAAATTTGAGACGTGATTTTCATTAAATACGACTTGTATCGGTGATTTTTCCGCTGTTTTGCTTTGACTTTCAGAAATTGACTGGAAAGTTTACATATTACCCTTTAGTCGACTAAATCTACTGTAGTTTTCGTCGACTATAATCTTATAATATTTCGTCAACTAAAACTAGACTAAAACTAAAACAATTTAAATAACTAAATTATGACTAAAACTAAATGACATTTTAGTCAAAAGACTATGACTAAAACTAAATCAAATTTTGCTGTCAAAATTAACACTGGATGCAGGCATCAAATTCCAAATGAGCTAATATTTAAAAAAAAAAATACAACAACGTTTTTCAGTTCCAACGTTAAGTGTCTTGTCTTTGCAGTCTAGTCCATGGGTGTCAAACTCTGGCCCGCGGGCCAAATCTGGCCCGCCGTGTAATTTAATTTGGCCCTTGAGGCAATATCAATTAGCTGTAACACTGCATTCACCGCTAATACTCATACTTGCCAACCCTCCTACTTTTCCCGGTAGACTCCAGAAGTTCAGTGCCCCTCCCGAAAATCTCCCGGGGCAACCATTCTCCCGAATTTATACCGATTTCCACCCGGACAACTATATTGGGGGCGTGCATTTAAGGCACTGCCTTTAGCGTTCTCTACAACCTGTCGTCACGTCCGCTTTTCCTCCATACTAACAGCGTGTCACATAATATTTGTGGCTTTTACACACACACACACACACACACACACACACACACACACACACACACACACACACACACACACACACACACACACACACACACACACACACACACACACACACATTAGTGAATGCATCGCATACTTGGTCAACCGCCATACAGGTCACACTGAGGGTGGCCATATAAACAACTTTAGCACTGTTACAAATATGCGCCACACTGTGAACCCACACCAAACAAGAATGACAAACACATTTCGGGTGAACATCCGCACTGTAACACAACAGAATAAATACCCAGAAGCCCTTGCAGCACTAACTCTTCCAGGAAAATTCCAGCAAACTGACCAATAATTAACGTTTTATTCATGCATTTTCTCTTGCTACTTCAAGGCTTGAATGTTTGGTTCATTCATTATTGTTATTTTATTTTCAAATGTATTATTAGCCTGTGGAAAAAATTTGATATTTACCTCAGAAGATTGCAAATAGAAAAAAAGGCATAACATTTTTATTTAAATTTTATTTGATATGCCATTGATATTTTAATTATTATTATTGTTATTTGAAACTTTATTTTGCATGTCACTAAAGTTATATAAGCCTTGCTTGTTCAATATTTAATGCAAAACTTGTTTGGGTCCCTATTAAAAGGTTAATTCGTTCAACCTTGGCCCGCGGCTTTGTTCCGTTTAAAATTTTGGCCCACTCTGTATTTGAGTTTGACACCCCTGGTCTAGTCAATTGAATATAGGATGAAATGGAGTTGCAAATCATTGTATTCCGTTTTAACTTATCATTTACACAACGTGCCAACCTGCGATGAGGTGGCGACTTGTCCAGGGTGTACTCCGCCTTCCGCCCGATTGTAGCTGAGATAGGCGCCAGCGCCCCCCGCCACCCTAAAAGGGAATAAGCGGTAGAAAATGGACAACGTGCCAACTTCACTGGTTTTGGGGTTTTGTGATGAAGATTTATGTCATTGTTAATTATTCGACGCGTCAATCGCTTAAAATATCCGACAGGAAACAATGACTCAAACACTTGCTCCGTACAACATCATTCATACTTTGTTCTCCATTCATTGTCAAAAGTCGCGATGTTCACTATTTATTTCGATTTTTTTTTCTTCTATTCATCCTACTGCTGCTTCATTGCGACACATATTCCTCGCTGTTGCCCCCTGTGGGGTGGCGGGATCACTGCATGCTCGAGGCCTGTCATAGGGATTGTGGATGATGGGCAAAATTCCAGACAGGTGTAGTTTTCTTTGAGGATAATCCAATAGTTCGGATTGTTTTGCAGAACTGACTGTCACTATGTGGTTTGAATTCTAGCAGAAGTAGGAACATTAAGAATAATTCCATGCTATTGTTTGCGTTTGCATTAAAGGGGAACCTTATCACAATTTCAAAAGGATTAAAAACAATAAAAATCAGTTCCCAGTGGCATGTTGTATTTTTTGAAGTTTTTTTCAAAAATTTACCGGACTCCGAATATCCCTAAAAAAAGCTTTAAAGTGCTTGATTTTCGCTATTTGCGATGCCACTATCCATTTCCCTGTGACGTCATACAGTGCTGCCAATGTAAACAAACAATGGCGAATAGCACAGCAAGATATAGCGACATTAGCTCGGATTCAGACTCGGATTTCAGCGGCTTAAGCGATTCAACAGATTACGCATGTATTGAAACAGATGGTTGAAGTATGAAAGTATTGAAGAAGAAACTAAAGCTATTGAGCGAATAGCTATTGACGCTATTCATAGCCATAGCATGGCCGAATAGCTGCGTTAGCATCGCCGGTAAAATGTGCGGACCAAACGATCAGGACTTTCGCATCTTGTGACACTGGAGCAACTTAAATCCGTCGATTGGTAAGTGTTTTTTTCGCATTAAATGTGGGTGGAAGGAAACGTAATATAGTTGCAAATGCATCTGCAGGTTATCCATACATCTCTGTGCCATGTCTGTCATCGCCGGTAAAATGTGGAGACACTTTGTTACATTCAATGGGGGTCTGGCGGTAGACACTTTCGCATCTTTGGGCCAGTGGTGCAACTTGAATCCCTCCCTGTTAGTGTTGTTACACCCTCTGACAACACACCGACGAGGCATGATGTCTCCAAGGTTCCAAAAAATAGTCGAAAAAACGGAAAATAACAGAGCTGAGACCCGGTGTTTACAATGGGTTGAAAATGAAAATGGCGGCTGTATTACTTCGGCGACGTCACATTCTGACGTCATCCCCTCCAGAGCGATAAACAGAAAGGCGTTTAATTCACCCATTTAGAGTTCGGAAATCAGTTAAAAAAATATATGGTCTTTTTTCTGCACCATCAAGGTATATATTGACGCTTACATAGGTCTGGTGATAATGTTCCCCTTTAAAACATCCAAAACACTAAATATTTTTCATGGTCATTATTGAACTGTGGTGTCATGTTACTTCCAGTACCTTGTTTAGAGTCACCTTTTGGATGCTGATAATGTACAAGAGACAACGTTACAGGCTGTCAGCGATGCTCTTTTTTATCGACGGTGTGCGTTTTCTTCAGGCCCAATCACGCCACATCAGCAGCTTCTTTACACGCTATCTCTTTGCAAGATGCTCGGAGCTTCCATTTTACACTCCGGCTGATCTCCGAAGCCAATTCGCCTGCCATAAAACCTAGGAAAAGAGCTGATGTGAGTAAAAGGAAAAAACCCTTACAGGCACTGTGGAGTGACAAACATAATTCATATAGCTGACTCGTGCGTTTGTGCAGGCGCGACTGTGAGATTTTGTCAGTTACAAATGACCCTGGCATCATTTGCTTTGATTATGATGGTAGATGGCGGTTTGTCGGGCGATAATATTGTTTGGTTGCGGGCGGAATGGTGGAGCATGCGGTTAACAGGCCTGCCCTACAGTCTGGTGGATGCGGGTTTGAATCTTGGTTTCCTGTGTGGACTTTGCACACTTGTGTGTCTAACTTGTTTTTATTGAGGGCCACATCACAGTTATGATTGTATAAATACACACACACACACACACACACACACACACACACACACACACACACACACACACACACACACACACATATATACACATATATATACAGTATATATATATATTCTTTTATATATATACATATATATATTATTATATATATATACACACACATATATATATATACAGTATATATATATATATATATATACAGTATATATATATACAGTATATATATATACAGTATATATATATATATACAGGATATATATATATATATATATATATATATATATATATTTTTTTTTTTCTTCTTCTTCTTCCATTCCCCCCGCTTGTTTACCTGTATCTCACCTTTTTGTAAGGGGCGCCAGAAGTTGGTAGACCAGTCAGCGATCCTGTTCTGGCTCCCTGTAATGTTTGTCTGAACAACGTTGAAATAACTGAAAACATGTTTTATTTTCTAGTTTCTTCAAAATAGCCACCCTCTGCCCTGATTTCTGCTTTGCACACTCTTGGCATTCACTCGATGAGCTTCAAGAGGTAGTCACCTGAAATGGTTTTCACTTAACAGGTGTGCTTGGAGCCCATCGAGAGAATGCCAAGAGTGTGCAAAGCAATAATCAGAGCAAAGGGTGGCTATTTTGAAGAAACTAGAATATAAAACATGTTTTCAGATATTTCACCTTTTTTTGTTAAGTACATAACTCCACATGTGTTCATTCATAGTTTTGATGCCTTCAGTGACAATCTACAATGTAAATAGTCATGAAAATAAAGAAAACACATTGAAATGAGAAGGTGTCCGAACTTTTGCCATGTACCGTATGTCATTGCACAAGTACAACGAAATGTCAATTTCACCACAAACCCGTTCATTGTATAATGCATATGTACTTGTTTGACTGTACTTAATGTATATATATTATTCACATGTGAATAATGCTGTATTATTATACAGCATTATTCACATGTGAATAATAGACTGTACTTATGTTATTCATATGTGAATAATGCTGTATAATAGACTGTATTTATGTTATTCACATGTGAATAATAGACTGCATTTATGTTACTCACATGTGAATAATGCTGTATAATAGACTGTATTTATGTTATTCAAATGTGAATAATGCTTTATAATAGACTATTTATATTATTCACATATAAAAAAATACCCAAGTGTTTATCGTCTATTGTGAGAGAACTGTGGTGCCAAATTTCCCCCAGGGATCAATACAGTACTTTCTCTTCTATTCTATAAGATTAGACAAATATTGTACAGGGTTACAGAACAGCAACGGTGATGGGTTGTCACTTAGCCGCGGCCCGTAAAAGGTGGGAAAAAGGTAGACGATGGGGAAGGATGAGTAAAAAAAAAGTTGATCTCATATTGGGATCCTATAAGGGGAGGGAGCACAGAGACGCTGAGTAAAAAACTAGATAAGAACATAAACATTTTACACAGAAACCACTGTACTTGCAACAAGGGGGTAGGCTTCCGGGCCGAAGGTGCCAGTCATTAGGGCACTGCTCCGTTGCCCTTCATACCACGTGGGGTGGAGCGGTGGCAAAGGCAGGAGGTGGGGGTGGGGGTATGTGTGCATATGTAGCCATGGTCCATGGTTTGAAGACTGTATAGGCCTTGGAGTTGTCCTGCAAGTGGTGTCAAAGGAACAGAGTTTATCTTTCTAGGTATTGTTGGCAGAGTAGGAGTTTGTTTCGTCTTTGCTGCGCTGTCCTGTAAACTCGAAGGAACAACTTTGCCAAGTCGCAGCCAGGGAAAACCATATTTGTGATTGAGAGATGGAACAAATTTTCAGCTTTTTGACTCTTAATTGTCTATTTCTGGTCGTCAAATTCATCCTGCATGGCACACGGTCTGATTTTGTCCAAAATCACAAAGGTGAATGTCCACAGTTCTGTCCGCATCCAACAATTGTTTGTGGCAGCTTTGAATGGCTGCCAACATCTTCCAATTCCAATACAGGTCAACGCTTACTCCAATCAGCAGATGTCTTGTTATCATGATTCCAAACAGGTAGATACCATCAGGGTCCTCGACTGAAACTGGCGCGTGTCCAGCAACGACCGTTCCGACAGGACAGACAGGCTACCCTGAACACAAGATCTTGTCAATTTTGTTGAGAGGGCAGTTGATCAATTCCATTTTTTTAGAGTTGGAGAGCAATGCAAAATGAGGCAACAACAAAGTTAAGACAAGACAACACAAAGAAGAAGCAGGGCAGACACGGAGAGGGGAGGGAGTGCGACCGTCTTTGCCAAGAGCCAAGTGAGAAAGTATGCAGCAGAAAATGAATAAATGTAAGATTCAGCTCTTCCGATTTGCTCTGAGATGAAAAAATATAATGCTTTAGGGGTGCACAAAAAAATCGATTTATAGCCTATATTCGCAATTATTTTTCATCCGGATTCTCAATCGATTATTTATATTTACTTTTTAATCAATAAAAAATATATATATATTTTTTAACTTTTAAAAATAAGTATTTGGCCATCTCTATGCCAACCTGTAACCTGTTATGAAAAAGTTGCATAAAAATTATATTGACTATTACATTGCAAAAAATATAATGCTTTAGGAGTGCACCAAAAAAAAAATAGATTTATGGCCAAATCGCAATTATTTTTCTTCTGGATTTTAAATCGATTAATCATTAAAAAAAAAAAAAAAAAAAAAAAATTGTTCTTACCTTATTTATTATTTTAAACTTTTTTATTAAAAAAATAAAAGAAACTTAAAAAAAAATATATATTTATTTAAAAAATATATATATATATACTTTTTTTTTAAAATAAAATAAACTTTTAAAAATAAGTTTTTATGACATCTCTTTGCCAACCTGTAACCTATATTATATTTAATAATATTTTGCAAAAAATATAATGCTTCAGGGGTGCACAAAAAAATAGATTTATGGCCAAATCGCAATTATTTTTCATCTGGATTTCAAATCAATTAATCCTTTAGAAAAAACAAAAACCTTTATATTTTATTTACCTTATTATTTGAATTTTTTTATTAAAAAAATAAAAGAAACTTAAAAAAAGTTATATATTTATTTAAAAAATAAAAAATATATGCTTTTTTTAAAAAATTAACTAAACTTTTAAAAATAAGTTTTTATGACATCTCTTTGCCAACCTGTAACCCATATTGTATTTAATAATACTTTGCAAAAAATATAATGCTTCAGGGGTGCACATAAAAAATAGATTTATGGCCAAATCGCAATTATTTTTCATCTGGATTTTAAATCGATTAATCTTTTAAAAAAAACAAAAAACTATATATTTTTCTTACCTTATTATTTAAAAACTTTTTATTGAAAAAATAAACGGAACTTAAAAAAATATATATATTTATTTAAAAAATAAAAAATAGATACATTTTTTTTTTTAAATAAAATAAACTTAAAAATAAGTTTTTATGACATCTATTTGCCAACCTGTAACCTATATTATATTTAATAATACTTTGCAAAAAATATAATGCTTCAGGGGTGCACAAAAAAATAGATTTATGGCCAAATTGCAAATTGTTTTCTTCTGGATTTTAAACCGATTAATCATTTAAAAAAAACAAAAAACGATATATTTTTCTTACTTGATTTATTATTTTTAATTTATTTATTAAAAAAAATAAAAGAAACTTAAAAAAAAATTAAACATTTATTATTTAAAAAATTAAAAAATATATATATTTTTTTTAATAAAATAAACTTTTAAAATTAAGTTTTTATGACATCTCTTTGCCAACCTGTAACCTATATTATATTTAATAATACTTTGCAAAAAATATATTGCTTCAGGGGTGCAAAAAACAAATCAATTTATGGCCAAATCGCAATTGTTTTTATCCGGATTCTAAATCGATTAATCATTTAAAAAAAAAAATATATATATATTTTTTCATCTTCTTTATTATTTAAAAAAAATGTATTAAAAAAAATAACTAAAAGAAACTTTAAAAAAATGTGTAAAAATGTATTTAAATTTTTTTTGTTGTAAAATAAACGTTTAAAGATAAGTTTTTAGGCCATATCCAAGCCAACCTGTGACCTATTATGAAAAAGTTTCGTAACAATTATATTGAACAATACATTGTAAAAATCGGTTTGAATCGTTTTGAATCAAGACGCAATTCACATTGTCACTTAAGAAATCGTATCGTATCGTGAGGTGCCCAAATATTCACACCCCATAATTTTTTTTTTTTAAAGAAATAACAAAAGACCACAAATTACAGTCCATAAAAGTCATTTATAATACTGTAAATTGTGGTATCAATTTGATATCGATTGCAGTGATACCTCAACTATGTAAATCCAATTCATCTGTTCCAGTCACTCTAAAAATACGAACATAAACACTATTTATAGATAATAGTAACCACATATAAATTGATTATGACATGCTGAGCTTCGTGCATGTTGGAAATAAGTTCCGACATTTGCATTATAGTATGGCAGGGTGTCCAGCAGCCACAAGGGGGCACTCTATCACCGTCCATCGTTCACAAAGCATTAGTATGAATGACGTGAGGGTTTCAACCATTCAGCCATTTCTGGATTTGAGCAAATTACACCAAATTGGATCAAATCATCTCTTTCACTTTGCCATCTTAAAAATGAAAGAGTATTTCACATCTCGAATCGACTAAAAGTACAACAATGCACTGCGGGCTATATTTCCATTGGGGTATGGTTATCAAAGTCGAACTGATAGAAATGTCAACAACAATTTTCCCGCTGCATTAAAACCTGCAAAGACTGCTCTCTAAACATATTTTGTAATTGGATTGATTTAATTAATACACCCGGCCTGGCTAAGTCTTCATTTGCATTTTTTTTCAGCATGGAAATTGGAGTCCCGGATGACCAGGTGTGATTAACCTATAATGATTATGCTAATGAGAACAACAATGACAGTGTTGTATCAGCAGTGTAATTAAATACAGCAGGCTACTTCATCTCAGGGCCATCCCGGGGGCCGCGCTCATCAAAATGGGAGGCGCGATGGACGGGGGAGGACTGGACTTGCGCAGGAACCTGCTGTGTCTTCGGAGCTGTGGCTCCTGTTTAGACAAAGCGTGTGTGTGTTTCATCCTTGAGGTCTTTTAATGAGGAGGTTTGTAGCCTTGGGCTAAGAGCTATCGATGTATAGGAGGCCGGGGTGCACCCTGGGAAATACAACAGCGACTGTGTGAAGTGGTGGATACTACAAACTCCGTTTCCATATGAATTGGGAAATTGTGTTGGATGTAAATATAAACGGAATACAATGATTTGCAAATCCTTTTCAACCCATATTCAGTTGAATGCACTACAAAGACAAGATATTTGATGTTTAAACGCATACTATTTTTTTTTGGGCAAATAATAATTAACTTAGAATTTCATGGCTGCAACACGTGCCAAAGTAGTTGGGAAAGGGCATGTTCACCACTGTGTTACATCACCTTTTCTTTTAACAACAATCAATAAACGTTTGGGAACTGAGGAAACTAATTGTTGAAGCTTTGAAAGTGGAATACTTTCCCATTCTTCTTTTATGTAGAGCAGTGGTGTCAAACTCAAATACAGAGCGGGCCAAAATTTAAAACTGAACAAAGCCGCGGGCCGAGATTGAACAAATTAACCCTTTAATAGGGACCCAAACAAGTTTTGCATTGAATATTGACCAAGCAAGGCTTATATAACTTTACAGTGACATACAAAATCCAGTTTCAAATAATCCATCCATCCATTTTTTACCGCTTATTCCCTTTTAGGGTCACGGGGGGCGCTGGCGCCTATCAGAGCTACAATCGGGCGGAAGGCGGGGTACTCCCTGGACAAGTCGCTACCTCATCGCAGGGCCAACACAGATAGACAGACAACATTCACACTCACATTCACACACTAGGGACCATTTAGTGTTGCCAATCAACCTATCCCCAGGTGCATGTCTTTGGAAGTGGGAGGAAGCCGGAGTACCCGGAGGGAACCCACGCAGTCATGGGGAGAACATGCAAACTCCACACAGAAAGATGCCGAGCCTGGGATTGAACCCAAGACTGCAAGACCTTCGTATTGTGAGGCAGCCGCACTAACCTCTCTTCCACCTTGAAGCCTGTTTCAAATAATAATAATTAAAACATATCAATGGCATATCAAATAAAATAAAAACATAAATTTAATGCCTTTTTTCGGCGGCGGGTTTGTGTTGGGGCGGGGTTTGGTGGTAGCGGGGGTGTATATTGTAGCGTCCCGGAAGAGTTAGTGATGCAAGGGGTTCTGGGTATTTGTCCGGTGGTGTTTATGATGTGTTACGGTGCGGATGTTCTCCCGAAATGTGTTTGTCATTCTTGTTTGCAGTGGGTTCACAGTGTGGCGCATATTTGTAACAGTGTTAATCTTGTTTATACGGCCACCCTCAGTGTGACCTGGCTGGCTGTTGACCAAGTATGCCTTGCATTCACTTGTGTGTGTGTATGAGCCACATATATTATGTGAGTGGGCTGGCACGCTGTTTTTATGGAAGAAAAGCGGACGTGGCGACATGTAGAGAACGCCAAAAGCAGTGCTTTTACGGCCCGCTCCCAATATTATTGTCCGGGTGGAAATCGGGAGGAATTCGGGAAGGTCACTGAACTTCGGGAGTCTCCCGGGAAAATTGTGGGGGTTGACGAGTATGAGTACTAGCGGTGAATGTGGTGTTACAGCGGCGGGCCAGCTCTAATGTTAATTTGATATTGCTTCAAGGGCCAAATGAAATTACACGGCGGGCCAAATTTGGCCCGCGGGCCAGAGTTTGACACCCATGATGTAGAACATCAGTCGTTCATTAGATACCTTTTTACCTGCACCCTGCCTACCGCTGTTTCCGACATCTACAAAGGAACAAGCTACCTGCTGCCACCTACCGATATGGAAGAGAATTACACAGTTACTCTGCCGAGCTCTAGACAGCGCCGACACTCAACAATAACAATTAATTTGTAGACTATAAGTACTGGTTTGCAAAAAAATATTTTCAACCCAAATAGATGAAATTAGATAATCTCCCACGGTACACCAGACTGTATCTCACAGCACACTAGTGTGCCGCGACACAGTGGTTGAAAAACACTGAAGTAGACCACATGGAAATGTTTTACATGTACAAACCCCGTTTGCATAGGAGTTGGGAAATTGTGTTAGATGTAAATATAAACGGAATACAATGATTTGTGAATCATTTTCAACCCATATTCAGTGGAATATGCTAAAAAAACTACATATTTGATGTTCGAACTGATAAACATTATTTTTTTTTGTGCAAATAATCATTAACTTTAGAATTTGATGCCAGCAACACGTGACAAAGAACTTGGGAAAGGTGGCAATAAATACTGATAAAGTTGATGAATGCTCATCAAACACTTATTTGGAACATCTCACAGGTGTGCAGGCTAATTGGGAACAGGTGGGTGCCATGATTGGGTATAAAACAGCTTCCCAAAAAATGCTCGGTCTTTCACAAGAAAGGATGGGGAGAGGTACACCCCTTTGTCCACAACTGCGTGAGCAAATAGTCAAACAGTTTAAGAACAACGTTTCTCAAAGTGCTATAGCAAGAAATTTTGGGATTTCAACATCTACGGTCCATAATATCATCAAAAGGTTCAGAGAATCTGGAGAAATCACTCCATGTAAGCGGCATGGCCGGAAACCAACATTGAATGACCGTGACCTTCTATTCTTCAGATGGCACTGTTTCAAAAACCAACATCAATCTCTAAAGGATATCACCACATGGGCTCAGGAACAATTCAGAAAACCACTGTCAGTAAATACAGTTCGTCGCTACATCTGTAAGTGCAAGTTAAAGCTCTACTATGCAAAGCGAAAGCCATTTATCAACAACATCCAGACATGCCGCCGGCTTCTCTGGGCCCGAGATCATCTAAGATGGACTGATGCAAAGTGGAAAAGTGTTCTGTGGTCTGACGAGTCCACATTTCAAATTTTTTGGGGAAATATTCGACATCGTGTCATCCGGACCAAAGCGGAAGCGAACCATCCAGGAACCATCCAGACTGTTATCGACGCAAAGTTGGTATGGGTGTGCATTAGGGCCCAAGGCATGGGTAACTTACACATCTGTGAAGGCACCATTAATGCTGAAAGGTACATACAGGTTTTGGAACAACATATGCTGCCATCTAAGCGCCGTCTTTTACATGGACGCCACTGCTTATTTCAGCAAAACAATGCCAAGCCACATTCAGCACGTGTTACAACAGCTTGGCTTCATTAAAAAAAGGAGTGCGTGTACTTTCCTGGCCCGCCTGTCTCCCATCGAAAATGTGTGGCGCATTATGAAGCGTAAAATACGACAGCGGAGACTGTTGAATGACTGAAGCTCTACATAAAACAAGAAGAGGAAATAATTCCACTTTCAAAGCTTCAACAATTAGTTTCCTCAGTTCCCAAATGTTTATTGCGTGCTGTTAAAAGAAAAGGTGACGTAACACAGTGGTGAACATGCCCTTTCCCAACTATTTTGGCACGTGTTGCAGCCATGAAATTCGAAGTCAATAATTATTATTTGCAAAAAAAATGAAAGTTTATGAGTTTGAACATCAAATATCTTGTCTTTGTAGTGCATTCAACTGAATATGGGTTGAATAAGATTTGCAAATCATTGTATTCTGTTTTTATTTTACTGCTAACACAATTTCCCAATTCATATGGAAACGGGGTTTGTACAAAACCAATCAGAATATGACCCTTTATTTAAATGTAAAGGACTAAATGGAGCATGTTACCACCCACCTCTGCCAACAATGTACTGTAGTCATGCTGACTTTATTTTAGAGGTTTTCAGTAGAAGCCTGACAAATCCCTCCTGTGAATGGGGAATTGCCGCCGGAAGAAAAATGTGGAAAGCAATACTCACGGCGCTGCAACCGCATGAAAAACACGGAGAACACTCTAAAATCCTGCAGCGAATTAGGCGGACTCCAGTGCACTTTTCCTTTGTCTGCATCAGTAGAGGGAGACATTTGAGCCAAAGCTGATCGGAAGTCAAGTCTTAACGGACGCGGTCATGAGGCAAAGCTGCGGATTCCCTGCAAATGTCAGCAGCAGCTCTACCCTCAGGTCAGGCGGGTGCGCGCGGGGCCTTGATCGAATTGTTTCACCGGTAGACAAGGACTACGGATAATGACATCATCTTGGATTACGTCACATGGAAAACTGCTCCTTACTTCCGCGCCACTTTCATGCTTGAATTTACTCAATAGGAAAATAACACTGAGATTTTTTTGCAGAATGGGAAATGTAGTGCAAAAGGGCCCCCAGCACAAACCTAAATATTTTATTGGAATAGCCTTGTTGGTTACACTGAGCATACAAATCATATTTATTCCATGTGTTCAGGCTAAATATGAATTCATATTATATCAGGTGCTCGCCCCTAGAGACGTTTAGTATGCTGCAGACAAACTAATGTTTACACAGTCTTCTGGGTATTAATGTAATTTGCATTTATGTGGCGTATTAATGCATTAATGCCCGTTTCTTGATGAGGCGAGTTTTGCGCATTAATAAAAGAATAGCAACAGTAATCCCAAGAAAACACTTGGCTAAATAAATCATTATGCAGTCATCCTTAGTCAATTACAGTAATTATTAACCTCCCTGGGGCCCACTGAGCAATGTTTGAACGTAGCATGGCTGGAATTATTTCATTATCTCAGGGGGAGTCTAATTAGTATGCAGGTACAGAAGCAAGTCAAAAAATGGCCATTATCAGGGCAAATATTGACTTTAAAAGTGTCATTGTCGAGCGCCAGGAGAGGGCTCCAGAAAGTAAGCAAAACGCCCACAATAACAGGAAAAAAAAAGACATGCTTGCCTGAATTTACATGGCAGATGTTAATCATGTGGACGGACAGACACGTTTCCCGATTTGGCAATTTGACTTGTTTCACAATTTCAAATCTAGCTGTAGCACCCTGAGATTCCGATCTTGGTCTCGCTTGGACTCAATCAGATGCGAACCAAATGATTGCGAGCTGAGATTTAAAAAAAACGGAAAGAAATGGATGTGGTCTTCGAGAATACTCTTTTAAAGGCCTACTGAAATGAGATTTTCTCTTTTAAACGGGGATAGCAGGTCCAGATCATTTCGCGATATTGCCATATTTTTGCTGAAAGGATTTAGTAGAGAACATCGACGATAAAGTTCGCAACTTTTGGTCGCTAATAAAAAAAGCCTTGCCTGTACTAGAAGTAGCAGAAGATGTGCGCGTGACGTCACGGGTTGTAGAGCTCCTCACATCCTCACATTGTTTATTATCATAGCTACCAGCAGCGAGAGAGATTCGGACCGAAAAAGCGACGATTTCCCAATAATTTGAGCGAGGATGAAAGATTCGTGGATGAAGAAAGTTAGAGTGAAGCACAGGAAATTAAAAATTAAATAAAGCAAAAGGCGACGGCTCCAGGCGACAGCAGTGGGAGCGATTCAGATGTTATTAGACACATTTACTAGGATAATTTTGGAAAATCCCTTATCTGATTATTGTGTTAAAGGGGAACATTATCACACTTTCAGAAAGGTTAAAACCAATAAAAATCAGTTCCCAGTGGCTTATTTTATTGTTTGAAGTTTTTTTCAAAATTTTACCCGTCCCGGAATATCCCTAAAAAAAGCTTCAAAGTGCTTGATTTTCGCTATTTGCGAAGCCACTGTCCATTTTCCTGTGACGTCACATAGCGATGCCAATACAAACAGATGGTGGATAGCACAGCAAGATATAGCGACATTAGCTCGGATTCAGACTCGGATTTCAACAGATTACGCATGTATTGAAACGGATGGTTGGAGTATGGAGGCAGATAGCGAAAACGAAATTGAAGCCGGATTTAAATGGAAGAAGCGAGACTACTGGTCTGGGTAAGGAGTCAGTTAAATTAGAACAAGTTTTTTCTGCTTTGAGTGTTTCAGAGTTGGACATGTGTTCTACTGAGGTGGCTAACTATGATGCGTGCAGTTTATCAAAGCAACAAACAAACAATCGGAAAATTCCCGTCGTATCAATTCCTAGATATGGTCGTAATTATACTAAATGCACTGGGCATAATAAACACAACATTATTAATATTGCTACTACCGATAATTTGATCAAAAATTCCCTATAACAGCCCACTACCTATAATATAGGTTTTTTAAACATAAGATCATTGTCTCCCAAAACGTTGTTAGTTAATGATATCATCAGAGACAACAATCTTAACGTCATCGGTCTCAGCAAAACTTGGCTTAAACCAAACGACTTTTTTGCGCTAAATGAGGCATGTCCTCCTAACTTTACACATGCGCATATTGCCCGTCCCCTTAAAAGGGGTGGGGGGTCGCACTAATATACAACGAAAACTTTAACCTTAGTCCTAACATAAATAATACATATAAATCGTTTGAGGTGCTTACTATGAGGTCTGTCACACCACTGCCTCTACACCTGGCTGTTATCTACCGCCCCCCAGGGCCCTATTCGGACTTTATCAATGAATTCTCAGAGTTCATTGCTGATCTAGTGACACACGCCGATAATATAATCATAATGGAGGACTTTAATATCCATATGAATAGCCCATCGGACCCACCGTGCGTAGCGCTCCAGACTATAATTGATGGCTGTGGTCTCACACAAATAATAAATGAACCCACGCATTGCAACGGTAATACGATAGACCTAGTGCTTGTCAGGGGTATCACCGTTTCCAAAGTTACGATACTCCTGTATACTAAAGTATTGTCCGATCATTACCTTATAAAATTCGAGGTTCAGACGCATATTCGGCAAACTAATAATAATAATAACTGCTATAGCAGCCGCAACATTAATACGGCCACAACGACAACTCTTGCTGACCTACTGCCCTCGGTAATGGCACCATTCCCAAAGTATGTGGGCTCTATTGATAACCTAACCAACAACTTTAACGACGCCCTGCGCGAAACCATTGATAACATAGCACCGCTAAAGTTAAAAAAGGCTCCAAAAAAGTGTACCCCGTGGTTTACAGAAGAAACTAGAGCTCAGAAATTATTATGTAGAAAGCTGGAACGCAAATGGCGCACGACTAAACTTGAGGTGCACCATCAAGCATGGGGTGATGGTTTAATAACTTAAACGCATGCTTAGGTAAGGTAAGCATGCATTTATGCATGCTTACCTTAGCTAAAGCTAAATATTACTCAAATCACATCCACCGTAATAAAAACGATCCTAAATTTTTGTTTAGTACGGTAGCATCGCTAACCCAACAAGGGACTCCTTCCAGTAGCTCCACCCTCTCAGCTGATGACTTTATGCAATTCTTTAGTAAGAAAATTTAAGTCATTAGAAAGGAGATTAAAGACAATGCGTCCCAGCTACAACTGGGTTCTATTAACACTGACACGATTGTATATACAGCGGATACTGCCCTCCAAAATAGTTTCTCTTGTTTTGAGGAAATAACATTAGAGGAATTGTTACAACGTGTAAATGGAATAAAACAAACAACATGTTTACTTGACCCACTTCCTGGGAAACTGATCAAGGAGCTTTTGTATTATTAGGTCCATCAGTGCTAAATATTATAAACTTATCACTTTCCTCAGGCACTGTTCCCCTAGCATTCAAAAAAGCGGTTATTCATCCTCTTCTTAAAAGACCTAACCTCGATCCTGACCTCATGGTAAACTACCGACCGGTGTCTCACCTTCCCTTTATTTCAAAAATCCTCGAAAAAATTGTTGCGGAGCAGTTAAATGAACACTTAGCGTCTAACAATCTATGTGAAACCTTTCAATCCGGTTTCAGGGCAAATCACTCCACGGAGACAGCCCTTGCAAAAATGACTAATGATCTATTGCTAACGATGGATTCTGATGCGTCATCTATGTTGCTGCTCCTCGATGTTAGCGCTGCTTTCGATACCGTCGATCATAATATTTTATTAGAACGTATCAAAACACGAATTGGTATGTCAGACTTAGCCCTGTCATGGTTTAACTCTTATCTTACTGATAGGATGCAGTGCGTCTCCCATAACAATGTGACCTCGGACTACGTTAAGGTAACGTGTGGAGTTCCCCAGGGTTCGGTCCTTGGCACTGCACTCTTCAGCATCTACATGCTGCCGCTAGGTGACCTCATACGCAAATACGGTGTTAGCTTTCACTGTTATGCTGATGACACCCAACCCTACATGCCCCTAAAGCTGACCAACACGCCGGATTGTAGTCAGCTGGAGGCGTGTCTTAATGAAATTAAACAATGGATGTCCGCTAACTTTTTGCAACTCAACGCCAAAAAAACGGAAATGCTGATTATCGGTCCTGCTAGACACCAACCTCTATTTAATAATACAACTCTAACATTTGACAACCAAACAATTAAACAAGGCGACTCGGTAAAGAATCTGGATATTATCTTTGACCCAACTCTCTCCTTTGAGTTACTCATTAAAAGCGTTACTAAAATGGCCTTCTTTCATCTCCGTAATATCGCTAAAATTCGCTCCATTCTGTCCACTAAAGACGCTGAGATCATTATCCATGCGTTTGTTACGTCTCGTCTCGATTACTGTAACGTATTATTTTCGGGTCTCCCCATGTCTAGCATTAAAAGATTACAGTTGGTACAAAATGCGGCTGCTAGACTTTTGACAAGAACAAGAAAGTTTGATCACATTACGCCTGTACTGGCTCACCTGCACTGGCTTCCTGTGCACTTAAGATGTGACTTTAAGGTTTTACTACTTACGTATAAAATACTACACGGTCTAGCTCCATCCTATCTTGCCGATTGTATTGTATCATATGTCCCGGCAAGAAATCTGCGTTCAAAGGACTCCGGCTTATTAGTGATTCCCAAAGCCCAAAAAAAGTCTGTGGGCTATAGAGCGTTTTCCTTTCGGGCTCCAGTACTCTGGAATGCCCTCCCGGTAAAAGTTCGAGATGCCACCTCAGTAGAAGCATTTAAGTCTCACCTTAAAACTCATTTGTATACTCTAGCCTTTAAATAGACTCCCTTTTTAGACCAGTTGATCTGCCGTTTCTTTTCTTTTTCTCCTATGTCCCACTCTCCCTTGTGGAGGGGGTCCGGTCCGATCCGGTGGCCATGTACTGCTCGCCTGTGTATCGGCTGGGGACATCTCTGCGCTGCTGATCCGCCTCCGCTTGGGATGTTTTCCTGCTGGCTCCGCTGTGAACGGGACTCTCGCTGCTGTGTTGGATCCGCTTTGGACTGGACTCTTGCGACTGTGTTGGATCCATTGTGGATTGAACTTTCACAGTATCATGTTAGACCCGCTCGACATCCATTGCTTTCCTCCTCTCCAAGGTTCTCATAGTCATCATTGTCACCGACGTCCCACTGGGTGTGAGTTTTCCTTGCCCTTATGTGGGCCTACCGAGGATGTCGTAGTGGTTTGTGCAGCCCTTTGAGACACTAGTGATTTAGGGCTATATAAGTAAACATTGATTGAAAAAGAAACTGAAGCTATTGAGCGAATAGCTATTGACGATATTCGGCCATGTTTGCCTTAGCATCGCCGGTAAAATGTGCAGACCAAACGATCAGGACTTTCGCATTGACACTGGAGCAACTTAGATTCATCGATTGGTAAGTGTTTGTTTCGTATTAAATGTGGGTGGAAGGAAACGCTGGATGTAAATATAGTTTCAAATGTACATACAGCTAGCCTAAATAGCATGTTAGCATCGATTAGCTGGCAGTCATGCCGCGACCAAATATGTCTGATTAGCACATAAGTCAACAACATCAACAAAACTCACCTTTGTGATTTCGTTGACTTTTTCGTTGGGAATGCATCTGCTTTGAGTGTCGCAGGATATCCAGACATTCTTGCCATCTCTGTGCCATCTCTGTCGTAGCATCGCCGGTAAAAACCAAATGAGGAAATTTCGCATCTCTTGACACTGGAGCAACTTAAATCTGTCGATTGGTAAGTGTTTGTTTGTTATTATATGTGGGCGGAGGGAAAGGTTGGATGCAAATATAGCTACAATAATGAGGCATAATGCTACAATATGTACATACAGCTAGCCTAAATAGCATGTTAGCATCGATTAGCATGCCGTGCTAATCGATGCATATTCTACGTAAATGAACTTGAATCCGTCCCTGATCGTGTTGTTACACCCTCCGACAACACACCGACGAGGCATGATGTCTCCAAGGTACCGGAAAACAGTCGAAAAAACGGAAAATAACAGAGCTGATTTGACTTGCTGCGTGTAATGTGGTGGAGAAAATGGCGTTGACTACCTAGGTGATGTCAAGTTCTGACGTCAGCGCTCCATCCATCCATCCATCATCTTCCGCTTATCCGAGGTCGGGTCGCGGGGGCAGCAGCCTAAGCAGGGAAGCCCAGACTTCCCTATCTCCAGCCACTTCGTCTAGCTCTTCCCGGGGGATCCCGAGGCGTTCCCAGGCCAGCCGGGAGACATAGTCTTTCCAACGTGTCCTGGGTCTTCCCCGTGGCCTCCTACAAGCTGGACGTGCCCTAAACACATCCCTAGGGAGGCGTTCGGGTGGCATCCTGACCAGATGCCCGAACCACCTCATCTGGCTCCTCTCGATGTGGAGGAGCAGCGGCTTTACGTTGAGCTCCTCCCGGATGGCAGAGCTTCTCACCCTATCTCTAAGGGAGAGCCCCGCCACCCGGCGGAGGAAACTCATTTCGGCCGCTTGTACCCGTGATCTTATCCTTTCGGTCATGACCCAAAGCTCATGACCATAGGTGAGGATGGGAACGTAGATCGACCGGTAAATTGAGAGCTTTGCCTTCCGGCTCAGCTCCTTCTTCACCACAACGGATCGATACAACGTCCGCATTACTGAAGACGCCGCACCGATCCGCCTGTCGATCTCACGATCCACTCTTCCCCCACTCGTGAACAAGACTCCTAGGTACTTGAACTCCTCCACTTGGGGCAGGGTCTCCTCCCCAACCCGGAGATGGCACTCCACCCTTTTCCGGGCGAGAACCATGGACTCGGACTTGGAGGTGCTGATTTTCATTCCGGTCGCTTCACACTCGGCTGCGAACCGATCCAGTGAGAGCTGAAGATCCCGGCCAGATGAAGCCATCAGGACTACATCATCTGCAAAAAGCAGAGACCTAATCCCGTGGCCACCAAACCGGAACCCCTCAACGCCTTGACTGCGCCTAGAAATTCTGTCCATAAAAGTTATGAACAGAATCGGTGACAAAGGACAGCCTTGGCGGAGTCCAACCTTCACTGGAAACGTGTCCGACTTACTGCCAGCAATGCGGACCAAGCTCTGGCACTGATCATACAGGGAGCGGACCGCCACAATAAGACATTCCGATACCCCATACTCTCTGAGCACTCCCCACAGGACTTCCCGAGGGACACGGTCGAATGCCTTCTCCAAGTCCACAAAGCACATGTAGACTGGTTGGGCAAACTCCCATGCACCCTCAAGAACCCTGCCGAGAGTATAGAGCTGGTCCACAGTTCCACGACCAGGACGAAAACCACACTGTTCCTCCTGAATCCGAGGTTCGACTATCCGGCGAAGCCTCCTCTCCAGTACACCTGAATAAACCTTACCGGGAAGGCTGAGGAGTGTGATCCCACGATAGTTGGAACACACCCTCCGGTCCCCCTTCTTAAAGAGAGGGACCACCACCCCGGTCTGCCAATCCAGAGGTACCGCCCCCGATGTCCACGCGATGCTGCAGAGTCTTGTCAACCAAGACAGCCCCACAGCATCCAGAGCCTTAAGGAACTCCGGGCGGATCTCATCCACCCCCGGGGCCTTGCCGCCGAGGAGCTTTTTAACTACCTCAGCGACCTCAGCCCCAGAAATAGGAGAGTCCACTACAGATTCCCCAGGCACCGCTTCCTCAAAGAAAGACGTGTTGGTGGGATTGAGGAGGTCTTCGAAGTATTCCCTCCACCGATCCACAACATCAGCAGTCGAAGTCAGCAGAACACCATCCGCACCATATACGGTGTTGATAGTGCACTGCTTCCCCTTCCTGAGGCGCCGTATGGTGGTCCAGAATCGCTTCGAAGCCGTCCGGAAGTCGTTTTCCATGGCTTCCCCGAACTCTTCCCATGTCCGAGTTTTTGCCTCCGCGACCGCTAAAGCTGCACACCGCTTGGCCCGTCGGTACCCGTCCACTGCCTCCGGAGTCCTATGAGCCAAAAGAACCCGATAGGACTCCTTCTTCAGCTTGACGGCATCCCTCACTGCTGGTGTCCACCAACGGGTTCTGGGATTACCGCCACGACAGGCACCAACAACCTTGCGGCCACAGCTCCAATCAGCCGCCTCGACAATAGAGGTTCGGAACATGGTCCACTCGGACTCAATGTCCCGCACCTCCCTCGTGACATGTTCAAAGTTCTCCCGGAGGTGTGAATTGAAACTCTCTCTGACAGGAGACTCTGCCAGACGTTCCCAGCAGACCCTCACAATGCGCTTGGGCCTGCCAGGTCTGTCCGGCATCCTCCCCCACCATCGCAGCCAACTCACCACCAGGTGGTGATCGGTAGAAAGCTCCGCCCCTCTCTTCACCCGAGTGTCCAAAACATAAGGCCGCAAATCCGATGACACAACTACAAAGTCGATCATGGAACTGCGGCCTAGGGTGTCCTGGTGCCAAGTGCACATATGGACACCCTTATGTTTGAACATGGTGTTTGTTATCGACAAACTGTGACGAGCACAAAAGTCCAATAACAAAACACCACTCGGGTTTAGATCCGGGCGACCATTCTTCCCAATCACGCCTCTCCAGGTTTCACTGTCGTTGCCAACATGAGCGTTGAAGTCTCCCAGTAGGACAAGGGAATCACCCGGGGGAGCACTTTCCAGTACTCCCTCGAGTGTACCCAAAAAGGGTGGGTATTCTGAACTGCTGTTTGGTGCGTAAGCACAAACAACAGTCAGGACCCGTCCCCCCACCCGAAGGCGAAGGGAAGCTACCCTCTCGTCCACTGGGTTGAACTCAAACGTGCAGGCTTTGAACCGGGGGGAAACAAGAATTGCCACCCCAGCCCGCCGTCTCTCACTGCCGGCAACGCCAGAGTGGAAGAGGGTCCAGTCCCTCTCGAGAGAACTGGTTCCAGAGCCCTTGCTGTGCGTCGAGGTGAGTCCGACTATATCCAGCCGGAACTTCTCTACCTCGCGCACTAGCTCAGGCTCCTTCCCCCCCAGTGAGGTGACGTTCCACGTCCCAAGAGCTAGCTTCTGTAGCCGAGGATCGGACCGCCAAGTGCCCTGCCTTCGGCTGCCGCCCAGCTCACAATGCACCCGACCTCTATGGCCCCTCCTATGAGTGGTGAGCCCATTGGAGGGATGACCCACGTTGCCTCTTCGGGCTGTGCCCGGCCGGGCCCCATGGGGACAGGCCCGGCCACCAGGCGCTCGCCATCGTGCCCCAACTCCGGGACGTCAGCGCTCCGAGAGCGATAAATTGAAAGGCGTTTAATTCGCCAAAATTCACCCATTTAGAGTTCGGAAATTGGTTTAAAAAATATATGGTCTTTTTTCTGCAACATCAAGGTATATATTGACGCTTATATAGGTCTGCTGATAATGTTCTCCTTTAATAGTGTCTTAGTGTGACTATACCTGAAAGTCGGAGGGCTGCGGTGACCGCCAGTGTCTCTGAGAGAAGTCAATGGAGGAGCCAAGGTCACAGCTGACTTTTTGACAGCTGCAGGAGGAGGTCGCATAATCCGCTCAAGTCACCCGTAAGAGCCGACTTAATATCACAATTTTCCCATCCAAAAACTTGCTGGTTGACTTAGAGAAACATGTTCGCTTGACTGCTCGGTGTTAAAGCTTCACAACAAACAAAGAAACACCGGCTGTGTTTCGGTGCTAAAGGCAGCTGCAATCCACTGCTTTCCACCAACAGCATTCTTCTTTGACGTCTCCATTATTAATTGAACAAATTGCAAAAGATTCAGCAACACAGATGTCCAAAATACTGTGTAACTATGCGATGAAAAGAGACGACTTTTAGCCGTAAGTGGTGCTGGGTTAAAATGTCCCCTCCAACCATTAACGTCCCAAACACGCGTCATAATTCCGCGACGTTTTCAACAGGAAACTTCGCGGGAAATTTAAAATTGTAATTTAGTAAACTAAAAAGGCTGTATTGGCATGTGTTGCAATGTTAATATTTCATCATTGATACATAAACTATCAGACTGCGTGGTGGGTAGTAGTGGGTTTCAGTAGGCCTCTAAAGCTTGATGGAATCTTAACATCTATCACTATTATTTAAGATCCACTATGGACTGGACTTTCACAATATTATGCTAGACCCCCTCGACGTCCATTGCATCCGGTCCCCCCGTCCACCCACATCCGCGGTCCTCTCCAAAGTTTCTCATAGTCATCCACATTGACGTCCCACTGGGCTGTGAGTTTTTCCTTGCCGTTATGAGGGCTCTGAACCGAGGATGTCGTTGTGGCTTGTGCAGCCCTTTGAGACACTTGGGATTTAGGGCTATATAAATAAACATTGATTGATTGATATGTGAAGTGAAATAAAATATATGTACCGTATTTACAAAAGAGCACACCGGGATATAAACCGCACCCACTAAATTTGAAAGAAAACAATGTTTTCCATAGATTAGCCGAAGATGTACAAAACCCAAAACTAGTGAAGTCGGCACGTTGTGTAATTCATAAATAAAAACAGAATACAATGATTTGCAAATCCTTTTCAACTTATATTCAACAAAATAGACTGCAAAGACAAGATATTTAATGTTCCAACTGACAAACTTATTTTTTTTTGCAAATAATCATTTACTTACAATTTAATGACAGCAACACATTGCAAAAAAGTTGTCACGGGGGCGTTTTTACCACTGTGTTACATGGCCTTTCCCTTTAACAACACTCAGTAAAGGTTTGGGAACTGAGGAGACCAATTTTTTGAAGCTTGTCAGCTGGAATTATTTCCCATTCTTGCTTGATGTACAACATAAGTTGTTCAACAGTCCGGGGTCTCCGTTGTGGTATTTTAGGCTTCAAAATGCGCCACACATTTTCAAATGGGAGACAGGTCTGGACTACAGGTAGGCCAGTCTAGTAACTGCACTCTTTTACTATGAAGCCACGCTGTTGTAACATACGGCTTGACATTGTCTTGCTGAAATAAGCAGGGGCGTCCATGATAACGTTGCGTGGGTGGCAACATATGTTGCTCCAAAACCTGTATGTACCTTTCAGCATTAATGGTGCCTTCACAGATGTGTCAGTTACCCATGTCTTGGGCACTAATACACCCCCATACCATCACAGATGCTGGCTTTTCAACCTTGCGCCTATAAGAATCCGGATGGTTCTTTTCCTCTTTGTTCCGGAAGGACAGGACGTCCACTGTTTCCAAAAACAATTTGAAATTTGGACTCGTCAGACCACAGAACACTTTTCCCCTTTGCATCAGTCCGTCTTAGATAAGCTCGGCCCCAGTGAAGCCGGCGGCGTTTCTGGGTGTTGTTGATAAATGACTTTCGCTTTGCATATTAGAGTTTTGACTTGCACTTACAGATGTAGCAAACAAACTGTAGTAAATGACAGTGCTTTTCTGAAGTGTTCCTGAGCCCATGTGGTGATATCCTTTACACACTGATGTCGCTTTTTGATGCAGTACCGCCTGAGGGATCGAAGGCCACGGGTATTTGATGTTGGTTTTCAGCTTTGCTGCTTACGTGCAGTCATTTCTCCAGATTCTCTAAACCTTTTGATGATATTACGAACTGTAGATGGGGAAATCCCTAAATTCCTTGCAATAGCTGGTTGAGAAATGTTATTCTTAAACAATTTGCTCACGCATTTGTTCACAAAGTGGTGTCCCTCGCCCCATCTTTGTTTGTGAATTACTTAGCATTTCATGGAAGCTGCTTTTATACCCAATCATGGCACCCACCTGTTTCCAATTAGCCTGTTCACCAGTGGGATGTTCCAAATAAGTGTTTGATGAGCATTCCTCAACTTTCTCTGTCTTTTTTGCCACTTGTGCCAGATTTTTTGAAACATGTTGCAGGCATCAAATTCCAAATGAGGTAATATTTGCAAAAAAATAAAGTTTTATGTCTTATCTTTGCAGTCTATTCAATTGAATATAAGTTGAAAAGGATTTGCAAATCATTGTATTCTGTTTTTATTTACCATTTACACAACGGGCCAACTTCACTGGTTTTGGGTTTTGTATGTGTTGTGAAATGAGTTAATTACACAGAACGATTCTCAAAATGTCTATTTACATACCTTAATTGTTTCCGAGCGGCGTCTGTAAGACGGTAGTTTAACAACACAGAAGTCCTCGTCATGGACCCACTAGCTGCGGAAGCTCGCTCTCCAATCGGCTAACCAGACTCGAAAAATCCACGGTTACGTTTTGGTGAATTTACTGAGGAATCTGTGAAACTAAAACCGCACAAAAAGAATGCCATTGTAAATTAAAAATACTAACACAGACACTTGTAAAACATGTTAGCATATTAGCTCATGCTAACGACGCTAGTTTCCTCACATAACGATAGCACTTAGAAATATGCATGAAAAGACTGCTACAAACATCACACATGGGATCATTAAGTTAGTATAAACAATTTTAGTTATAGTGTAAAACTTACAAATGTCGCTTGGAGTGAGGAATGAAGAATCCATACAAGTAGAAACTAGAGTTTTCTCATAATGGCTTTTTTGCGGATATCCAATATTCCGATATTGTTCAACTCTTAATTACCGATTCCGATATCAACCGATACTGATATATACAGTTGTGGATTTAACACATTATTATGCCTAATTTTGTTGTGATGCCCCGCTGGATGCATTAACCAATGTTTTCCAAAATACATCAAGTTATGGAAAAAAATGCCAACATGGCACTGCCATATTTATTATTGCATTATTTTTTAATAACATGCCTCAAAACAGCAGCATTAAATTTGGGACATGCTCTCCCTGAGAGAGCATGAGGAGGTTGAGGTGGGCAGGGTTGGGGGTGGGCTGGGTGTATTGCAGTGTCCCGGAAGAGTTAGTGCTGCAAGGGATTTTACGTATTTGTTCTGTTGTGTTTATGTTTTGTTTCAGTGCGGATGTTCTGCCGAAATGTGTTTGTCATTCATATTTGGTGTGGGTTCACAGTGTGGCGCATATTTGTAACAGTGTTAAAGTTGTTTACACGGCTACCATCAGTGTGACCTGTATGGCTGTTGACCAAGTATGCCTTGCATTCACTTGTGTGTGTGAAAATCCGTAGACAGCAAAGGCAGTGTCTTTAAGGTTTGTGGCCGCTCTGTACCTCTCCCAACGTCCGTGTACACAGCGGTGTTTTAAAAAGTCATACATTTTGCTTTTTGAAACTGATACTGATAATTTCCGATACAGCAGTCCGATATTATCAGACATCCCTCGTAGGAACGCTATGGACGGCAGGCATGAAGACGAACACGGCACACCGGTTGGGAAAAAAACAAAACATTACCAGTAAATATGAAGCAGCACCTGCAGTAAGCGAAGTCGTCCATAAGATGGCGCCATGGAAAAGGAAAAAGTAGCGGATAATAGTCCGTAGACTCAAATTGGTTGATATATCTACATCTTTAAAATTCATATAAACAAGTGCAGGTAAGTAAAGTATCTTGCCCAGGGACTCAACAGCACTGACGGAAGCGGGGATCGAACCTGGAACCCTCAAGTTGCTCGCACCGCTGCTCTACTAACCGATAAGTCACCATGGCGCCAAATAAAGTTATAAAGTTACAGTAATAGTCCAATCAAAGGTAACACATGTCTTAGTCTGTTTTTTTCCAGAGTCACTGAATGCATCACAATTTGTTTTGTTTTAATGTCTAAAATAAAATACTAATGATGTGCATTGTTTCCTTGGGACAACATTGGTTTGGTTATACTGGTGGTAGTCAAACTTTTTCCCCCCAAAAAAGTACCACCATAATGACCAACATGAAAATACAGTAGTGTAGTAGGCTTAAGTGTTCATTGAAAACAAGGCAGATCTTTTAATTAACACATATATTTAATATTTTTTGGCCACTGTAACATTACACGCAGTTCGAACAGTAACGCGGTGTTTGAATGTAGGAAAATAAAATCCCGGACAGAGTTGATTAATAAAAGTTAGTTTACTTAAGTAGCTTGTATAGATTAAGGAAGGTTTATAAATGTGTGAGCTGCTGCATTTCCTCTGAGCCGGTGAAAGTTAATTCTACATTAAAAATAATGCCTGTCACCGGGATAGAAGAAGGTTGTGGACGTAAACCGAGAAGTTGGTCAACTGTGGCATTCCACTTAAAACCGGAAGATGGCGAGAAAGACACAACGGGAGGCGTTTCTTTTTAACCAGCATGAAGATGATTTTTAAATAATTCTTAATCTAAAAGGGGAAGATATGAACATCCTATCAATCGGCATCCTGGCGAGAGCCGATGTTGTACAGTAAGTGATTGTTTTCTTATTTCACACTTAGTAATACTGCTACTTGCCAGATCTGTTGAGCACCCAGCTTCTTAATACTCATAGCTCATCCTCCTTATATTCAGGCTCAAAAATATAATGTTCCAGATCATCATTTGTTCCAGAGTAGTCTCGGTTGGCTCTCATGAAGTCTGTCCTGAGTAGTCTCAATTGATGTTGAAGGGAAAAGCGTACGTTGTGATGCGTCTGTAAAATAAATATGTATGCTTAAAAGTATCAAAATACCTAAATATTATATGTTATTATGAATGTTACTACTTTACATGTACAGTATACTTAAAGCCTGAATATAAAACTGATGGAGTTTTTTAAACATTTCATAGAGCATTTTATAGGTGGAAGAGAGTGACTCCCTTTAGCTTTGTTGCTTGCTGATTTTTGCTAGCCTTTATTTACGATTTAGAATGCAAAAAAAAAAACACACAAAAAAAACACGTCTTCATGTCTTAAATAATGATTGTGAATGATAGGCAAAATTCCCCTAAATTTGCCGTTTTACTACTTATTTCGCATATTTGTGTTGGTCCTCATTCCAACCACCCTTTAGTTTGCACTCAGTCCTGTTGCCCTGGGAACACCACGCCAGCCCCCTGAAAAAATTGGAATGTTCCACAAGTCACGTGATCAACAGGAAGTTGCATCGTTCACCATTCAAAAAGGCCGATTTTCTTTTACACTCATTTATGTTTCCGTACGATCGATTTTATTTAAACTACAAACCCGTTTCCAAATGAGTTGTGAAATTGTGTTAGATGTAAATATAAATGGAATACAATGATTTGAAAATCATTTTAAACCCATATTCAATTGAATGCACTACAAAGACAAGATATTTGATGTTCAAACTCATAAACTTTATTTTTTTTTGCAAATAATAATTAACTTACAATTTACAAGTTGGGAAAGGACATGTCCACCACTGTGTTACATCACCTTTTCTTTTAACAACACTCAATAAACGTTTGGGAACTGAGGAAACTAATTGTTGAAGCTTTGAAAGTGGATTTATTTCCCATTCTTGCTTGATGTACAGCTTAAGTTGTTCAACAGTCCAAGGTCTTGTTGTCGTATTTTACGCTTCATAATGCGCCACACATATTCGATGGGAGGCATGTTTGGACTGCAGGCGGGCCAGGAAAGTACCCGCACTCTTTTACTACGAAGCCACGCTGTTGTAACACGTGGCTTAGCATTGTCTTGCTGAAATAAGCAGGGGCGTCCAAGATAACGTTGCTTGGATGACAACATATGTTGCTCCAAAACCTGTATGGACCATTCAGCATTAATGGTGCCTTCCCCGATGTGTAAGTTACCCATGCCTTGGGCACTAATACACCCCCATACCATCACAGATGCTGGCTTTTCAACTTTGCGCCTATAACAATCCGGATGGTTATTTTCCTCTTTGATTTTGGAGGACAACACGTCCACAGTTTCCAAATATAATTTGAAATGTGGACTCTTCAGACCACAGAACACTTTTCCACTTTGCATCAGTTCATCATAGAAGATCTCGGGCCCAGCGAAGCCGGCGGTGTGTCTGGGTGTTGTTGATAAATGGGTTTTGCTTTGCATGGTAGAGTTTCAACTTGCACTAACAGATGTAGCGACCAACTGTAGTTACTGACAGTGGTTTTATGAAGTGTTCCTGAGCCCATGTGGTGATATCCTTTACACACTGATGTCGGTTTTTGATGCAGTACCACCTGAGGGATCAAAGGTCCGTAATGTGATCGCTTATGTGCAGGGATTTCTCCAGATTCTCTGAACCTTTTGATGATTTTACGGACAGTAGATGGTAAAATCCCTAAATTCCTTGCAAAAGCTCGTTAAGAAATGTTGTTCTAAAACTGTTCGACAATTTGCTTACAAAGTGGTGACCCTCGCCCCATCCTTGTTTGTGAATGACTTAGCATTTCATGGAAGCTGCTTTTATACCCAATCATGGCACCAACCTGTTCCCAATTAGCCTGCACACCTGTGGGATGTTCCAAATAAGTGTTTGATGAGCATTCCTCGAGTTAACCAGTATTTACTGTCACCTTTCCCAAATTCTTTGACACGTGTTGCTGGCATCAAATTCTAAAGTTAATGATTGTTTGCAAACAACAAAATGTTTATCAGTTTAAACATCAAATATGTTGTCTTTGTAGCATATTCAACTGAATATGGGTTGAAAATGATTTGCAAATCATTGTATTCCGTTTATATTTACATCTAACACACTTTCCCAACTCAAATAGAAATGGGGTTTGTATAACTGAAACATCACATTCCTGTTACCAGCATTAGTATTTTTTTTTTCACAATTTTTTTTTTGCCATTTTATGCGGAATAATCACTCCTTTTATTTTCAGCACTCAAATGAAGCATCTTTAGAAACATTGTACAAAAATGAAAAGAATAAGTGTATTATCCAAGTTTGAGTTGAGAAAAATTGAAGTTTATTTTGAGATGGCGCGGATTCCTTCGGCCCGCATAGAAAACTCTGAATAAAATGGATGTAATTATGAATAATTGATGTGTTCTGCTACTCGACACAAGATGGCAGACTTGATACTCCCCTCCTACTAACATATTTTTCATTTGGCTCCAGGAAGAATATGTTTTTCTTTTCTTTCCACTTAACGCCTTGTGTACGTGTACAGTGTAAGTATTGCACAATCGATTGGAACAAAGGAAGGTATACGAGCCAACAATGTTATGATGTTAATGTCCCACTGGACAGAAAAATACAGAGTGTAATGTCGTTCAGTTGAATGTAAAGCAGTTCACTAGTGGAGCAGTTTTTAACCAAGGCCGAGTGTGTGCGTGGGGTGTGTGTGTGTGTGTGTGTATTCTTGTATTTCTACCCTTCTTGAGACATCAACAAGGAAAAGTACAGTCCATATGAGGACCGAAATTAGGACCAAACCATTTTTCCAATACGGAAATTTGCATCTAACAGAGAGCCAAATACTAGAGTCTGTGAACATTGCTCCAAAGTAGGGCTGGGCGATATGGCCTTTTGTTAATATCTCAATATTTTTAGGCCATGTCACGATACACGATATATATCTCCATATTTTGCCTTAGCCTTGAATGAACACTTGATACATATAATCACAGCAGTATGATGATTCTATGTGTCTACATTAAAACATTTTTGTTCGTACTGTATTAATACATGCTCGTTTTAAACTTTCATGCAGAGAGGGAAATCACAACTAAGTCAATTGACCAAAACTGTATTTATTAAACAGTTATTAAGCAGTGGCACAAACATTATTGTCATTTCCAAACAGAAAGTGCAGGATTGTCAGAGACATTTTAAAACAAGCTATTAGTGCACTTTTGTGCATGATGTCACTAAGATGACATATCAAAACAACACTAAATGAAAGTGCACTTTTTGTACAGAACGCCACTACAATAAATTAAAACAAATAAAGTGCACTTTTGTGCATGATGTCACACAAGATATTTCAATAATAAAAATGTGATGCATAATAGGAAATCAAATAGTGTATGCCCTTCATTATGTGGTA
Source organism: Nerophis ophidion (assembly GCF_033978795.1). Lineage (NCBI taxonomy): Eukaryota > Metazoa > Chordata > Actinopteri > Syngnathiformes > Syngnathidae > Nerophis > Nerophis ophidion. Next base: position 27,916,827 of record NC_084633.1, on the reverse strand, counting down.
GCTTCCTCCTGTTGTTGACTATTTGTTTCATACGGTATTAATGTGGAAATGGTTGCTCCGGCATTTGTGTGTGTATTTGTATTTTTACTCTTCTTGAGCCATCAACACGGAATAGTAACTTCCATATGAGGACCGGTGAACAAGTTAGGACCGAAATCATGGTCCCAATACAGAAAACCATTGCATGTATTAGAGAATTAAAAATCTCATTTGCAACTCTGGTGGGAAAATCGATCAGTATTAGGGTGGTCCCAAAAAGGAAGGATTTATTAAATTGACTGTGTGTCGGTTTTAAAAGTGCTCCCCCTCTGGCCAACATATGAAATAACAAGTGTGTGTACACATGTGAAGTGCTCCCCACTCTGGCCACAATATGAAATAACAAGTGTGTGTACAAATGTGAAGTGCTCCCCCTGTGGCCAACATATGAAATAACAAGGATGTGTAACAATGTGAAGTGCTCCCCCTCTGCCCAACATATGTAATGACAAGTGTGTGTAGGAAATTAAAATGCGCCCCCATTTGTGCAAAATTAATTAAAAAAAAAATGTATATCGAGACATACTAGAAAAACTTAAAGTAAATAATGAGGATTAAAAACAATTAGAAACAAAAAAATCAACTTTTTTCTTATAAAATTAGGAGCAATTTGTCATATTCTTTTTGTTTCTGTAATATTGCTATATTTTCTGGTAAAATTATTACTTTTTTTAAATGTAAAATTATTACTTTACTGCAAAACGGTCACAATTGTCATATAAAATTCTGAATTTTATCACAATATTGCCAATTTTTTTGTTGTTCTCGTAAAATAGTGACATTTTTTTGAGTAAGATTATGACTTCTGTCATAATTTTGCCAAATAAAATTCTGATTATCATTTTAATATGGCCAAATTTGAAAGTTCTCTAACAAAATTGAGACTTTTGTCGAGTAAAATTACGACTCTTTTCATAAAATCGCCAAAGTGTTAAGCATTTCTTGTAAAACTTGAGTAAAATTCCAACTTTTATCATAATATGGCACAAGTGTTTGGTTTTTCTTGCAAAATTTTGACTTGCGTTGAGTAAAATGACAACAGCTCAATCTAGCCTCAGAAGTTTCCTCCAGAAGGTCTTAACTTTGTCCAAACAGTTAACTGTTTGGCCACAATACTCAGCAATATGTTTGGAGGAAAAAAATCCCAGGAACACCAGTCCTACTGTCAAGCATAGTGGTGGGAGTATTATGATTTGGGCCTGTTTTGCTGCCAATGGAACCGGTGCTTTACAGAGAATAACTGGGACAATGAAAAAGGAGGATTACTCCTAAATTATTCAGGACAACCTAAAATCATCAGGAGGTTGGGTCTTGGGCGCAGTTGGGTGTTCAAACAGGACAATGACCCCAAAGACACGTCAAAAGTGGTAAAGGAATGGCTAAATCAGGCAGGAATTAAGGTTTTAGAATGGCCTTCCCAAAGTCCTGACTTAAAAGCCTACTGAAACCCACTACTACCCACCACGCAGTCTGATAGTTTATATATCAATGATGAAATATTAACATTGCAACACATGCCAATACGGCCTTTTTAGTTTACTAAATTACAATTTTAAATTTCCCGGGAGTTTTTTCTTGAAAACATTGCTTAATTATGATGTGTTTGCTTGACGTCACGGGTTTTTAGGAAGTATGAGCCCTGCGCACACACACAGCTAAAAGTCGTCTGCTTTAACGGCATAATTACATAGTATTTTGGACATCTGAGTTGCTGAATCCTTTGCAATTGGTTCAATTAATATTGGAGAAGTCAAAGTAGAAAGATGGAGTTGGGAAGCTTTAGCCTTTAGCCACACAAACACACGTTGATTCCTTGTTTAAAATTTACGGATGTGAAACTTATACTATGGATCCGAGCGGACATGGATCCCAACCGAATGTCAACCAGCAGGTTTCGGTGAGAAAATTGTGGTAAAAAGTCGCCTCTTACCGGATATCAGCTGAGCTAGCCCCGTCCATAAAGCTGCCGTCAACTTCGCTGAGAAACTGCGCGTCAACACACCTGTGGACACACACCTCCGACTATCAGGTACTGTTAAACTCACTAAAACACTAGCAACACAATAGAAAGATAAGGGATTTCCCAGAATTATCCTCGTAAATGTGTCTAAAAACATATGTATATGTAGGCCTTTAAACGTGTGGACAATGCTAAAGAAACAACTCCATGTCAGAAAACCAACCCATTTAGCTGAACTGCACCAATTTTGTAAAGAGGAGTGGTCAAAAATTTAAGCATAAGCTTGTGGATGGCTACCAAAAGCGCCTTTTGCAGTGAAACTTGCCAAGGGACATGTAAGCATATATTAACATTGCTGTATGTAAACTTTTGACCCTGCAGATTTTGGTCACATTTTCAGTAGACCCATAATAAATTCATAAAAGAACCAAACTTCATGAATTTTTTTTTGTGACCAACAAGTATGTGCTCCAATCACTCTATCACAAAAAAATAAGAGTTGTAGAAATGATTGGAAACTCAAAACAGCCATGACATTATGTTCTTTACAAGTGTATGTAAACTTTTGACCATGACTGTATATATTATTAAAGTCGTAAATACAAATCTTTATGTATCAAGAAAGGGTGGTCCTGAAGAGATAGGCATTTTTCGCAGGTCTCAAGACGGTAACAAATACAAGTGTGTGTGTGTGTGTGTGTGTGTGTGTGTGTGTGTGGAGGTGTCAGAAAGTGAGGGAGGGAAGGGAGCAGGGTGCCTTAAGTTTGTGCTGTGCCATGCGCATCTTCTCCAGTCTACTCCCACACAAGCAACTACTGACAAACTACAAACTACAGGGAAAAAAAGCAAGGCATGACAAAATAGTGCCGACATTCGAGCAGCACAAGCACATTCCCACGTCGATATTGCTCGGTGAAAGGGACTGAAGCCTGGTCCTCTGTTTTTTTCCTCTGCGACGTCTGAGCAACCGGGGCCTTCTGTTATGACTCCCCCTGCCACATCTGGCGTGTGTGTGTGTTTGTGCCACATCTGCACAGACATGTCGCTGTCACTCTGGGTTACCTGCAGCCCACCTCACTGTGCGGGGCGACACACCTGTGCAGCCACGTCTTCCATGGGCTCAGGCTTTGGGGGTCTTCACACCTCTCAGCCTTCGAGCCAGACAGTGTTTACGGTCCAATCTGACTCCTGCAAGAAAAACAAAATGTTTCATATTGTTTTTTAATGTTTAAAGTTATGCAGTGCCAAGTGAATCCACAGCTTTAAAAATCACCGTCTGAATTAGGGCTGGGCGATATATCTCGATATTTTTAGGCCATGTCACGATACACGATATATATCTCCATATTTTGCCTTGAACACTTGATGCATATAATCACAGCAGTATGATAATTCTATGTGTCTACATTAAAACATTCTTCTTCATACTGCATTAATATATACTCATTTTAAACATTCATGCAGAGAGGGAAATCATATTTATTAAACAGTTACTAAGCAGTGGCACAAACATTCATGTCATTTCAAAACAGAAAGTGCAAGATTGTCAGAGACATTTGAAAACAAACTATGAGTTTACTTTTGTGCATGATGTCACTAAAATGACAAATCAAAACAACACTAAATTAAAGTGCACTTTTTGTACAGAAAGCCACTACAATAGTTTGAAACAAATAAAGTGCACTTTTGTGCATGATGTCACACAAGGTATTTCATAAACTGTCAAATAAAAATGAGATGCATAATAGGAAATCAAATAGTGTATGTCCTTCACTATGTGGTAGGTTACTGCGGATGTTATCTCCTTCTGTTTTAGACAATTTTTTTTATATAGTGTTGATGTACAAACCCCGTTTCCATATGAGTTGGGAAATTGTGTTAGATGTAAATATAAACAGAATACAATGATTTGCAAATCATTTTCAACCCGTATTCAATTGAATTTGCTACAAAGACAACATATTTGATGTTCAAACTGATAAACATTTTTTTTTGCAAATAACCACTGGGTGTGAGTTTTCCTTGCCCTTATGTGTGCCTACCGAGGATGTCGTAGTGGTTTGTGTTGTGGTTTGTGCAGCCCTTTGAGACACTACTGATTTAGGGCTATATAAGTAAACATTGATTGATTGATTGATCGATTGAACTTTAGAATTTGATTCCAGCAACACGTGACAAAGAAGTTGGGAAAGGTGGCAATAAATACTGATAAAGTTGAAGAATGCTCATCAAACACTTATTTGGAACATCCCACAGGTGTGCAGGCTAATTGGGAACAGGTGGGTGCCATGATTGGGTATAAAAACAGCTTCCCAAAAATGCTCAGTCTTTCACAAGAAAGGATGGGGCGAGGTACACCCCTTTGTCCACAACTGCGTGAGCAAATAGTCAAACAGTTTAAAAACAACGTTCCTCAAAGTACAATTGCAAGAAATATAGGGATTTCAACATCTACGGTCCATAATATCATCAACCCATATTCAATTGAATGCACTACAAAGAAAACATATTTGATGTTCAAACTCATAAACTTTATATTTTTTTGCAAATAATAATTAACTTAATATTTCATGGCTGCAGCACGTGCCAAAGTAGTTGGGAAAGGGCATGTTACCACTGTGTTACATCACATTTTCTTTTAACAACACTCAATAAACGTTTGGAACTGAGGAAACTAATTGTTGAAGCTTTGAAAGTGGAATTCTTTACCATTCTTGTTTTATGTACAGCTTAAGTTGTTCAACAGTCCGGGGTCTTGTTGTCGTATTTTACGCTTCATAATGCGCCACACATTTTCGATGGGAGACAGGTCTGGACTGCGTGCGGGCCAGTAAAGTACCCGCACTCCTTTACTACGAAGCCACGCTGTTGTAACACGTGGCTTGGCATTGTTTTGCTGAATTAAGCAGGGGCGTCCATGATAACGTTGCTGGGATGAAAACATATGTTGCTCCAAAACCTGTATGGACCATTCAGCATTAATGGTGCCTTCACAGATGTGTAAGTTACTCATGCCTTGTACCGTCACAGATGCTGGCTCTTCAACTTTGGGCCTATAACAATCCGGGTGATTATTTTCCTCTTTGTTCCGAAGGACACCACGTCCACAGTTTCCAAATATAATTTGAAATGTGGACTCGTCAGACCACAGAACACTTTTCCACTTTGCATCAGTCCATCTTAGATGAGCTCGGGCCCAGCGAAGCCGGCGGCGTTCCTGGGTGTTGTTAATAAATGGCTTTCGCTTTGCATAGTAGAGTTTTAACTTGCACTTACAGATGTAGCGACCAACTGTAGTTACTGACAGTGGTTTCATGAAGTGTTCCTGTGCCCATGTGGTGATATCCTTTACACACTGATGTCGGTTTTTGTGCAGTACCGCCTGAGGGCTCAAAGGTCCGTAATATCATCGCTTACGTGCAGTGATTTCTCCACATTCTCTGAACCTTTTTATGGATCGTAGATGGTAAAATTCTTAAATTCCTTGCAAGAGCTCGTTGAGAAATATTGTTCTAAAACTGTTCGACAATTTGGTTACAAATTGGTGACCCTCGCCTCATCCTTGTTTGTGAATTACTTAGCATTTCATGGAAGCTGCTTTTATTCCCAATCATGGCACCCACCTGCTCCCACTTAGCCTGCACACCTGTGGGATGTTCCAAATAAGTGTTTGATGAAAATTCCTCAAATTTATCAGTATTTCCCAACTTCTTTGTCATGTGTTGTTGGCATCAAATTCTAAAGATAATGATTTTAACATCAAATATGTTGTGTTTGTAGCATATTCAACTGAATATGGGTTGAAAAGGATTTGCAAGTCATTGTATTCTGTTTATATTTACATCTAACACAATTTCCCAACTCATATGGAAACAGGATTTGTATAAATCTGATTTAGAAAGGCTAATCCATGCCTTTCTTAGACCAATGTGATGGCCGTCTCACTGGGCTCTCTAAACCAGCTGTAAAGCAGCTGCAATACACCCAGAATGCTGCTGCTCGAGTCCGGACAAGAACAAGGAAACACGACCATATTAGTCCAGTGCTTAGGTCACTGCACTGGCTTCCTGTCACTCAGAGAATAGACTTTAAAACAGCTCTCCTTGTCTACAAGTCTTTTCATGGTGTTGCGCCAAAGTACATCTCCGACATGTTAGAACCATACGAACCATCTCGAGCGCCGAGAACCTCAGGGAGCGGTCTCCTGCTGGTGCCCGGACACAGGACCAAACGTGGCATGGCTGCATTTCAATTTTATGCTCCAACAATCTGAAATAGTCTTCCTACAGACGTGAGACGGCCCTCCACACTGGCAATGTTCAAATCCAGGCTGAAAACACTTACCTTAATTATGCATATGACAACTGAGAGTAATGTATTGATTTTAATTCATTATGATTTTATATCTTTGTTTGCCTTCTTTTAATTTTCTGTAAAGCACTTTGAATAGCCTTGTGTATGAATGGTGCTCTATAAATAATATTAGAATCATGATTAATCGCAGGTCCTTTAAAAGATATCAGGGTTCTTTAAAAAGGACTGATATTTTGACTCCAATGCGATTTTTTTTTGATTAATCACATTTTAAAATTTGGATAAATTGTAATTAATTTCAGTAAATTAGTTTCTTGCATCAACTTGTAAAAAAAGACCCAAATATTTAGATCCAAATTCAATTTAGTGGCATTAATGACACATTAGAATTTGAATTAATCTAGATGATTTTCCTGCATAATTTCCATTAATTTAAAAAAGACCCAAATATTTTTACACTATATGTTGCATTAAACACACTTAAGAATTTTAATAAAATTACTTTCTTGCATAATTCAAATCATCGCTAAAAAAAAAAAAGAGCCCGATATTTTGATCCTAGTGCAATTTTGTAGCATGTACCACACTTTAGAATTTCGATTAATTAATTGCTTGGATAATGTAAACTAACTTTAAAAAAAAACCCTAATATTCTGCCACAAGTACAATTTTGTTGCATTATACCCATATTAGAATTTAGATTAATTGCGGTAAATAACAGTCAATTAGTTGCTTGCATAATTTTAATTATCTCTAAAAAAGACGTGAATAGTTTGACACAAATATAATTTTGTTGCATTATGCACATATTAGAATTTTGATGAATTGTGGTTAATAACAGTAAATTAGTTGCTTGCATAATTTAAATTAACTCTAAAAAAAAAACCTGAATATTTTGACACAAATACAATTTTGTCGCATTAATCACAATTTACAATTTTGATTAACCTTCATTAATCAAAATAAATTAGTTGCTTGGATAATGTAAATTAACTTTTAAAAGAAGACATCAATATTTTGCCACAAATACAATTTTGTTGCATTACACACATAATAGAATTTTGATTGATTGTGGTTAATAACAAAAAATTAGTTGCTTGCATAATTTTAATGAACTCAAAGACCTGAATATTTTGACACAAATACCTTTTTTTTTTTTTTGCATTAATCAAACATTCTTATAAGTCATTATTAAATATGGCAAATTGCTTTTTTGCTGAATTTATATTAACTTAAAAAAATACACAAATGTGACACGAATACAATTTAGGAGCATTAATCACACATTGCAATTTGAATAAATCCAGATCATTTTCCTGCAAAATTAAAATAACTTTAAAAAGACCCCAAAATTTTGACACACATACAATTTTGTTGCATTAAACACACTTAGGAATTTTTATAAATTGCAATCAATCGCAGCAAATGAAATTGTTGCATAATTCAAATCATCTCTAAAAAAAGATCCCAATATTTTGAAGCTAATGCAATTTTGCTGCATTAATCACACTTCACAATTTTGATTAATCGTGATTAATCACAGTAAATTAGTTGCTTGGATAATGTAAATTACCTTGAAAAAAAGACCTGAATATTTTGCCACAAATACAATTTTGTTGCATTATACACATAGTATAGTTTTGATGAATTCTGGTTAACAACAGTAAATTAGTTGCTTGCATAATTTAAATTAACTCCAAAAAAAACCTGAATATTTTGACACAAATAGAATTTTGTCGCATTAATCACACTTTATAATTTTGATAATTGTGATTAATCACAGTAAATTAGTTGCTTGGATAATGTAAATTAACTTTAAAAAGAAGACCTCAATATTTTGCCACAAATACAATTTTGTTGCATTATACACATAATAGAATTTGGATTAATTGTGCTTAATAACAATAAATTAGTTGCTTGCATAATTTTAATGAACTCAAAGACCTGAATATTTTGACATAAATACAATTTTTTTTGCATTAATCAAACATTCTGATAAGTCATTATTAATTATGGCAAATTGCTTTTTTGCTGAATTTATATTAACTTAGAAAAATACACTTAACTTAAAACAAATCCACAAATGTTGTCACACAAACACAATTCAGTTGCATTAATTACACATTAGAATTTTAATTTAAATCATTTTCCTTTAAAAAGACCCAAATATTTTTGACACACATACAATTTTGTTGCATTCATGGCAATTTTAATAAATTGCGATGAATCGAAGCAAATTATTTTATTGCATGATTCAAAAAATTTCTGAAAAAAAGAGCCCAATGTTTTGACACCAGTGCAATTTTGCTGCATTAATCACACTTAAGAATTGTGATTAATCGTGATCAAACACAGGAAATTAGTTGCTTGGATAATGTAAATTAACTTAAAAATAACAAAAAAATCTCAATATCTTGCCACAAATAAATTTTTTTTGCATTACACAAATATTGGAATTATGATTGATTGCAGTTAATAACATTAAATTAGGTGCTTACATAATTTTGATTAACTGTAAAAATGTTGTTGCATTAATCACACACACTGATAAGTCATGATTAATTGTGGAAAATTGCTTCTTTGCTGAATTCAAATTAACTTAAAAAGACACAAATTTTGTGACACAGATACAATTTAGTGAAATTAATCACATATTAAAATTTGAATTCATCAAGATTATTTTCCTACATAATTTTCCTGCATAATAATAATAACATTTTCTAGACTGACATTGTAGAGTACTAGCCACAGCCGCATTAGCTAGCTCATATTAAAAGCAATTTTAAAACAAGAACAACATTTAAAACACGGCTAATGTGAATTTTGGAAGTAGATTAGCTGTGTAATTATCTATGAAACATAGTAAATTGCGGTGAAGTCCGTTTGCTGCTAGTCTGAAATTGGTAGTTTAGCTATAGCCGCCTTTGTTAGCTAGCTCGTATTAGGAGCCATTTTAAAATATACACAATGTAAATATGACTAACAAATTCTGAAAGTCGATTAGCTGTCTAATCATTTTCTGAAATGGTATTAATTGTGGTGAAGCCTGTTTGCTGCTAGCCTGACATTGTCGTTTACTTGCTACAACCGCATTAGCTAGCTTGTATTGGAAGCAATTTTAAAATAAAAACAACTTTAAAGACATGAATAATGTAAATTTTAAATGTAGATTAGTTGTCTAAGCATTTATAAAATATAGTAAATTGCAGAGGTGGGACCAAGTCATTGTTTTGCAAGTCACAAGTCTCAAGTCTTTGCCCTCAAGTCTCGAGTCAAGTCCCGAGTCAAGACAGGCAAGTCCGAGTCAAGTCCAAAGTCAATACTGGAAAGTCTCAAGTCAAGTCCCAAGTCCTGCATTTTGGGTTTCAAGTCATTTCAAGTCTTTTTAACCACAGACTAATATATGTTCACAGAATGTGTATGCTTTTAAAACGCTGTATGTATTTATTATAAAAAAAAACAGTGCTGACATTGCACTTCATAATAGCACTATTAACCAGTTATTCTAAACATTTAACTCATTCCTTTACAGTACAAACACACCTGAAAAAACAAGTGCAACTGTACTTACTTGCACAAAAGTGTTAACATTGTATTTCCATGGAATATTGCATTGTAACTAGTTCATCAGCAGTTTATGTCATGTTGTTACCTTATCTCATTGATCTCATCTCATACTGTATGAACATAACAATGAACAGTGCTGTACTTGTTAGATGTCAGGGCTCTATGGAATATGTACACATATTCTTAATATAGTATACATTTTAACTGACCTTTATTTGACTATGTTTGTCTTTTTGTAGGTGGCTAAAATACGCGGTGCTGCTGACCGCCGTCTAATGTTACGTTACTGTGTGCGATACATTCATCAACGTAACGTTATGTGTAGGTACCTCATGCAACCCTGCTTAAAAAAAAATCACTTGACAATAAGTATGAATAAGGTAACATCTGCAGTGGATGCAACAGATTGCCGTGTTTGCAATGACGTTATAACCACAGACATCTTATAAGTAGACGCGGAATTTGCTGCTGTGACGCAAGCAATTTGGCCGCCATCTTGAAGTGGTGATGAGGAGCCGGCAAACAGCCTAAACTAACATTTGACAGGTAGAAAAAAAAGATGCTGGGCTGGTATTCAGCGTTTTCCTGCTCAATTGAGCGGACTGTTGAAAATAGGAATTGGAGGATTACTTTTCACAAGTAAGAATTTACATTAACATACTATTGGTTGTATTTTGTGAAAAGAATATTACCACAGAGTTAAGCAGGAGCAAAGAACTACAATATTTGTATGTGAAAATCACAAAGAAATCTTCTGGGGGAGGATGACCCTCCTACAGGTATTTGGTTTACAAACTTTCAGGCCCACCTAAAACAAAATTCACCAGCCGCCATTGATTATGATGCATTCTCATTTTATTGTAACCACAGATAAGTCTTCAAGTAACAATATTCAAATACTAACTTTGTTGAGTAAGACAGAATTTCGTTTTATTCTGAATCCAGTGAAACAGATTGGTGGTTTTAGCTGACATAAAGACTTTCACGTGTTTATATATGTTTAAGTATTTGGCAGACACCTTTATCCAAAGCAACATACATGAAAACTACATATAAAACAATCACTGTAAACATGGTCATTTAAAGGAAGATTGTAATAGAAAATATCAATACAAAGTGTCCAGACAGAATAAACTCTCTGCTGTTGTAGCAACAGAGATAAAGTCTATAGCAGTGGTTCTCAACCTTTTTTCAGTGATGTAACTCCTGTGAACATTTTTTTAATTCAAGTACCCCCTAATCAGAGCAAAGCATTTTTGGTTGAAAAAAGAGATAAAGAAGTAAAATACAGCACTATGTCATCAGTTTCTGATTTATTAAACTGTATAACAGTGCAAAATATTGCACAATTGTAGTGATCTTTGTTGAACTATTTATACAAAAAAAGATGTAAATATAACTAAAAACTTGTTGAAAAATAAACAAGTGATTCAATTATAAATAGAGATTTCTACACATAGAAGTAATCATCAACTTAAAGTGTCCTCTTTGGGGATTGTAATAGAGATCCATCTGGATTCATCAACTTCATTCTAAACATTTCTTCACAAAATAGAAATCTTTAACATCAATATTTATGGAACATGTCCACAAAAAAATCTAGCTGTCAACACTGAATATTGCATTGTTGCATTTCTTTTCACAGTTTATGAATTTACATTCATATTTTGTTGAAGTATGAATGTAAATTCATAAATTCATATTTTGTTTTTTTTTGTTGAAGTGGGCTTCACGGTGGAAGAGGGGTTAGTGCATCTGCCTCACAATACGAAGTTCCTGTAGTCCTGGGTTCAAATCCAGGCTCGGGATCTTTCTGTGTGGAGTTTGCATGTTCTCCCCGTGAATGCGTGGGTTCCCTCCGGGTACTCCGGCTTCCTCCCACTTCCAAAGACATGCACCTGGGGATAGGTGGATTGGCAACATTAAATTGGCCCTAATGTGTGAATGTGAGTGTGAATGTTGTCTGTCTATCTGTGTTGGCCCTGCGATGAGGTGGCGACTTGTCCAGGGTGTACCCTGCCTTCCGCCCGATTGTAGCTGGGATAGGCGCCAGCGCCCCCCGTGACCCCGAAAGGGAATAAGCGGTAGAAATGGATGGATGGATGGATTTTGTTGAAGTATTTTTCAATAAATATATTTATATAGGATTTTGAATTGTTGCTATTTTTAGAATATTAAAAAAAATATCATGTACCCCTTTGCATACCTTCAAGTACCCCCATTTGAGAACATCTGGTCTATAGGTCCGTAAGATATATAGATATGTAATGTATTCATACATTGTTTATGTAGGATATACGCATGTATATACAACCTAATCATATTGTTTCTTCAACTTCAAAATAGCTGACTGTTTTTTCCCCCTTCTCTGGGATTATATTCCCAGTTTTGATCTCAGACGTCTGGTCACTTATAGCATATAAGAATATTCTATTTCTGTTAAGCAAAGACATGTGTCCGTTATCATAGTTACACGAATGACAAAAAAGCGCGTGAATATAAGTGGTATTCAGTGAGGTAAGATGAATTAAATGCGCTGACAGTTCATTGTTCCTACCAAATGAATTGCACTGAGTGGAGCGGATCACCACTCCAAGATGGCGGCCCCGCGTCTCGTCAGTGGCAACAGGCAGTAGCGCTCGATGCTGCGTCTACTTATAAGATGTCTATGGTTCTAACGTTAGCAGTGAGTTTATAGCCTCACTGATTTAACTACACAGCAAATAAAAGTCACGTTACTCAGCCAATAAACGCAAGCTAACATTCAAAACGTACCCTTCTTTGTGCAACTTCAAATGTCGAACAAAGTTGGAAGTTGTTGCGTCTCCGTCTGTAATCTTCCAACCGCATGTTTTGCTTATGGCAATTCCTGTTTTGTTCACCAAGTCGTACTTTTAATACCCAAACGAAACACTTTATGGCATAATTGTATTCACTTATTCTTCTGTTGTTTGAAAGCTCTTCTTCGTTGGTTTTCCTCCAATTTGATTGGCTGAATGCTGTGTGACGAAAACAACGTGGATGTAATTTGATTGGCTGTTGTACTGACAAGTAGCGCACAGGCTGTCATCGCACACATGTTGACAAACACGCGTACACAATGGAAGATACGGAGCGCTCCTGAATAACTTTTTAATCGTTGGGTTTTGGGGAAAGTAGCAAGTCAAGTCAAGTCAAAAGGCTCAAGTCCAAGTCAAGTCACAAGTCATTGATGTTAAAGTCTAAGTCGAGTTGCAAGTCTTTTTACATTTTTTCAAGTCGAGTCTAAAGTCATCAAATTCATGACTCGAGTCCAAGTCATGTGACTCGAGTCCACACCTCTGGTAAATTGTAGTCAAGTCTGTTTGCTGTTAGTCTGACATTGTAGTTTACGAGCTACAGCCAGCTTAGCTAGCTTGTATTAGGAGAGATTTTCAAATAAACACAATCTAAATATGACTCAACAGAAATTCAGAAAGTCGATTTGCTGTTTAATCATTTAGCTTGTGTTAAAAGCGATTTTAAAATAAAAACATCCTAAACATGACGAATGAAAATTCAGAAAATCGATTAGCTGTCTAATAATTTTCTGAAATGTTGTCAATTGTAGTGAAGCCTGTTTGCTGCTAGCCTGACATTGTAGTTTACTAGTTCCAACCTCATTAGCTAGCTAGTATTGGGAGCAATTTTAAATATAAAAACAACTTTCAAGACATGAATAATGTAAATTTTGAATGTAGATTAGTTGTCGAGTCATTTATAAAATGGAGTAAATTGTAGTCAAGTCTGTTTGCTGCTAGTCTGACATTGTAGTTTACGAGCTACGGCCAGCTTAGCTAGCTTGTATTAGGAGAGATTTTCAAATAAACACAATGTAAATATGTCTAACCATTTTCTGAAATGTTGTTAATTGTAGTGAAGCCTGTTTGCTGCTAGCCTGACATTGTAATTTACTAGCTACGACCGTATTAGCTAACTCGTATTTGGAGCGATTTCAAAATATAGATAACTCTCTACATGAATAATGTAATTATTGAAAGTAGATTAGTTGTGTAATCATTTATCAAATGTAGTAAATGGTAGTCACGTCTGTTTGCGTCTATTCTGTCATCGTAGTTTACTATCTACAGCCATCTTAGCTAGCTTGTATTAAGAGCGAATTTAAAAAAACACAATCTAAATATGACTAACAGAAATTTTGAAAGCTGATAAACTGTCTAACCATTTTCTGAAATGTTCTCAATTGTAGTGAAGCCTGTTTGCTGATAGCCTGACATTGTGATTTTACTAGCTACAACCTTATTAGCTAACTTGTATTAGGAGCAATTTTAAAATGAAAAATAACTTTTTAGACATGAATAATGTACATTTTGAAAGTAGATTAGTTGTGTAAATATTTATCATATGTAGTAAATTGTAGTCAAGTCTGTTTGCTGCTAGTCTGACATCGTAGTTTACTAGCTACAACCGTATTAGCTAACTCGTATTTAGAGCAATTTTCTAAATAAAAATAACTTTCCAGACATGAATGATGTAAATTTTGAAAGTAGATTAGTTGTGTAATCATTTATAAAATGTAGTAAATTGTAGTCAAGTCTGTTTGCTGCTAGTCTGACATTGTAGTTTACTAGCTACAGTCAACTTAGCTAGCTTGTATTAGAAGTGATTTTAAAATAAACACAATCTAAATATGACTAGCAGAAATTCTGATAGTCAATTAGCTGTCTAATCATTTTCTGAAATGTTGTCAATTGTAGTGAAGCCTGTTTGCTGCTAATCTGACATCGTAGTTTACTCGCTATAACCGCACTAGCTAGCTCGTATTGGGGGCCATTTTAAAACAGAAACAATATTCAAGACATGAGTAATATACATTTTGAATGTAGATTAGTTGTCTAGTCATTTATAAAATGTAGTAAATTGTAGTCAAGTCTTTTTGCTTCTAGTCTGACATTGTAGTTTACTAGCGACAACCGGATTAGCTCGCTCGTGTTAGAAGTGATGTTAAAATACAAACATCCTAAACATTCCGAATTAACATTCTGAAAGTCAATTAGCTGTCTAATCATTTTCTGAAATGTTGTCAATTGTAGTGAAGCCTGCTTGATGCTAGGCTGACATCGTAGTTTACTCGCAATAACCGCACTAGCTAGCTCGCATTGGGAGCCATTTTAAAACAAAAACAATATTCAAGACATGAATAATGTAAATTTTGAATGTAGATTAGTTGTCTAGTCATTTATAAAATGTAGTAAATTGTAGTCAAGTCATTTTGCTGATAGTCTGATATCGTAGTTTACTAGCGACAACCGGATTAGCTCGCTCGTATTAGAAGTAATTTTAAAATAAAAACATCCTAGACATTACAAATTAACATTCTGAAAGTCAATTAGCAGTCTAATCATTTTCTGAAATGTTGTCAATTGTAGTGAAGCCTGTTTGCTGCTAATCTGACATCGTAGTTTACTCGCTTTAACCGCACTAGCTAGCTCGTATTGGGAGCCATTTTAAAACAAAAACAATATTCAAGACATGAATAATGTAAATTTTGAATGAAGATTAGTTGTGTAGTCATTTATAAAATGTAGTAAATTGTAGTCAAGTCTTTTTGCTTCTAGTCTGACATCGTAGTTTACTAGCGACAACCGGATTATGTTGCTCGTATTGGAGGTGATTTTAAAATACAAACATCTTAGGCGTTACGAATTAACTTTCTGAAAGTCAATTAGCTGTCTAATCATTTTCTGAAAGGTTGTCAATTGTAGTGAAGCCTGTTTGCTGCTAGTCTGACATTGTAGTTTACTAGCTATAACCGCACTAGCTAGCTTGTATTGGGGGCCATTTTAAAACAAAAACAATATTCAAGACATGAATAATGTACATTCTGAATGTAGATTAGTTGTCTAGTCGTTTATAAAATGTAGTCAATTGTAGTCAAGTCTTTTTGCTGCTAGTCCGACATCGTAGTTTACTAGCGACAAATGGATTAGCTCGCTCGTGTTAGAAGTGATGTTAAAATACAAACATCCTAAACATTCCGAATTAACATTCTGAAAGCTGTCTAATCATTTTCTGAAATGTTGTCAATTGTAGTGAAGCCTGTTTGCTGCTAATCTGACATCGTAGTTTACTCGCTATAACCGCACTAGCTAGCTCGTATTGGGAGCAATCTTTTACTAAGAATACATTTCTACACATGATTAATGTAATTTGAAAGTAGACTTGCAGTCAAATTATTCATGAAATGTAGGGAAGTCTCACAGACTCAAACCTTACAGGAAAATCGGCAAATGTGTAAAATCGAGGGCTAAGGACTGAGACAAGTGTTAAGGGGGGAATATCCACATCAATCTTTTATCCAGACACTTTTATCATTCTTTCACCGAGGAAGGGTAATTCACACTAATGTACTCCGCCGTCCGAGATGGAGGGTTGCCAGATGTGGACCTCCAGATCCGCGCAACATGCATCTTGCCCCCTAAACACTCCACCATTGAAGAATCTCCATTCCAATTAGTAGAGATTACAGCAATTAGCAGACCATTAATCATACCCTTATTAGTTTAGCCCGGCAGACGGAGGGGAAGCGTGGAGGACGGGGAAGGAGAGACGTAAAGATGAAGGGAAACAGAAGTCATGTAAAACAAGTCGGTGTGTACGTGTATATGTACCGCTCAGTGCGCCAACAAAGCCGACATAGTCCCCCTAATCCCCAATCCCCTCCTTGAGATTTGACATGCGATAGCGTAGATCTACTGTGAAATATGTAGAAAATGGTGTGTGTGTGTGACTGTGTGTGTGTGTGTGTGTGTGTGTGTGTGTGTGTGTGTGTGTGTGCGTGTTGTGGTGGTGGGTGGCACAGTGTGAGACCGAGTTGGCATTAGTGCTGGTACGTTAAAGCATCGAGCGTGTGTGCATGTGTGTCAAAGTATATTCAGAGTGTGTGTGTGCTCTTGTATTTCCACCCTTCTTGAGACATCAATAAGGAAAAGTTCCGTCCATATGAGGACCGGTGAAGGAGTTAGGACATAGATCATGGTCCCAATACGAAAAAAACCATTGCATCGAAAGGAGAATGTCTCATTTGGTGAAATCTAGCCGCATTAGGGTGGTCCCAAAAAGGAGGGATTTTTTCAAATTGACTTGGTGTCGGTGTTAAAAGTGCTCCACCCTCTGGTCAACATATGAAATGACAAGTGTGGGTAAAAATTCTAAGTGCTCCGCCTCTGACCAACATATGTAATAACAAGTGTGAGTAAGAAATTCAAATGCGCCCCCTTTTGGCCAAAAATGAATAACAGAAATAAAATAAATATGTATATAGAGACATACAGTAATAACAAAGTAATTAATGAAGATTAAAAACCAATTACAACAAAACATGGATCAACTTTTTTCTTATAATATTGGGAACAATTTTCTGATTATTTCTGTTTCTGTAATGTTGCAATATTTTCTTGGAAAATTATTACTTCTTTATGTAAAATTATTACTTTTTTATACAAAATAGCGACATTTGTCATAGGGCTGGGCGATATGGCCTTTTCCTAATATCTCGATATTTTTAGGCCATGTCACGATACTCCATATACTGTATATCTCCATAGTTTGCCTTAGCCTGAAATTTAACACTTGATGCATATGCCGTATTTCCTTGAATTGGCGCCATGGCGCTAATTAATTTAAAACCTCTTCTCACTCCGGTGTTTACCAAAGGCATGCGGTAAAGGCAAGCATGCGCTAGTTATTTTAAAACCTCTTATCACTCCGGCGCTTACCAAGGCATGCGGTAAATTTAGGCCTGCACTTATAAATTTGAGTGTGATGTAAGGATACCATCATAAAAAGCACATTTAATAATAAAAAAAAACCCTTTATTATGTTCTTACCTTTACTTACAAATGAAGTCCATGTGCAGCTCCTTCTGATCAAAAGCATCGATAACTTGTTTATAGAAGTCTTCCTTATCTTTCTTCAGTTTTAAAAGTCTCTCAATCTCGATGGAGATTTTCCTTTATTACCTGCTTCGATTGAAAGTCTTGTTTAGAAAACAGTTTTGATTTTAGATATGTAATCCTCCATGTTAAAAGTGCTAGCGAGAGGAAAAAATAAACAATCGCTGCCCAATCTTGCTGCTTGTTGTCACTTCTTCTGCAGCCGAGTAGTCGCAAGAAGGATCACTAGCGCCCTCTACCACCAGGAGGCGGGAGTCATTTAATGACTCATATTTGACACACGCAGCTACGGTATATTAATAAAACCTATCTGCTTACTGTTCTTTTTTAGCATATTCAATAACTTGGACCTTGAATCCTACTGAATGGCTCTTAATCTTCTTCCCTTTATGCGATTTCAAATTATTGATCAGCCTCCTCCATTTTGAAAATAATGACAGGTGAAGTGTCACACGTGACGTGACGAGTTTGACCCGGCGGAAATTCTAGGCATATGCTAATTATTTTGCGAAACGAGTTTGACCCAGCAGAAATCCTGAGCTAGCGGTAATGCTAAGCATGCGTTAATCATTTTGCTAAACGAGTTTGACCCGGCAGTAATTCTAGGAAGGCGCATACTACATACCCGACAGCAATTCAAGGAAATACGGTAATCACAGCAGTGTGATGATTCTATGTGTCTAAATTAAAACATTCTTGTTCATACTGCAATAATATATACTCGTTTTAAAAACTTTCATGCAGAGAAGGAAATCACAACTAATTCAATTGACCAAAAGTGTATTTATTAAATAGTTACAAAGCAATGGCAGAAAAATGTATGTCATTTCAAAACAGAAAGTGCAAGATTGTCAGAGACATTTTAAAACAAGCTAAGAGTGCACTTTTGTGCATGCTGTCATTAAGATGACATCTCAAAACAACACTTAATTAAAATATACTTTTTGTAAAGAACACCACTACAATAGTTTAAAAGAAATAAAGTGCACTTTTGTGCATGATGTCACACAATATATTTCAATAACTTTCAAATAAAAATGAGCTGCCTGATATGAAATCGAATAGTGTATGTCCTTCGCTATGTGGTAGGTTACTGCGGATGTTATCTCCTTCTGTTGAATATTTTTTTCATACGGTGTTGATGTGGAAATGTTTGCATCAGCATTTTGATGGTGTGGCACCGAACGGAGATGTTGACATGCAGAGTTTCAAGCACTCTTCTTCCTCTAGCGGGTGACTTTTTAAATTATGTTACATATTAGCAGTAATGCTACTTTTTGTAGCTACGCTCTTGCTCTACACTTGACAAATTTCGGTTGTCTGTTCGACATATTCCCGCTTGAAGCCAAACCACCGCCAGACTATGGTTTGGCTGTTTTTCTTGGGAATTAATTCTTCCTTCATTTGTTACCAGATTCGCAACTTCTTCCTCTCGTATTCCACTCGCACCACAGCTAACGTTACCCATGCCGCTACCTCTCTGCTCCGCGAGGGCGTATACGTATGTAACGTATGTAAGAAGGTGCGCTTGTTTTACGTCTCTGTGAGAAGGAAAGACAACAAAGAGTGATAAAAGCCTGTAGTGTAATGCCCGCAGCTAAAAGCAACTGCGTGAGAACGTATACTCTAATATCACTGTGGGAGGAGGCTGTGATCAGCGCACTGCAGGTGCTAAAGATCACTGCCTCAGTCAATGATATTGAGGGCAGAGCATCATCGACAAGGGGCGGGGGATGTGTGGGACAGGTGATTAGATTTCGCAGGTGGTACGCGTTAATCTAATCAGTTGTTGTCTTTAACACTGAGCGGCCAGCGGAGGAGGAGGAGGTGGAAAAAGACGAGAGCGGAGATTGATTGATTGCATGATACTTTTATTAGTAGATTGCACAGTACAGTACATATTCCGTACAATTGACCACTAAATGGTAACCCCCGAATAAGTTTTTCAACTTGTTTAAGTCGGGGTCCACGTTAATCAATTCATGGTACAAATATATACCATCAGCATAATACAGTCATCACATAGGTTAATCATCGAAAAAAGGTTGAATGAGAGTTCCCGCTAGAATCTTCAAGGTGCTTTTGTTGACCAGAGAGGAGATTCTGTTGAGGAATCTCATTCTTTGGTTGACCTTTTTGATTACCTTGGTTGCCATTTTATCACAGGAAAGATTAGCCTCTAGAATGGAACATAGGTAGGTGATCTCATCTATCCTGGTGATAACAATGTCACCCACTTTTATAGTGAAGTCACTGACTTTCTTAAGGTTGATATGGGACCCAAATAGGATGGATTCCGTTTTGCCTAAGTGCATGGATAGCTTGTTGTCAGCGAGCCAGGTGCAAATATTAAGGAGTTCAGCTCTGAGGATTTGTTCCACCTGTGACTTGTCCTTGCCGGATACCAGCAGGGCCGAGTCATCCGCAAACAGGAACAATTCACAGTGGCATGCTGATGGCATGTCATTTATGTATATTAGGAACAGTAAAGGTCCTAGTATACTGCCTTGGGGGACTCCACAGCTTACTGAGAGGGGAGGGGACATGGTGCCGTTTACCTCTACCACCTGTTTCCTCCCCTCCGAGTAAGATTGCATCCAGCTCGATGAGGTTTTATCGAATCCGATTGCTCGGAGCTTATCCAACAGTATGGCGTGGTTAACGGTTTCAAAGGCCTTCTGAATGTCCAGCATGACCATGCCGCAGTATTTGCCCGCGTCCACCTCATGTTTGATGTGGTCGGTCAGATAGAGAAGGCATGTGTCAGTGGAGTGGTTAGTTCTGAAGCCGAATTGGAATTTGTACATTAGTTTATTAGTAGCAAAGTATCTATCAGCCTGTTCATAAACAATTTTTTCCATTACTTTCTAAATGGAACTGAAAATAGAAACCGGCCGGTAGTTAACAGGTTCTAATTTGCTTCCTTTTTTACAAAGGGGGGTTACTCTTGCTATCTTGAAATCCTTGGGTACTTGGCCTTGTTTGGTTGAGAGGTTTATTATATGTGTGATTATTGGGGTTAGGAATTGTTGTACTGAAAAGGAAGCAAGATCGAATGAAAATAAAGTCTTTGTCAAACTGCACGCTGACTCCTGAGGTATATCCGGGAACGGGTAGGGAGCGACTTCTACATTTGGCACCCGACGAAAAAAGAGACTGCGATGTCGTCACCAAGCCCCATAGAGGCACTTGACAGCTGCTGGCTGAGGTGTCGACTGCGAACTACAGGCGAATGGAAGCAATGCAGGGTCAAATAGCGCAGCAGAGCCAGATTCTGCGGGCGCTGACGGAGAGGGCCGGAACGGGGACACCCGCGGCGGCGAGGCCGACATTGAAGACGGTGGGAATGCGCCGAATGGCGGAGACGGAAGACCTGCAAGGCTTTGTGGACATATTTGCGGCAACAGCAAAGTCATGCGCATGGCCGGAAGAGGAGTGGGCTGTGCGGCTGTTGCCGTTGCTGGCGGGAGAGGCGCAGCGAGCGGCGCTCAGCCGGCCACCAGCGTCCCGGGTGAACTACCGGGACATGAGGAGGGCGGTGTTGGACCTCTTTGGACAAGAGTGCCAAAGAAGACCACAGACGCCGTTTCCGGGCCATGAAACTAGGACCGCAGGAGCGGCCTTTCGCCCTGGGCCAACAGCTGAGGGATGTAGCGACAAGATGGCTGCAACCCGGAGGAATGGAGGAGGTGATGGAACAGATCATCTTGGAGCAGTTCCTGGATGCAATCCCGGCGCGGACGTCAGCGTGGGTCCGATACCACCGGCCACAAGGCGTGACAGCGGCGGTAGCATTGGCGGAGGACCACATGGCCGTACACCGGGAGAAGGGGAAGGAAAAGGCTGCAGGAGGAATGGAGCGGCCAGTTCCGGCGCCGCGCAGTATGCAGGCGCAGGATGCAGGCGCTGCCCGCAGAAGGAGCCCATCTGTGGGCACGACTACGACACAACCTGGGTCTGCTTTCTCCTCCTCAGGCCCAGACCGCTGGGGACACTGCGTTTCCCCCGCAAACGGCGCCTCGAATGCCTGGGCAGGTGTGCTGGAGGAGCGGGCGGCTAGGTCATCTGCAACGGGAGTGTCTAGCGATAGAAGTGGGGCAGGTGATCCGGGTTGGCGACCCTCCAGCATCCTCCCCCGGACCGGGAGAGACATACTATGTACCGGTAAGGATACAAGGGAGTATACACCGGGCGATGTTGGATTCAGGCTGCGAGCAGTCCATGATTCACCAAAACCTGGTTTGGCCCGGGGCGTTGAGAAAGGTTGTACGGGTGCGGGTTAAATGTGTGCATGGGGATATTTACGAGTAGCCCATCGTGTCGGTGGAATTTTTTTTCAAAAGGGAAAAGCATAGTGTTAAGGTGGCTGTAAATTTGCGCCTCGCACAGCCCGTAATCTTGGGAACAAATTGGTCGGGATTTAAGGGGTTAATAGAGCAGTGTGTAGGGGTGCGTTTAAGGACAGTAGGGAAAGGGGATACCCGCGCTTTTCGCATCAGCGACGCGAGATTATCCGACGCTGCCGAGGGGCAGGGGGAAGGGGGCCCGGCGGGGACTTCCCAGGAGGTTTCCCCGGTTCCCCAATGGCGCCCCATGGATGATTTTCCACTCGGGCAGTCTTGAGAGGACACTCTGCGCGCGACCTGAGACCAAGTGATTTCAATTGATGGGCAGTGGGTTCGCCCGGGGATAACGCGGTATTTCCCTCACTATGCATTGATTAGGGACAGATTATACAGAGTGAGTCATGACACTAAGACAAGGGAGGAAATCACCCAAGGGGACGGCGTGGGGATGTTGGTAGAGTGGCTGTGCCAGCAATCTGAGGGTTGCTGGTTCAATCCCCACCTTCTACCATCCTAGTCACGTCCGTTGTGTCCTTGGGCAAGACACTTCACCCTTGCTTCTGATGGGTCCTGGTGAGCGCCTTCCATGGCAGCTCCCGCCATCAGTGTGTGTGTGAATGGGCGAATGTGGGAATACTGTCAAAGTGCTTTGAGCTTCTTAAAAAAGGGTAGAAAAGCGCTATACAAGTGCAACCCATTTACCATTTACCAATTGTTGGTACCAAAAAGTCGTCGGGAATGATTTTCCAGGCGGCACATTTTAACCCGATGGCCGGACACATGGGCTATGATAAAACACTTAATCGGATAATAACCCGGTTCTATTGGCCAGGCATTCGTGCAGACGTGCGGCGGTGGTGCGCGGCCTGCCCGGACTGTCAACTATTCAACCCAGCGGCCACCCCTAGGGCACCTTTGCGGCCATTACTACTCATAGAGGCCCCGTTTGAGTGAATTGGCATGGACCTCGTCGAGCCATTTCACCCGAGCACCCAGGGATATCGCTTTGCGCTAGTCCTGGTGGATTATGCAACGTGCTATCCCGAAGCAGTGCCACTGCGCTCCATCTCTGCAAAGAGTGTTGCGCAGGCATTGTTTCAAGTTATCTCCTGAGTTGAAATCCCGAAAGAGATTCTAACTGACCAGGGCACGTCCTTTATGTCACGAACATTAAAGGAGCTGTACGGTTTATTGGGGATCAAATCTATTTGGACTAGCGTTTATCACCCATAGACGGATGGGTTGGTGGAGCGGATGAATAGAACTTTGAAATCCATGATCCGGAAGTTCGTACACGAGGACAAACCAATTTGGCATAAATGGTTGGCTCCCCTGTTATTTGCAGTGCGGGAGGTTCCCCAGGCCTCAATAGGATTTTCTCCATTTGAGCTATTGTTCGGCTGGAAGCCGCGTAGGGTACTGGACCTAGTTAAAGAAAGCTGGGAGGGAGGTCCAAGCCCCAGTAAAAACGAAATTCAGTACGTCATGGATTTGAGAGCAAAACTCCACACATTAGGGCACTTGTCACGTGAGAATTTGCTCCAAGCCCAAGAACGTCAACAGCGCCTGTATAACAGGGGGACGCAACTTAGACAATTTTCACTGGGAGAGAAAGTACTTGTATTACTCCCAACATATAGCTCCAAATTACTCCCCAAGTGGCAAGGACCCTTTGTGGTCACACCATGAGTAGGTGACGTGGACTACGAGGTCAGGCGATCTGACCGGGGTGGGGCCTCAAAAATATACCACCTCAACCTACTAAAAGGTGGAGGGAAGCGGAGCCCGTCTCTATGGTGACAGCGATAGCGGAGAGCGAGGAGATGGGGCCAGAGGTTCCCCCTCCCCACGGCCCTCCCCTTTCCGCTATGATTAACATCTTACACTGTCACAGAAAGCAGACGTGGCCAAATTGCAGCAACATTTTGCTGACGTGTTCTCCCCCCTGCCAGGCCGCACGACTCTCACCCAGCATCACATAGAGACCAGCCCAGGCGTGACGGTGAGGTCCCGGCCCTATAGGCTGCCCGAACAAAAACGCAAAGTAGCTCGGGAAGAATTAAAAGCCATGCTGGAATTGTGAGTGATAGAAGAGTCACAGTGCGTGGTGCAGCCCCATAGTTCTGGTAGGGAAGAAAGATGGGTCTGTGCGGTTCTATGTGGACTACCGCAAAGTGAATGATGTGTCACGTTTTGACGCCTATCCAATGCTCCGGGTCGACGAGCTCCTGGACCGGTTGGACACAGCTAGTTTTTTTACGACACTGGATTTGACTAAGGGCTATTGGCAGATTCCCTTGTCTCCAGATTCCAAGGAAAAAACGGCATTCTCCACGTCGTAAGGTTTATACCAGTTCGTGACCCTTCCGTCCGGCTTGTTTGGTGCGCCCGCCACATTTCAGACTCTCATGGACCGGGTACTGTGACCCCACACTGCATATGCCGCAGCCTATCTGGATGATGTCATCATCCAGGGGAACAGCTGGGCGGAGCATATGCAGAGATTGGGGGCGGTACTCTATTCCCTGAGGCGGGCGGGGCTCACCGCCAACCCGGCGAAGTGCGCGGTTGGCCGGAGGGAGGTACAGTATCTGGGGTACCACTTGGGAGAAGGCCAGGTGCGGCCTCAGGTAGATAAAACCGCAGCAGTTGCGGCCTGCCCGACCCCGAAGACGAAAAAGGAGGTGAGGCAGTTCTTGGGGCTGGTGGGCTACTACCGGAGATTTGTCCCCCGGTTTGCGGACTGGTCTGACCCCCCCCCCCTGGAAAGGTGCCCCAGATGTGGTTCAGTGGACGGAGCAGTGCCAGCAACCATTCGAGAGGGTGAGGAAAGCACTTTGCGAGGAGCCGGTACTGCACATGCCTGATTTGTCTATCCCACTTTGTTTGCAGGCGGACACGTCGGGCAGAGGACTGGGAGCCGTTTTATCCCAGTAGTGGGGGGTCACCGACCATCCGGTCCTTTACATAAGCAGGAAATTGTCAGAAAGAGAGACCAGATACAGCATGGTGGAGA
This sequence comes from Nerophis ophidion, assembly GCF_033978795.1. Taxonomy (NCBI): domain Eukaryota; kingdom Metazoa; phylum Chordata; class Actinopteri; order Syngnathiformes; family Syngnathidae; genus Nerophis; species Nerophis ophidion. The sequence goes on along the minus strand of NC_084633.1, from coordinate 27,891,651 downwards.
GGGAGTGCCTCGCCATCCGGTGGGTGGTCGGTGTCCTCCGGTACTATCTGCTGGACGCCCATTCAGCCTCTGCTCAGACCACAAGCCCCACCAGTGGCTCCATCGCATGAAAGATGCCAACGCGCGGATCACCCGGTGGTATCTTGCTTTACAACCCTACAATTTCAGAGTGATCCATAGGCCCTGTACACAGATGGCCGTGGCGGACTTCCTCACTCGGGCTCAGGCGGGGAGAGTGGGCGCGGCCGGACCTAAGTCTGGCGGTGGAGGTATGTGGGAGGAGGCTGTGATCAGCACACTGCAGGTGCTAAAGATCACCGCCTCAGTCAATGATGTTGAGGGCAGAGCATCATTGACGAGGGGCGGGGCATGTGTGGGACGGCAAGACGCAGCTGACAGGTGATTAGATTTCGCAGGTGGTACGCGTTAATCTATTCAGTTGTTGTCTTTAACAGTGAGCGGCCAGCGGGGGAAGAGGAGGTGGAAAAAGACGAGAGCGGAGATCGGAATTGTTTTACTGAAAAGGAAACAAGATCGAATGAAAATAATGTCTTTGTCAAACGGCACGCTGACTCCTGAGGTATATCCGGAAGCTGGTAGGGAACGACTTCTACAATCACGATATTGTAATTTTCTATAAATCGCACGGAAACAAACCCGCGATATAGGTAGTATATTCGAAATATCGCCCAGCCCTAATTTGTCATATAAAATTCTTACTTGTGTCACAATATTGCCTTTTTTTGTTGTTCTTGTAAAATAGTGAGACTTTTTGAGTAAAAGTTTTATTTTTGTCATAATTTTTGCGGAGTAAAATTCCGATTATTATTATTATAATATTGCCAAAGTGTAAAGGTTTTCTTAAAAAATTGTGACCTTTGTCGAGTAAAATTACTACTCTGTTCATAAGGTTGCCATAGTTTTAGGCTTTTTCTTGTAAAATTGCGCTGTTATTAAGTAAAATTACAACTTTTATCATAATTTTACACAAATGTTCAGTTTTTATCGTAAAATATTGACTTGCGTTGGGTGAAATGACGACTTTTGTGATAATACTGCTAAAATTTGAAGTTTTTCTTGTGAAATTGTGACCTTTTTCTTGTGAAATTCCAACTCATTTTTCATATTTCCATGGTATTTATATGTCATTTATGTCGTGAACACAAATCTTTATATATCTAGGAAGGGTGGTCCTACAGAGGTAGGCATTTTTCGGAGGTCTCAAGAAGGTAAGAAATACACAAATGTGTGTGTGGGTGTTTGTGTGTGTGTGTGTGAGCCGCGGGGTGGCTGGGTGGGTGCATGTGTGTGTGTGTGTGTGTGTAGAGGGTGGGGGGGGGGGGGGTCGTGTGTGTTAAGGAAGTGAGAGTGAAGCAGCTTCAGAGGATGAATTTCTAAACGCCTTCCCTCTGATACCATCTTCTCTCTCCTACTCCCCCCCCCCGCCCCCCCTTCACCCCCGACCGACTATCTCCCCCCTCCCAAACTACCCCCCCCCCTCAGCAAGAGGGGTCAAATGTTATTCCCTCCTCGTTGTCACGGTTGCCAATCACCTCACATTCTGTAGCAACTGTTTCCAAGGCAACGGAGGGATCCGGTTGCCAGGCACCGAGAGCAATGCATGTGATTGTTACATATTTATTTAATTCTATCTTTATCTATTTGTTCATTCGAAATGCGTACGCACTCCAAGGGTGAACGCCAGACACGCACACACACACACACACGCACACACACACACACACACACACACACACACACACACACACACACACACACACACACACACACACACACACACACACACACACACACACACACACACACACACACACACTCCTCCTTCATGCACATGTTCATGAACTCTTATCTTCATTTAAGAACACACACACACACTAAAACGCACGTCAGTCCCCACAAAACCCTGACGGGCGCTAACGAACTCATCTGCATGTACCACAGGTGTGAAACGTGAGCAGTGGATGACAAACAGTCATTATCATAGCAATAAGGATCCTAATCTGGGCTCGGCTCGCCTCCTCTGGCCTTCTGTTCCCTCCTCTCATCCGCCTCGTCTCGGAGGAGCGGCGCAGTGATAAAGACAGGCCCTAATGAGAGGGCACTTATTGCACTGTGATTTCCTTCCCTCCGTCCCCTCCTCCCTCCGTCCCTGTCAACCTATACCTCCGCTCTGCGTTGCCTCCCCGAGCATCTCTCCTCTGCTGTTTGCTTGCATGCACATCACAGGGGCGATTCTAACCGAGTGACCCCGTCAAGAGTAGAAACATGCTAATATACCCGGACTCCATTGTCTCTGTTTGCTTTCGCGCCACGCCGTCCGTTAAAAAGCGTGGGAGGAAGACGTTGGAGAAAAATCGGATGGTTCGGACTGAGAGGATGGTGGCTTTTTTTTTTTTTTTCCCTTTTGTCACATATTAGGAGGCGTGCATGCGCGCTTTGGAACGCTCGGGTTTGCCACAGAAGAGCAAAGACTAAGATGAATCATGTTCATTTGTCAAGCCTATGGCGAGCAAACAGTGATAAATTATAGGTGAACGGAGAGCTGGGCGTGGAAGCAGCCGGCGTGATTATACAGCGCGGCGCTGCAGATATAGTGCAGGCAGTTCACTTGATTATCCTTCATGAACAATGTAATTTTTTGTGGGAACGGTTATGAGAAATCGTCAGAAACACGGAGACGCACCGCGTACAATGCACTTGATGGATGAAAGCTGCTGAACAATTCATTATTATTAATACATTGTAGGTATTAGTGTTGTCCCGATACCAATATTTTGGTACCGGGACCAAAATTATTTCAATACTTTTCGGAACTTTTCTAAATAAAAGGGGACCACCAAAAAAATTTAAAAAATAAATTAAAAAATCGCATTGTTGGCTTTATTTTGACAAAAAATCTTACGGTACATTAAACATATGTTTCTTATTGCTATGTTGTCTTTAAATAAAATAGTATACATACAAAACAAATTGCTTTTATTATTAAGTAAGAAAACAAAGGCTCCTAACTAGTCTGCTGATGTATGCAGTAACATATTGTGTCATTTATCTACCTAAGGGGGGGCATAGCTCGGTTGGTAGAGTGGCCGTGTCAGCAAATTGAGGGTTGCAGGTTCGATTCCCGCTTGTGCCATCCTAGTTACTGCCGTTGTGTCCTTGGGCAAAACACTATACCCACCTGCTCCCAGTGCCACCCACACTGGTTTAAATGTAACTTAGATATTGGGTGTCACTATGTAAAGTGCTTTGAGTCACTTGAGAAAAGCGCTATATAAATATAATTCACTTCACTATTATTTTGTCAACACTATTAAGGACAAGTATAAACAAGAATTTAAGACTCACCTTAAAACTCATTTGTATACCCAAGCCTTCAAATAGACCTCCTTTTTAGACCAGTTGATCTGCCGCTTCTTTTCTTTTTCTCCTATGTCCCCCCCGCCTTTGTGGAGGGGGTCCGGTCCAATGACCATGGATGAAGTACTGGCTGTCCAGAGTCGAGACCCAGGACGGACCGCTCGTCGGGACCCAGGATGGACCGCTCGCCTGTGTATCGGTTGGGACATCTCTACACTGCTGATCTGCCTCCGCTTGGGATGGTTTCCTGTGGACGGGACTCTCGCTGCTGTCTTGGATCCGCTTTGAACTAAACTCTCGTGGCTGTGTTGGAGCCACTATGGATCTAACTTTCACAGTATCATGTTAGACCCGCTCGACATCCATTGCTTTCGGTCCCTTAGAGGGGGGGGGGGGGTTGCCCACATTTGAGGTCCTCTCCAAGGTTTCTCATAGTCAGCATTGTCACTGGCGTCCCACTGGGTGTGAATTCTCCCTGCCCACTGGGTGTGAGTTTTCCTTGCCCTTATGTGGGTTCTTCCGAGGGTGTCGTAGTTGTAATGGTTTGTACAGTCCTTTGAGACATTTGTGATTTAGGGCTATATAAATAAACATTGATTGATTGAAGTGGTAAAAAATTATCATGAATCTACTTGTTCATTTACTGTTAATATCTGCTTTCTTTCTCTTTTAACATGTCCTATCTACACTTCTGTTAAAATGTAATAATCATTTATTCTTCTGTTGTTTGGATACTTTACATTAGTTTTGGATGATACCACAAATTTGGGTCTCGATCCCATACACGATCATGCATTGGTCATATTCAAAGTCCTCATGTGTCCAGGGACATATTTCCTCAGTTTATAAACATATTATAAATAAATAAAAACAATGACAAAAGCAGATGTTGTGCTGCCAAAAAATTGCTACGTAATCATAGTATCGACTAGATACGTTCCTGTACCTGATATCATTATAGTGGATGTTAGGTGTGGATCCACCAAGAGCGTTTGTTTAAATTGTGGCGCCGGTGAGCTATTGTATCCTCCTACTGTGTGTAGTGATGCATGTTTAGCTATTCCTCGTCCTGCAGGGATGATACTTGTAAGAAACATACTAATCTTGTGGAGGCGAGGATTAGTGATTTAGAAGTAGCTAAAACACTGCAGACTGCGAATGGACTCTCGCCACTAGCTAGCCATGTCTTTCAGCACCTCTTCCTGAGGGCGTTTCAGTGTTATAACTTCACCTTTATCTTTACTTTTCAAGCCAAAATGCGTCCATTCTCCCTTTTCTGTCTACACACTGTGTCTGCTTGGAAGTACTCTGTGTGTGTGCGCGACCGAACAGGCTCCTCTGCTCGTAAAACCAGCAATGTCATTACGTGAAGACGACAGGGGCTCGGGGGGGTGGTGGAGCGTTAATTTTCAGAGATGGTACAGTACTGACTATGATTTATTTGTATCGCGGTACTATACTAATACCGGTATACCATACAACCCTAGTAGGGTTGTGAATCTTTGGGCACCACATGATTCGATTCAATTCTTGGGGGGTAACAATTCGATTCGATTCCCGATTCAAAAGGATTTTCAAGTCAAAATCCACACTTTTTTAAATAACATTGGATACCGGTTCTATGATTCCTGTATTTTCCCCACCTAAAATTATTTTGTTTTCTCAAAACTTGACAGTGCGCCTTATAACCCGGTGCGCCTAATGTAAGGAATAATTCTGGTTTTGCTCACCGACCTCAAAGCTATTTTATTTGGTATATGGTGTAATGATAAGTGTGACCAGTAGATGGCAGTCAAACATAGGAGATACGTGTATACTGCAAAATAAAGGCAGTCACACACAAGAGATACTGTAGACTTCAATATGACTCAAGTAAACAACACCAACATTTTATATGTTCCATTGAAAATATAAAAAATTACACACAGCGCTCAAAAATCGATCAAAATATTTGAGTATGACTTTGGTAAACTATGATGCCGCACCGCTTGATGGATTGTCGGCTCATTAAACATACAAGTATTATTATGGTGTGTGTATGTAGGGTCTCTAACTTCAGGTTCCTGGGCATCCAGATCGAGGAAGACCTGTCGTGGAGTATGAACACCTCAGTGACAATCAAAAAGGCACAGCAAAGACTTTACTTTCTGAGACTCCTCAAAAAGAACAACCTGTCTCAAAAACTGCTTGTGTCCTTCCATCGCTGCTCAATATAGAGTGTGCTGACATACTGCATGTGTGTATGGTATGCCAGCTGCACGGTGGCAGAGAGAAATGCACTTCAGCGGGTCATAAAAACTGCCATGAAGATAATTGGCTGCTCTCTCTCCTCTCTAGATGAACTGTACAGTGCCAGGTGCCTCAAAAAGGCCCAAAACATCATAGAGGACCCATCTCACCCTGGACATAAACTTTTTGAACTGATACCCTCAGGCAGGAGATACAGGACAATAAAATGCCGGACAAACCGATTTAAGAACACTTTTTACCCGAGAGCCATTGTGTCGCTGAAAACAAGATGACAATAATGACTGTGCATGTGAGCTGTATGTTCGGTATTTTTATGTTTTTATGTATTTTTATCTATTTATCTATGTTCTTATGTTTTTATGTGTTATGCATTTGGACTACATTAGTTTTTGCATACATTTCGTTGTACAATGTACAATGACGATAAAGATATATTCTACACTAGTGATTTAAGGCTATATAAGTAAACATTGATTGATTGATTGATATTCCAGGGGCGCTCACACTTTTTCTGCAGGCGAGCTACTTTTCAATTGACCAAGTCGAGGAGATCTACCTCATTCCTATTTATGATTTATATTTATTTATTTATGAAAGAGACATTTTTGTTAACAAGTTAATGGTGTTTAATGATAATACAAGCATGTTTAACACACATAGATTCCTTTCTTTCATGAAGACAAGAATATAAGTTGGTGTATTTGATTCTGATGACTTGCATTGATTGGAATTAGACAGTGGTGCTGATAACGTCCGCATTTTCAAATGGAGGGGGAAAAAAAGTCCTCCTTTCTGTCCAATACCACATGAAAGTGGTTGGATTTGGCATCTCATTTGTCCAACTTGCATACTCGTTTTTAAACACTTTGTTATGAGAGTAGCATATGTGTGTGGCCCTTTAATGTCTGGCAGCAGGTGAGTGACGTCAGTGAGAGTGCGGGTGGGCAAGCAAGTGAGAAAGCGGTCGCTGAGGGCGGGGGAGAAATACATTGGCATCAAACTCCGTAGCTTGCTAGCTTGTGCACGCTAGCTTTCTGAGACTCTTATTTTGTTAGCACAGGCAGGATGAAACAGGTCTTTTATGGTGAAGACAGGAACTGTGCAGTCGGTCTTTAGAGTTTTGACAGTAGGTACGTAGTCTCTAGAAATAAAATGTGTTTCTCTGCGTCCGCCCTGTTAGTGATTTTTTTCTTAAATATGAGCTCGCAGCAGCCAGCGTCATCTCACAAGATCCTCGGGTGCCGAGAATGTCAAACAACTGACGAAAGTGAAGTCTTGGTATGATTGATGATTGCTCATTTTTATGTATATTTTTTAATGCCTGGCTTGAGATCTACTGACACGCCCTCCGAGATCGACCAGTCGATCACGATCGACGTAATGGGCACCCCTGTCTATTCTATTCTATAAGGTAAGACATTATCTGCCGTTTTGTTTCGCAATATTATGCAAAAGTAACTTTTCTTACCTTTATGGTACCTGCTGATCTCTATTTGGTATATGCATAAGTCTGCCTTCGTAGTCATGCCGACCCCGTAGTCGATAGGCATCTTTTTCTCTATCTTGTTGTTATGGAACAATCATCCTCCACTGTTGCCATTTCTAATATAAAGTACTGTAAAGTTTTTACTTGTATATCTCCCAAAAAAGTGCTAAAAACTACCGGTGTAGTGAGTTTACAAAATTCACCCAAGGAACTTTAACTAGAGAGTTCTTGTCGGATGGTTTTCCATGGGACACATTTCCGGCGGATAAGGAGATGCTGCTCTGGTATTAATTGAAGTAAAGTCTGAATGTCATTTAAAACAGTTAGCTCCATCTTTTGACACTTCTTCCACTCGCGTCCTTGCACGCTACACCGCTACAACAAAGATGACGTGGAGAAAACGCTGCCGAAGGCGAGCCACATCAATAAGACTTAATATATTCTGTAAATCATAATCTATGCAACATTTTGACGAAAGAATCACCATTACATGTTATGTAGACCCAGGGTTTTTCACTTATTCATTTATTTGTGGTGGCCCACCAAGAAAGGATTACGGCCGCAACAAATAAATAAAATAAAATAAATAAATAAATAAAAAAAATATATTTTTTTTTCAGCTTTTGACTCGCTCGACCGCTCATAAAAGCAATGGGACTCTGTCTGTGAATGGAGCTTGTAGTTAGATATTATATAAATATGTAAATATATTATAAACATTTACATAAAGTGTTGTAATTATAGTCCAACTCCGCGTTCTTCTTGGTCATCTACAGCCTGACCTGTGGGAAACACTGTAGACCACAAAGAAATGTTTCACATTCAGAAAAAAAATAATAATTAATAATATGACTCCTTTAATGCGCCCTATATATGAAAAACTATCGAAAATAGACCATTCATTGGCAGTGCATGAATACGGTAACTACATTCCTCAATACAATAGACAAACAGCTCTGATAAATTTCTATATTACATGAAAGAAAACTGGTTTTGTTTCCATCCATTTTCTACCGCTTGTCCCTTTTGGGGTCGCTGGAGCCTATCTCAGCTGCATTCGGGCGGAAGGCGGCGTACACCCTGGACAAGTCCCCACCTCATCGCAGGGCCAACACAGATAGACAGACAACATTCACACTCACATTCACACACTAGGGCCAATTTTAGTGTTGCCAATCAACCTATCCCCAGGTGCATATCTTTGGAAGTGGGAGGAAGCCGGAGTACCCGGAGAGAACCCACGCAGTCTCGGGGAGAACATTCAAACTCCACACAGAAAGATCCCGAGCCCGGGATTGTACCCAGGACTGCTCAGGACCTTCGTATTGTGAAGCAGATGCACTAGCCCCTTTTTTCCACCGTGCTGCCCACTGGTTTTGTTTCAAAAAATTAAATAAAGTCAAATACAAATAATGCAACAAGAGAAGTTTCCAACTTCTCTTTTCTAAAGTAAATCTGTACAGCAGATATGATCATCTACATCAACAATTTGATTTGTCTGGCAAGATAGGACAAAAACAAAAAAAAAAAATGTTTTTGGCTGTTATTGAATCGATTAAGAATTGTTACAAATACGTATCGCAAATCAATCAAATTATTATTTTTTTAACACCCCTAATATATAACGTGTATTTATATTTACATAAGCAGATACCTAATTTATGGGTCAGATCATTGTTTTTTCCTACATTTCAGAAACCTCATTGCAAGCGTTCGTTTTGAGAAGCAGAGTTGTTAGATGCAAATGAACCTCTGCTCACCACGCCCCCTCACGCTCAGTAAACATTCGCCCCCGCTCGGCAGAAATGTTTTGTAGTTTTTTTTTTTTTAAGCTTTCTTGCTTTTATTGTGTACTATGGACATCAGTGCACCTGTTCCGAGTTACTTTCACTACAACATCTCAGATGACATAACGGGAGGCAATGCCGGCAGACAGGAGAGAGGAATGAAGCCCGCGGCTGCGTACAGGTCTGGAGCTATACTCGCAGGCTAAGGTTATACGTCTTAAAAATCTAATGTTCTACTGTTAGATCCTGTGTAAATGTGTATAATTGACAATACTAGGCTTTTCTAGGAAATAACTCCACTGCACGGCTGCTTCGAGTTGTAAGCAACAGAGGCTCAAGGCTACAAACTAAGCTATGAACTACATTGTAAACATAACGGATTATATAACGTATTCATCCATTGCGAAACACAGTAAGGACTCAACCAATTAAAAGTAGTTTTTTGGAAAATCATTATTTTGCTTGAGGACGGTGACACTGTTGTCTTACAGTAGAAGGCTAAGCGAGCTAACATTAATAAAGTATCTTTAATCCATTTCTATCCTACAGTTATTACTTACCGTTTCATAGTTTCCTCCATCGCAATGAATAGTTGGCACCGAGCCTGCCATTAAATGTAGTTTTTTTCAGAAAATCCATCTTTTTGTAAATGTCTTTGGTTGAAGCAAGACTTTTCTTTGCAAACACTTTGAGCGATTACTTAGAGGCACATTGTCACGAAACAAACATACAAAAACAAAAAACAAAACAATATATGTATATACATGTATACACATATATAGAGCTGTGAATCCTTTGACACCACAATTTTCGATTTGATTTGATTCAAGGGGGTAACGATTCAATTAAGAATCGATTCCGCATTCAAAACAATTCTCGATTCAAAATCAATACTTTAATAACATCGGGTGCGAGTTCTGTAGGGGGGCGGGTGCGGGGGTGTGTGTGTGGGGAGGGGGGGGTCACCCACATCTGTGGTTCTCTCCAAAGTTTCTCATAGTCATTCACATTGACATCCCACTGGGTTGAAAGTTTTTCCTTGCCCTTATGTGTGATGTCGTTGTGGCTTGTGCGGCCCTTTGAGACACATGTGATTTAGGGCTATATAAATAAACATTGATTGATTGATTCTAGGGCTGGGTGATATATCGATATACTCGATATATCGCGGGTTTGTCTCTGTGCGATATAGAAAATGACTGTATCATGATATTCCAATGTACATTCTCATGCATTTGCTTTTAGCTGCGGGTATTACACTACAGGCTCTTCCCACTCTGTCTCCTTCTCACAGACAGCAAGCGCACCTTCTTACACACGTCACATACTGTCAGGTCATACGTCACATACGTACACGCTCTCACCGAGCAGAGAGGTAGCAGCATGGGTAACGTTAGCTGTGATGCTAGCGGAGCCGTGCGAGTGGTAATACGAGAGAAAAAAATTTGCGAATCTGGTAACAAATGAAGGAAGAATTAATTCCCAAGAAAAACAGCAGGGGGTCCATCGTCTGACGGTGGTTCGGCTTTAAGTGGGAACATGTCGAACAAACAACCGTAATTTGTCAAGTGTGGGGCAAAAGTGTTGCTTCAAAAAATAGCATTACTGCTAATTTGTAGCATCATTTGAAAAGTCACCTGCTGGAGAATGAAGAGTGCTTACTCCGCATGTCAACATCGCCATTCGGTGCCACACGCCCACACCATCAAAATGCACAGGCAAACATTTCCAGATCAACATCGTATGAAAAAAAATAGTCAACAACAGAAGGAGATAACGTCCGCAGTAACCTACCACATAGCGAAGGACGAACACTATTTGATTTCCTATTATGAATCTCATTTTTATTTGACAGTTGTTGAATATCTTGTGTGACATCATGCACAAAAGTGCACTTTATTTGTTTTTAACTATTGTAGTGGCATTCTGTACAAAAAGTGCACATTAATTTAGTGTTGTTTTGATATGTCATCTTAGTGACGTCACGCACAAAATGCACTAACTTGTTTTAAAATGTCTCTGACAATCTTGTCCTTTCTGTTTTGGAAATGACATGAATGTTTGTGCCACTGCTTAATAACTGTTTAATAAATAAACTTTTGGTTAATTGACTTAGTTGTGATTTCCTTCTCTGCATGAAAGTTTAAAATGAGGATATATTAATGCAGTATGAACAAGAATGCTTTAATTTAGACACATAGAATCATCATACTACTGTGATTATATGCATCAAGTGTTCATTTAAGGCTAAGGCAAAATATGGAGATATATATCGTGTATCGCGATATGGCCTAAAGATATCAAAATATTTAAAAAAGGGGCATATCGCCCAGCCCTAATTGATTCAATGATTAATGACATTCCTCCATAAAATAGATAAACAGTTTTGACCAATTTCTATATTACTTAGAAAAAAATGGTGTTAATAAAATGCTTCCTGGACATTTAATAAAGTCAAATACAAATAAGGCAACACTTCTCTTATCTAAAGTAAATGTGTATGGCAGATATGATCATCTACATCAAAAATATAATTTGCCTCTGTGGTTGGACAAGACAGATTGGGGCGAAAAAAATAAATACAATTTTTATTTTTATTATTGTTTTTAATTGATTAAGATTTGCTACAAATAAGAATCGTGTTTATTCTGAAAATATACGGTATAGTTTTTGGCAGCCCTAATGTTACGAGCCAGTCTGCCTCACAACCAAGGGATAGAAAAAAGAAGGAACTTACAGTTGTGATCCAAATTATTCAACCCCCACACAATTTTGGTGTTTTAGCAAGTTGGACATTTATTCCGTATTTTGTTTATAGTCATATCAAATAAAGATGTGTCAAATAGACAAATGCAACTTAAATTGTAACACTGTATTTTACAAAATACCAAAAAAGGACATTTTTCTTAATATCTCCTTGACAAAATGATTCAAGCCCCTAGTTACATGCATCTTTAGTACTTAGTAGAACAACCCTTTGGCAGTAATGACATCCTTCAAACGTGATACATAACCGGACACAAGCTTCTTGCAACCATCTACAGGTATTTTAGCCCATTCCTCTTGGGCAAAGGCCTCCAGTTCATTCATATTCTTGGGCTTGCGTGCTACAACTGCCTTCTTCAAGACCCACCACAGGTTCTCTATAGGATTTAGGTCTGGCGACTGTGAAGGCCACTCCAGAGTCTTCCAGCCCTTCTTCTGCAACCACTCTGATGTTGATTTGGAGGTATGCTTGGGATCGTTGTCCTGTTGGAAGGTCCAACGTCTCCCAAGCCTCAGCTTCGTCACTGACTTCATGACATTTGCAGTTAATATATCCTGGTAGGAAATAGAATTCATAATGCCTTGAACGCGCTGGAGATTCCCGGTACCTGAGGCAGAGAAACAACCCCAGAGCATGAATGACCCCACACCATGCTTAACAGTAGGAAAGGTGTTCTTCTCTTTGTAAGCTTCATTTTTTCTCCTCCAGACATAATGTTGATTCATAGGCCAAAAGAGTTCCAGTTTTGTCTCATCACTCCATAGAACAGTTTCCCAAAACCTTTGGGTTTTGTCCAGATGATTTTTGGCATACTGGAGTCTATTTTTCTTGTGCCTTGTAGTCAGAAGTGGGGTGCGCCTGGGATTTCTGGCATGGAGGCCTTCATCTCGTGGTGCGCGCTTTATTGTCTGGGACGAAACCTGCGTTCCCCCTCTGCAATGTCCTGTTGTAGTTCCTCAGCTGTTACCCGGGGGTTTTTCACCACTGTACGCTTCAAATACAGGACAGCAGTTGCACACAGCATCCTCTGTCTACCACGCCAAGGTAGTGTTTCCACTGTGCCTTTAGCTTTAAACTTGCGAAGTATGCTCCCATCTGTGTCTCTTGGAATGTGTAATGTCTTTGCTATTTTCTTATATCCATATCCTTTCTTATGAAGACAAATTACCTCCTCTCTTGACTTCTTTGACCACTCCCTGGACTTCACCATGTTGCAAATACACCATTTACCATCTACAAGAAGCTGAGCGTCACAGTCTTTTTCAATCAGTTTAATTGTTGCTCGTTATGGTTCTAATCACATCTACAGGTGTTTCCAACACCTGATTGAAAAGACCTTATTCAAATTCTGTTCTTAAGAGTTATGATCTTCAAGGGGTTGAATAATTTTGTCAATGAGATATTAAGAGAAATGACACTGTTGTGTATGTTACAAAATATAATGTTGTAATTCAAGTTGCATTTGTCTATTTAATGCATCTTTATTTGATATGACTATAAACAAAATACGGAATAAATGTCCAACTTGCTAAAACACCAAAATTGTGTGGGTGTTGAATAATTTTGATCATAACTGTAATGACTACATCCTCGGACTACAATGGCGGACTCGCACAAAGCAGTTTGTTGATGTCACTTGGAAAGAGGGTAACAAATCGGGCAAATTACAAACGGCTCGTTTGGGGGAAGTATGAGGAAGGCAAGATGGTTTTATAAATAAAAACCTCTGCCATGATTCTGAGGTTTGAGTTCACGTGCACAAAAGCATGTACCAATAGGTGAGAAAAGTTGTTTTTGCGAAATAGGTCCTCTTTAGAGTTTAAAAGATAAGCCAGTTCCTCACCAATCATTCCAATAATCCTTTTTTTTTTTTAACATTTTACCTCTTTCCAAACAAAGTCGCCAACGACTGGGTATTCTACACCGTTCTAAAAAATTATTACAATCATTCATTTTTGATTATTATCCGGTTAAGACGTCCGAGGTGAGCTGCAACCTCGCCCAGACGGTCACTGTTCAATTACAGGGTACTGTAAATTTATAATAGAGGATATTATAATTTAATGGGTTTGACATTGTCATCCAAACTGTGCACATTCTCTTTGTCCATTCCTGTCATTTTCTCTGAGAAACACCAGTAATTTGTTCTTTCATTGGTGGGCTCTCCGGTTTCACGAGTTGCCAAATTTTTCATTTATTTTCAAACACAGCTTTTTGCGAACATCGACTAAGACGATGGTTTTAGTCCTTCCGCCCCAACAGCTCATTTCGGAATTGGGGTTGGACGTCTCCAACTTGGCTAATTTCTCGGTGCAGATATATTCCCTTATATCATGTTTCATAATGATTTTATTAGTTAGCTTATTAAATTGTGCCTACCTGAAAGATTAATGGCTCCCATCCCAATTAGCACAAAGTCATTAGGTTGTTATCACAAGCCGGTACTTGGCTGTGCTCTCTATCCATCCCATCCATTTTCTACCGCTTATTCCCTTTTGGGGTCGCGGGGGGCACTGGCGCCTATCTCAGCTATATGCAATAAAATACATAAAATAACTGTAACAGAACATTCATTAATTCCAACACAAAAGCACTTTGAAAAGTATTTAGGGACAGCATGGCGTAGTGGGTAGAGCGGCCGTGCCAGAAACCTGAGAGTTGCAGGTTCGCTTCCCACCTATTGACATCAAAGTCGCTGCCGTTGTGTCCTTGAGCAGGACACTTCACCCTTTGCCCCCGGTGACGCTCACACTGGTGAATGAATGATGAATGAATGATTGGTGGTGGTCGGAGGGGCCGTAGGCGCAAACTGGCAGCCACGCTTCCGTCAGTCTACCCCAGGGCAGCTGTGGCTACAAATGTAGCTTACCACCACCAGGTGTGAATGAATGATGGGTTCCCACTTCTCTGTGAGTGCTTTGAGTATATAACAATAGAATTTGATTGATTGATTGATTGATACTTTTATTAGTAGATTGCACAGTACAGTACATATTCCGTACAATTGACCACTAAATGGTAACACCCCAATAAGTTTTTCAACTTGTTAAAGTCGGGGTCCACGTTAATCAATTCATGGAAAAGCGCGATATAAATCTAATCCATTATTATTATTATTATTATTATTATTATTATTTACTGAACATACAGTCATGGTCAAAAGTTTACATACACTAGTGAAGAACATTATGTCATGGCTGTCTTGAGTTTCCAATCATTTCTACTACTCTTATTTTTTTGTGATAGAGTGATTGGAGCAAAGACTTGTTGGTCACAAAAACATTCATGGAGTTTGGTTCTTTTATGAATTTATTTTGAGTCTACTGAAAACGTGACCCAATCTGCTGGGTCAAAAGTATACATACAGCAATGTTAATATCTTGTTACATGTCCCTTGGCAAGTTTCACTGCAATAAGGCGCGTTTGGTAGCCCTCCACAAGCTTCTGCTCGAAATTTTGACCACTTCTCTTGACAAAATCGGTGCAGTTCAGCTGAATTTGTTGTTTTTTTGACATGGACTTGTTTCTTCAGCATTGTCCACACATTTAAGTCTGGACTTTGGGAAGAGCATTCTAAAATCTTAATTCTAGCCTGATTTAGCCATTCCTTTACCACTTTCGACCTAGGTTTGGGGTCATTGTCCTGTTGGAACACCCAACTGAGCCCAAGACCCAACCTCCGGGCTGATGACTTTAGGTTATTCTGAAGAATTTGGGGGTAATCCTCCTTTTCCATTGTCCCCTTTACTCTCTGTAAAGCACCAGGTCCATTGGCATCAAAACTAGGGTTGGGTATCGTTTGAATTCGAACGATTCCGATTATTTGTTTCGATTCCGATTCCTAACGATTCTGGATTCCGATTCTTTCTTTAAAAAAAAATTAAAATAAATAAATAAATAATTTATAAAATAAAAAGGCAGGGTAAAAAAAACCTCTTCCGTCTGTGGCACCGACATCTTCCCCATTGCCGCTACGGTGAACGGAGTACGCTGAGCACATTGCGGAACCTGGCTAGCAGGTTGTAAATTGTCTTTGAAAAAATACGCGGGATAATTTGTTAGTTGCCTCAACGTTGCCGCAAAACACATTATTTATTGCATATATATTGTTTTACTTACCAGATTCGGACTACAGTGCAGTCACCGAGGTGCCAGGCTGGGCGTCGGAGCCGGCGCCAGAGGAAGAGGCAGAGGAGGGCGGTCGGCGCAGCGCGTCGAAGACGGGACACGCATTTATTTGTACTCCATGAACTCGGAGGTGCTTCATCATGTTCGACGTGCACCCTCCTAAGCACAAAACAGTCCTGTCGCACATGTTGCATTTGGCCGATATTTCATTTTTTTTTTGTAAAATAAAGCCACACTTTCGAACGCCGACGACTGCTATCCATGCCTGGCTTACTCGCTCGGCTACATAGGCTCGGCCACATGGGCTTGGCTATGCTAACACTTCCGGCGGAGGGCGCTTCTTCGTTGGTGTTCAACGGCTTCTTCTTCCGGGTCGGCAGACATTATTTTTACGGTCGACGGACTGGGTATCGAAACTAGGAATCGGAATTCAAACCTTTGAACGATACCGGGAGAATCGGAAAGTTAGTCCCAGTTCCAATCGATACTAGTTACCCAACCCTAATCAAAACAGGACCAAAGCAAAATACTACCACCCCCATGCTTGACGGTAGGAAGGGTGTTCCTGGGATTAAAAGGCCTCACTTTTTCTCCTCCAAACAGATTGCTGGGTATTGTGGCCTAATTTACACAACTCCAGCTGCCTCAACAGATCAAAAAGCATCACCAAGGACAGCACACACCCTGGCTTCCACCTGCTTCCATCGGGCAGGCGCTACAGGTGCATCTGGGCCAGAACAAACAGGCTCAGAGACAGCTTCTTTCCCAGAGCTGTCACCATCGTGAACTCTGACTTATAATAAATAATGCACCCCTATACAATATCCTACCTTAAAACCCTACTGTGCAATACAACCAACCTTTTGAGTGCAATACATCAGACACTGAGTGTTATTTATTACTACGGTACTCTTGTCTTGTTTTGAATATTTTACACTATTTTGTATTCGTATAGTGTTTTGTATATTGTACAGGATTGCTTATTATTTTTATTGGATAGTAGTCTGTTTATTTAAATTCTTAGTTTTATCCTTATAACCTCTTGTGTAATTTATTTTGCTTCCCATATTTGTTCCCACTACCACACCTTAAAGGGGAACATTATCACAATTTCAAAAGGGTTAAAAACAATAAAAATCAGTTCCCAGTGGCTTGTTGTATTTTTTTTCAAAATGTTACCGGTCCCAGAATATCCCTGAAAAAAGCTTTAAAGTGCCTTTTTTTCGCTCTCTGCCAAGACAGTCCATTTTCCTGTGACGTCACACAGTGCTGCCAATGTAAACAAACAATGGCGAATAGCACAGCAAGATATAGCGACAGTAGCTCGGATTCAGACTCGGATTTCAGGGGCTTAAGCAATTCAACAGATTACGCATGTATTGAAACGGATGGTTGGAGTATGAAAGTATTGAAGAAGAAACTGAAGCTATTGAGCGAATAGCTATTGACGCTATACATAGCCATAGCATAGCCGAATTAGCATTGCAGGTAAATTGTGCGGACCAAACGATCAGGACTTTCGCATCTTTTGACACAGGAGCAACCTAAATCCGTCGATTGGTAAGTGTTTTTTTCGCGTTAAATGTGGGTGGAAGGAAACGTAATATAGTTTCAAATGTATATACAGTTAGCCTAAATAACATGTTAGCATCAATTAGCTGGCAGTCACGCCGCGACCAAATATGTCCGATTAGCACATAAGTCAACAACATCAACAAAACTCACCTTTGTGATTTCGTTGACTTTATTGTTGCAAATGCATCTGCAGGTTATCCATACGTCTCTGTGCCATGTCTGTCATCGCCGGTAAAATGTGCAGACACTCCGGCACATTCAATGGGGGTCTGGCGGCAGATTTCTTGCCACTTTCGCATCTTCGGGCCAGTGGTGCAACTTGAATCCCTCCCTGTTAGTGTTGTTACACCCTCCAACAACACACTGATGAGGCATGATGTCTCCAAGGTTCCAAAAAATAGTCGAAAAAACGGAAAATAACAGAGCTGAGACCCGGTGTTTGCAATGTGCTTGAAAAAATTAAAATGGCGGCTTTCTTACCTAGGCAACGTCACGTACTGACGTCATCGCTACAAGAGCCATAAACAGAAAGGCGTTTAATTCGCCAAAATTCACTCATTTAGAGTTCGGAAATCGGTTATAAAAATATATGGTCTTTTTTCTGCAACATCTAGGTATATATTGATGCTTACATAGGTCTGGTGATAATGTTGCCCTTTAAGTTGGAGTCCTTAATCTCATTATATACAAATATAATGAAAATGAAGTCCATTCTATTCAATTCCACAGCTACATTTTTGTTTCATCCGGCATCACATGGACAAAGATAAGACCTTCTGGAGGAAAGTTCTGTGGTCAGATTTGCTCACATTTTCAGTAAACCCATAATAAATTCCTAAAAGAACCAAACTTCATGAATATTTTTTGTGACCAACAAGTATGTGCTCCAATCACTCAATAACACAAAAAAACAAAGAGTTGTAGAAATTATTGGAAACTCATGACAGCCATGACATTATGTTCTTTACATGTCAATGTAAACTTTTGACCATGACTGTATTTCCAACTAAGAGATATGTTTTAGTTACCTTCTTACATTCTTACTCCTATGTCCCACTCTCCCTTGTGGAGGGGGTCCGGTCCGATCCGGTGGCCATGTACTGCTTGCCTCTGTATCGGCTGGGGACATCTCTGCGCTGCTGATCCGCCTCCGCTTGGGATGGTTTCCTGCTGGCTCCGCTGTGAACGGGACTCTCGCTGCTGTGTTGGATCCGCTTTGGACTGGACTCTCGCGACTGTGTTGGATCCATTATGGATTGAACTTTCACAGTATCATGTTAGACCCGCTCGACATCCATTGCTTTCCTCCTCTCCAAGGTTATCATAGTCATCATTGTCACCGACATCCCACTGGGGCATTATTGTCACCGATGTCCCACTGGGTGTGAGTTTTCCTTGCCGTTATGTGGGCCTACCGAGGATGTCGTAGTGGTTTGTGCAGCCCTTTGGGACACTAGTGATTTAGGGCTATATAAGTAAACATTGATTGATTGATTGATTCCATGTGAGTGTCACAATAATAGACACCGTTTCCAATATATGGCGCAAACCCGGCTGCAGAAAAATATGTAAGGGGAAGGAGGCATCAAATTTTTTCGGGCGGGCCCCTGCCAAAAATGGATCCCCGACGCTGTAGCATTAATTTATGAAAGGGACGAGAAGTCGCTCTATTCCGCCTAAAAGGCGCTCTAAAAATGATACAAAAGCCTCCATCATCATTTAATATACATGCTGTCAGTATATATGCAATGTATAAGTATCCTCGCTCATCCATGCGGACTGGACACTGGCCGAGAGTGGAGTCGGCTGTCTTGGTTGCTTTGTTGAGTCTGCTCCTGTCTCTGGCCATGCTCCCTCCACCCCAGCGGACGATGGCGTGGAACACCGCAGAGGCCACCACAGTGGATATGTTTATTTTACTTTTTATTCATAGCGGTATGTACCCAGTGGGCACCCGTCCTTAGTTCAACGTCAAGGTGACGTTGAAATTACGTCGCGACGTCACTCAACCATATGCTGACCAAATCACAACCAACTGACCCCACCACACCATATGTTGCAAATCTGGTTTGTTTTCATCATTGGGGGACATCGTCGTTTCAACGTCGTTTCAACTTGTACAATTCAACTTGCCAAACATTCTGTCCGCGCATCGGCCATTTGCAACAGTTTTCAACGAAACCGTCGCTTGATGGCAGCGTGAACTAAAAGCCAAGCTTGTGCGCATGCGTGCTGAAGTACTTCTTTTCCAATCCAGCAAGCAAGATGAAGAGCGAAGATTTGAATTGGAAATCGAACTATTTCACGGCAAAGAAAACCATCGACGTCCATAAAGATTCAGGTTTGTACTTTGAGATAATACTGGTTATTTATATCGATATAATTTTGGCCCTTTCACAAGAGGGTTGCAGGAAAACGAGAAATGTATCTCACGCCTATTCTCAACGGGTTTTTTTGACTGTATAAACTGGACCTGAGCAAACTTTTTTTTTCCCCCCCAAGCAGACCACTAACATTTTCTCCCCCACCTGCCCAAAAGCAAACAATTGTTTTTCCAGGCTAAAACAAAACAAAAATTTTTTTGGGGTTCTGTACCCATTGTCTTTTACTGCCGCGCCAGTCACTGTATTAATTTACTTCCTCTTGATTTTGATCTTCAAAACACCCGTCTGGATGGCTGTTAGGCTTTTCTGGCTCATTTTAATGTTTATTTAAAATGTTGCGAGTTTATTTTAAGTACAGGTACTTTTTAATTAGTTTGACTTGTTAGCAAGGCTTTGTCTCAAAAGGCAAGTTCACCGGTCGCCCATAAAAGGATCCATGTAATATTAAATGCTATGATCTTTACTTAATTTTTTATTTTACTGATTTATTTATTATTTTTATTTTATTATTTTATTTACTGCTATTACAAGAGCTTTTGTCAAGTATTGAAACTTCCAAATGGTTTCACTGTTGACCTGTTGGCCAACATGTATACTAAAATATACAACAATAAAATATTCAGACAGATTTTGTTTCATATGTTTTATGATTGACAATAAAAGACTGCACGGAGCGCAGAAATTTTTGGGGGGTACAAAGTTTTTTCTCTTGGCACAAGAAGGCAACCAACTTTTTTTTTTTTTGCAGAGCTTACAGGAGCAAACTTTTTTTATATATACGTCAGGAGAACAAACTATTTATTATTCAGTTTTTGCTAAACAATCTTCTTTTTCCCAAAAAAAACATACCCTCCCCCACGTTTCATCTGGTCCGCCCCTAAGTCTATGTACATGTACCACTACCGGTAATTGAAAAGCAGAACGTTAATGCAAGGTAATGTACCAATGATTTCAGTTCATGCATATATGGAACGACACAGTACACTTGCTATGATACATATAATACCAAAAAGGATATTTTTTTGATAAAACTGTCCTTCCATGT
Organism: Nerophis ophidion; assembly: GCF_033978795.1. Lineage (NCBI taxonomy): Eukaryota > Metazoa > Chordata > Actinopteri > Syngnathiformes > Syngnathidae > Nerophis > Nerophis ophidion. Next base: position 27,870,851 of record NC_084633.1, on the reverse strand, counting down.
GCAGAAATTGGAGACAGTGGAGGAACTACTCGACCTTGACGAGTTTATAAAAACTCAACCAAGCAAGAAAGATTTGCTGGTAAGTAATTATAACATTATAATTGTGCAGCTGTTTTTACATCGGAAATATTATTGTATTTAGGTAGAAATTTCAGGTTATAAAATTGTGTAGATAAAACAGGCCCTATACTTGAATGTATGTATGTGTTTGCCAGCCTCTTCCCCCAGTGTATGCTAAACACATTCTCTTGTATATTTGCAGACAGCCAGGCTCTCAAAGATTGGTGGATATGACTTAAAGAGCTGTTTAAGCATCATCATGGACAGGTATTTTCTTCTTTCTCTACATATATATTAAAAATAGGCGATGTAAGACCCAAATTCTAATCTATGAGTGCTTGATCGGGAATTATAATAATGCAAAATTCCGTACTTTTTGGCCTGCATGTATGACTTGCGTGTTCAATTTCAGGCTCATGACAAATTAATTAATGTCCAATCTGAACATGAAGGGGAGAGGGGGAAAAACTGCCTTTGCCGAGACGAAGCTGCTCGATGTAGTCACAGGTGAGTTTGTGTGTGTGTTTAATAATTACATTAACTTCATTGGGGTAAATCACATGCACCCTTAATTAATTTGTATTATTTTTGCCTGTTTACAGCTAGTGTCTTGGATACCCAGAAGGGGACCGAAACGATGGTCCATGATGCCATAAAAAATAAACTGAAATATACCCCTGGACGGAAGGGAGGAATAGGATGGGCATCACAGGCTAAATAAATAATTATATTGATTGACATTCTCCATTTTCTTAATGTTAATTTTGCATTAACAGGATTCAGCCTGGAGCTATATATGCACTATGTTTTGTTGTCTTTAATTATATTGATATATTTGTTGATATTACGTTGATAATTGGTTGGTTGATCTTAGGTTGAAACTAAAAGTTGAATCAACGTTGAAACATTGACGTAGATTCTACATCGGTATTTAAACGTTGATCCAACTTTCATTTTCAACCCAAATCCAACATTATTTCAACACAGGACAGTAACGTTGTTTCAACGTTGATTAAACGTCTCTGTTAGGTAGAAACTGAAAGTTGAATCAACGTTGAAACATTGACGTTGATTCAACGTCGATATTTAAACGTTGATCCAACTTTCCTTTTTTAACCCAAATCCAAAGTTATTTCAACACGGGAAAGTAACGTTGTTTCAACGTTAATTAAACGTCTCTGTGCCCACTGGGTAGAAGTGGCTGGTTGTATCTGCTGCTTTAATGTCTTTAATGTCCTCTGTGTTCTTTGATGTTTCCCTTTTACACACATGTAAGAGGGATATGTACTATGGCTATGAGTTGTTTTTTTCTCTTGGCCCCAGTCTGCACCCCCTCTCCAGGGCCCAGGCTAAGACCGATTTTTTTAATTTAATTCTAATCTTCTACTTTTTTCTCCCATTCCCCCCCCCCCTTGTTTACCTGTATCTCAACTTTTTTGTAAGGGGCGCTGTAAGCCGGCAGACCCGTCAGCGGTCCTGTTCTGTCTCCCTGTAATGTTTGTCCGATCTTGAATGGGATTTTGCTGAAAATTTAAATTTTCCTGACGGAATAAATAAAGTACTATCTAATCTAATCTAATGTAGTAACAGCAGTTGAGATAGGCTCCAGCAGGCCCCACTACCCCAAAAATGGACAAGCCGTAGAAAATGGATGGATGGATGGATAGATGGATGATAATATATCAGCATATATTATATGCCGTATATATAATATGTAAATATTACATATGTTATATTGCAACTATGGTACATTTTTAGTCTACTTAATACCTGAATTACCTTTCCATCCTTTGTATATGAGCTACTGTGTGGAACAATTTCCCTTGTGGATCAATAGAAGTTTGGCTAAGTCTGAGTTCAATTGTACGCAATATATTTATTTTTGTAATAAAAGATAAGGCACTTTATTTACACACATTATTTCCATGCTTTCTAGGTCCACACAAATTGACGTGGCGGGCCAGATCTGGCTCCCGGGCCTTGAGTTTGAGACTGGTGTTTTAGCACATTAAAGGCCTACTGAAACCCACTACTACCCACCACGCAGTCTGATAGTTTATATATCAATGATGAAATATTAACATTGCAACACATGCCAATACGGCCTTTTTAGTTTACTAAATTGCAATTTTAAATTTCCCGCAAGTTTCTTGTTGAAAACGTCACGGAATGATGACGCATGCGGGTGACGTCACGGACTGTCAGGAAATATTAGCGCTGCACCACTAGCGGCTAAAAGTCGTCTCTGTTCATGGCGTAATTACACAGTATTTTGGACATTTGTGTTGCTGAATCTTTTGCAATTTGTTCATTTGATAATGGAGACTATAAAGAACAATGCTGTTGGCAGAAAGCGGTGGATTGCAGCTGTCTTTAGCACCGAGACACAGCCGTTGTTTGTTTGTTGTGAAGCTTTAACACAGAGCGGCCAAGCAAACATGTTTTCTGTACGTCAACCAGCATGTTTTTGGATGGGGAAATTGTGATATATATCTTACCGGAGAAATCATTGGATTATTCGTCGTCCTGCAGCAGCTGTTTAAAAGGCAGCTGTGAGCTTTGCTCCTCGGCTTCTCTCTGAGACTCTTTGTGTCCACCGCAGCCATCCGACCTCGAAGTATGTCTTTACAATCTTTAAAATCTCACTAAAACACCATTAAAACAATAAGAAGATAAAGGATCTTCCAGAATTATCCTAGTAAATGTGTCTAATTACATCTGAAACGCTAACACTGCCGCCGCCCAAAACCGTTGCTTTATTTTTGTTGCTTTTTTCTAGTCCTTCACTATCAATATCCTAATTCACAAATCTTTCATCCTCGCTCAAATTAATGGGGGAATTGTCGCTTTCTCGGTCCGAATTGCTCTTACTGCTGGTGACTCCCATTATAATCAATGTGAATATGTGTGGAGCTGTCACGCCAAATTTCTTCCCCCCTACAAAAACCTTCCCCCCCATTTACTTCCGGGGTCATGATTAATACAGACGTTTTGTTAACGCTATATTATAAAAATATAATGCTATATTATAAAAATACAGACGTCTTGTTAACGCTATATTATAAAAAAAATGTGTAAACAATTTACAAACACACGCTATGGGATGACGCATTTACTTCAGGGGTCACGTTTCCTCTTATGTCATCCCATAGGTTGTGTTTGTAAATTGTTTTTATTTTTTATTTTAATAATATAGCGTTAACAAAACATTTGTATTTTTATAATATAGCGTTATATTTTTATAATATAGCGTTAACAAAACATCTGTATTAATCCTGACCCCGGAAGTAAATGGGGGGGTGTTTGTAGGGAGAAGAAATTTGGCGTGACAGAGCCCTGCAACTTGTGACGTCACGCGCACATACTTCCGGTAAAGTCAGGGCTTTTCTATTAGCGACCAAAAGTTGCGAACATTATCATCGATGTTCTCTACTAAATCCTTTCAGCAAAAAACATGGCAATATCGCGAAATGATTAAGTATGACACATAGAATAGACCTGCTATCCCTGTTTGAATAAGAAAATCTTATTTCAGTAGGCCTTTAACATTGGATCAAATCGAGTCATTTCCAATCCCATTATTACCATAGAAATGGCCAACTTTGTCATATTAAGGTTTAATTAAGGCTTAAATAGTTTCAAAAAAAAATTCCTGCGATAATCGCACCTATAAGTGATGTTTGATATGTAGTTAGTGATCAATTGTGGGCGGAAGAAGCAACATTTGCGGCCCGGCGGCGGGAAACATGTTTTTGACAGGGACTCAATAGCAGCAAAGAATAGATTTGACTTACACTTGTGTCGACGCCAGAATCGATGACGTGCCTGATGATGACATCATAGAAGTAAAAAAATAAAATGTTCGCTTTTTCCCTGGTGAACAAACATGACTTGTTAAAAACGCACATTGTTTTGGCGGCCACTTCCGTATCCCGCAAGGAAAATAATCTGATTGGCTCTCACCCTGATTTCAATGCATGCGATTTAAGAGCTGTGATTGGATATATTCCCTTATTCGTCCCGCCCACCGACAAGACAACATTAAATATTATTGGATTTCGTTTCTGTCAACTTCTTTGCCTGGTGGATGTTTACCAACATGTCAGTTGCTTGTTTTGGCGTCTTCGTCGACGTGACTTTGTTTTGATTACTGATCATCTTATTTTTACCTGCTCCGATGTAAAAAAAAAAAAAAAATTGATGAATAAAAGAAAAATAAACAGCTTCCCCACACACACACACCAAAGGGAATAAGCGGTAGAAAATGGATGGCTGGATGGATATCAGAACATGAAAGAAACATAAAAATGGTATTAAAGGCCTACTGAAACCCACTACTACCCACCACGCAGTCTGATAGTTTATATATCAATGATGAAATATTAACATTGCAACACATGCCAATACGGCCTTTTTAGTTTACTAAATTGCAATTTTAAATTTCCCGTGAGTTTCTTCTTGAAAACGTCGCGTAATGATGACGTGTACGCGTGACGTCACGGACTGTTAGGAAATATGAGCGCTGCACACACACACAGCTAAAAGTCGTGTGCTTTAACGGCATAATTACACAGTATTTTGGAGATCGGTGTTGCTGAATCTTTTGCAATTTGTTCAATTTATATTGGAGAAGTCACAGTAGAAAGATGGAGTTGGGAAGCTTTAGCTATTAGCCACACAATCACACGGTGATTCCATCCATCCATCCATTTTCTACCCCTTATTCCCTTTCGGGGTCGTTATTTAAAATTCCCGGAGGTTAAACTTTACTATGGATCAGAGCGGGTCAAGCGAACATGGATCCCGACCGAATGTCAACCAGCAGATTTCGGTGAGAAAATTGTGGTAAAAAGTCGCTTCTTACCGGAGATCAGCTGAGCTTGCGCAGTCCATAAAGCTGCCGTCGACTTCCCTGAGACACTGCACGTCAAGACACCCGAGGACACACACCTCCGACTATCAGGTACTGTTAAACTCACTGAAACACTAGCAACACAATAGAAATATAAGGGATTTCCCAGAATTATCCTTGTAAATGTGTCTAAAAACATATAAATCTGTCCCAATGCAATCGCGTTTTTTTTTTTTTTTACTTGTTTTTTTTTCTTTTTTCGTCCGTCGCTATCAATATCCTCAAACACGAATCTTTCATCCTCGCTCAAATTAATGGGGAAATTGTCGCTTTCTCGGTCCGAATAGCTCTTTTTGTTGGAGGCTCCCAATAAAAACAATGTGAGGATGTGAGGAGCCATCAAACATGTGATGTCATCGTCTGCGACTTCCGGTAGACCAAAAGTTGCAAACTTTATCGTGGATGTTCTCTACTAAATCCTTTCAGCAAAAATATGGCAATATCGCAAAATGATCAAGTATGACACATAGAATGGACCTGCTATCCCCGTTTAAATAAGAAAATCTCATTTCAGTAGGCCTTTAAAGGGTGAACACTTACATTCTCTATTAGAGGGAGCAGTGTTGTCAATCACCCTTTTTTGCAGATGTGTCGAAGTCTAGTATCGGTTTTGTTGTGGCAATTCTCAAAATATATATTTTCTTAATTCTTTTTTAATATTTGGAGTGCCAGATTAATAGGGACCAACGGGCCAAATGTGGCCCTCGGACTGTAGTTCGCTCACCCCTGCTTTAAAGCAGGGGTGTTACAGCGGCACCGACGCTGTATAACACCGGCGGGCCAGCTCTAATGCTAAATTGATATTGCCTCAAGGGCCAAATTAAATTACACGGCGGGCCAGAGTTTGACACCCACACTGTAAGAAATTTCTCCGTTTAATTACAGTAACCTACTGGCAGCTAATGGTTCCAGTATAAAACTGTTTTTCTACAGCACACATACTGTGATTTATCACTACAGTATATTACTGTAAAAGGTATCACAGTACTGTGCTGTATCAAATATACGCTTCACAGCATAATACTGTCATCTGTTTAGCGGCATTACACTGTTATTTTAGTGTATCTACTGTAATATGCATGACAGTTAATTACAGTAAAATAATTGTAAGCACTATAGACTGAGCTTTACAGTATAATGCCACAAGAAGTTAATGAGTTGAACTTTGAATTTTTCAAAATCAAAACCCCTGCAATCTGCTGGCATAAAAATGACTGGAGAAATGGCCTTGCAAGTTTATGCTTTTATTAACCAATTATTTTTAAGCGCATCAAACACATTCAATGTACATTTAGTGCATTCTTCTTTTTTTCAGTGAAGAATTTTAACATTTAGAACAATGTTAAGCAACTTTAGCATCAGAACAGTCCATAGAACTAGATAATCAAAATGAAAATGTCCATTTAGATATCCTCTCACCAGGACACACCCATTCCCCCAAACATAGTGCCTATGTTGCACCATCCGAGAGAGCACACATATTTTAAATTAACATTTTAACATTTAAAACAATGTTAAGCAACTCCTGCAATCGGAACAAACGATGGCATCAGAGAACGTGGTTCCTACATCCAGAAAACAATCAAAACGATCAAAATGAAAATGTCCATTTGGATATGATGTAAACATCCCCCCCACACACACCTCCATACGTACTGCTTTTGCTTCACCGTCAGAGAGGGCACACGCATTTTCAAAGAATATTTTTAACATTTAGAACAAAACAAGTTGGGATCATGTGCAATAGAAAAATTTGTAAAACAAAACTGAACTGCACAATTGACTAAACTAACTGAACATGACATACCCAGTTCTCAGTGGTCATAAAGCCCCACCAAAGTCTGTGAGAATTTTTATAAGGGTGGCTATGTGAGGATTTACAGTTGCTGCCTTTTTCTGGACCAGCTTCTTGGACACCACCTTTCCCTGGCTAGCCTTTGTTCCCCTCTCAGGGTTAATGCCAATGAATCGCCTAAAAAACAGAGAAAGCATATAAGATATTCTGTCGTGATTGAAGATTACTTGCAGTCGATACGGAACTCCCCTCACATTGTTAATTTATGAATATGCACTGCACAAATATTCATATGAATTTTAGGATATATGTGAGCCTATACCATAACCACAGCTATAGATGAGTGAATGCTCTAAAACCCATTAAGACAAATTCAGAGAGGAAGACAATGCTAAAACCTCCCAAATCCCTCTCTCTATTTATGTATTTCTCTCCGTCTATCTTTTGCCATCTTTTGATAGCACATTTATCATTCCTTCATTGGCAGACAAAACAACCATGTAATGACATTGTGTATCTGGCATATTACTGCACAGGAGCATGCAACATGGATACTTCTTTGACACGTTTACATATTTACCTCTGCCTAGGAGGTTATGTTTTTGTTGATGTTAGTGGATTTGCAAAATTTGGAAACAGCTCAAACGGATTTTGTTCATATATTCGCACAAGGTGGATATCCAGATAAGGAACAGATTGTTAGATTTTGGTGGAGACCCGGATCACTGTCTGGACCCAGTATTTTCTTTTTAAGGATTCTGTCAGAGACCCCACTGTTATAAGCTGTGGTAGAGGCTAAGAGCCAGGAGTAGTCCCCAGCGCACTAGAAAATAATTTCCTACCTAAGGTCATATCTGGACACACCAAAATATCGCTGCCAGTGACCCTATTGTGGTGGTCTGCACTCTTCACATGCTTTACTAGTTTGTTATGTAGTGTTTTGGAAACTTACCTACTGTAATACAACTTAATCTGTTGTAATGCATGCCAAAAACAAAAACAAAAGGCAGGGTATCAAAAGAGGGAGGGCAGAGACAGATTCATTCTCTTCACCTGGCTTTATGTCCATTTCAAAGCACAACCTGCCTCATTTTGGTAACCATGTTGGTCGACTGGATTGTTCTGACCGGTAGGAACAAGTTGCACAAAGATGTGGTAGTTGTGGTTTGAGATGCTGATATGTTTGACAGACTTAGGTCTGGTGGCCAAAAAGAATTACTCTAGATCAAAAAACATTTAATGTGGTAATAATTCATTCACTCTGAATCCAGCATCACACTTTGGATGAACATGCCATCTTCAACTTGCTATCAAAAGAAACATTTGTAATAAGAAGGTCCACAAAGGAACAGAAGAGTCATTGATTTAAGGCACAAAATTGGGGAAATGACAAGTGAAATTCCTGAACAGCGGTGAGAAAAGGGGCAAAATATCCTAACAGTATTTAACAGTATCAAGAGGATTTACCTTTGAACAAATTCCAATGTCCGACCACCTTCCTCTTGGTATTCCAAGTTGAACACATAGTAGGTGGCAAGAAGGGCAGCAAGCCCTCAGATGAAGCTAGGTTGGACGACTTCGCAGATGACATCACCTTCCATGCTGATCATCTAACGTTTTATTGTGACTTTGTCACCAGCAACTGGAACAGTCAAGAAATGCAGTTTATGTTCCTAAACAGTATCCAATATGGGTAGCATTTTAAAGGTATTTTGAATGGCCACCTTACACCCAAAAATATATCGCTTTCTCTTTACTCTGTTTACATCTAGTCTCCCAAGGCAGTGTTTCTCAACCTTTTTTCAGTGATGTACCCCCTGTGGACATTTTTTTAATTCAAGTACCCCCTAATCAGAGCAAAACATTTTTGGTTGAAAAACAGAGATAAAGAAGTAAAATATAGCACTTTGTCATCAGTTTCTGATTGATTAAATTGTATAACAGTGCAAAATATTGCTCATTTGTAGTGGTCTTTCTTGAACTGTTTGGAAAACAAAGATACAAAAAAGAAAAAAGAAAAAAAATGCTGAAAAATAAACAAGTGATTCAAGTATAAATAAAAATTTCTACACATAGAAATAATCATCAACTTAAAGTGCCCTCTTTGGGGATTGTAATAGAGATCCATCTGGATTCATGAAATTAATTCTAAACATTTTTTCACAAAAAAAGTAATCTTTAACATCAATATTTATGGAACATGTCCACAAAAAATCTATCTGTCAACACTGAATATTGCATTGTTGCATTTCTTTTCTCAGTTTATGAACTTACATTCATATTTTGTTGAAGTATTATTCAATAAATACTGCGATGAGGTGGCGACTTGTCCAGGGTGTACCCGCCTTCCGCCCGATTGTTGCTGAGCTAGGCACCAGCACCCCCCGAGACCCCAAAGGGAATAAGCGGTAGAAAATGGATGGATGGATTATTCAATAAATATATGTATAAAGGATTTTTGAATTGTTGCTATTTTTAAAATATTTAAAGAAAAATCTCACATACCCCTTGGCATACCTTCAAGTACCCCCAGGGGTACACGTACCCCCATTTGAGAACCACTGCCTTAGGACAGTGGTTCTTAAATGAGGGCAGCCTTAGGACAGTGGTTCTCAAATGGGGGTACGTGTACCCCTGGGGGTACTTGAAGGTATGCCAAGGGGTACGTGAGATTTTTAAAAAAAACATTCTAGAAATAGCAACAATTCAAAAATCGTTTATAATTATATTTATTGAATAATAATTCAACATAATATGAATGAAAGTTCATAAACTGTGAAAATAAATGTAACAATGCAATATTCAGTGTTGACAGCTAAATATTTTTTTTGTTTACGCCTTATCCATAAATATTGTTTATATTTAAAATATTATTTTTTGGTGAAGAAATGTTTAGAATGAAGTTCATGAATCCAGATGGATCTCTATTACAATCCCCAAAGAGGGCACTTTAAGTTGATGATTACTTCTATGTGTAGAAATCTTTATTTTGAATTGAATCACTTGTTTATTTTTCATCAAGTTTTTAGTTTTTTCTATATCTTTTTTTTTCCAAATAGTTCAAGAAAGACCACTACAAATGAGCAATATTGTACACTGTTATACAATTTAATGAATTGGAAACTGATGACATAGTGCTGTATTTTATTTCTTCATCTATTTTTTTCTACCAAAAATGCTTTGCTCTGATTAGGGGGTGCTTGAATTAAAAAAAATTCACAGGGGGTACATCACTGAAAAAAGGTTAAGAACCACTGTCCTAAGGTGTACTGCTGCAAATCATTACTTTCCAATGTTCGAAATGACAAAAACAACAATGATACAAATACATCTGCAGGAGAGCATAGTATACATATATGTAGGACAAACAGACTTATGTTCTGCGCTCCATGAGACACTTACCTAGCAGTATCAGTCGTGGACTGGTCGGGAGGGTCAGTGTCCGCTCCACATCGCCTACAGTGGCAGACATCTGTAGAAAAAAATAGGTCACCATGATGACTTGTGACAAAATTTAACATGGCAGTTTGGAGCATCATTTAATTAAAATTAAAGAATGCATAGTGCTAAACTTACATCTGCAAGGAGTATCAGTGCACCTCTTCTTTCATCAAAATAGGCCATCAACATCTGGATGATATGAAGAGTCAACTCCACATCTTCATCCACAGGAAGGGTGGACTGAGCATTATGGTTCATAGCTTTTTTTCTCAAATACAGCTATACTCATTCAGGGAAAGCACACTTAAACGATGCATTGGGCATAAAACTATGACTTTGCATGTGTCTAACATACGCAAACACATTGCTGCAAGTCGTAGCACATATGTTGCAAGTTAATATATTTTCTTTTATAATCACGCTGACAAAAATGACGAAAACTTAGCTAGCTAGCATGCGGCGGTACATGTGATGCTGACTGTGACGCCATGTAATTTCGTACTTTGTAAATATATGTATATAAAGCAATTCTAACAGAAAATGACACATCAAGGTACAAGTGACTTTGATTGCACGGGAATTACTTTGTTATCAAAAAGAGACCAGTAGGATGGCTCTAGCTCCGGCGGCCAGGTGATCATGTAGCTGGAGGTGGGTCGTCCATCCATGAGTACTTGGCAACTTCAGACTAGTTAAGATGTGCGGAATGATACTTGAATATCAATAAAACGAGTGCCAGATCTTAATGCTCTAAAATTGATTTTCAAATCAAAATGTTGATACTTTGATAGTACATGTTTTGAGGTAAAAATATCAACAGCAACACAATGGGAAGTACTATTGAAATCTTGAAATCCAAAGTGGGCTGGCTCAGGGTGGAGGACAGAGTAAAACAACTTGCACTGAGCCTAGTCTATAAAATCCGCTACACCTCCTTGATACCGAAGTACATGTCAAACTACTTCCTTAACCATAACCACATAGCCATAACCACAACACCAGGGGGAGCTCCACAAACCACGTTAAACCCAGATTTCGATCTAACAAAGGTCTTAACTCATTCTCTTTCTATGCCACATCAATGTGGAATGCACTCCCAACAGGTATAAAAGTAAGTGCATCTCTATATTCCTTCAAAACCGCTCTAAAACAACACCTCCAGGCAACTTCAACACTTTACTAATACCCTCCTCCATTCACATCCCATCTCCCCGGATTATAAACAACTCAAATGTACTTCTAATGTATATACTTGTTTTTATGCTATCTGAACTCACTATGTTCTCTGCTGGCTGTACATATCCTACTGTAAGACCTACACTGTTTCAATGTCCACATTTCTCTGTCGATGCAATTGTTGATGACCGAAGTTCTGATATCAACCAAAGCTCCTCATCCCACCCCCGGATTGTAAATAATGTAAATAATTCAATGTACATACTATGATGATTAACTTGTGTGATGACTGTATTATGTTGATAGTATATATTTGTACCATGAATTGATTAACGTGGACCCCGACTTAAACAAGTTGAAAAACTTATTCGGGTGTTACCATTTAGTGGTCAATTGTACGGAATATGTACTGTACTGTGCAATCTAGTAATAAAAGTATCAATCAATCAATCAAATTGTATAAATGACACGGTTTAGTTGGAACTACTTTTTCTTCCGCCTGGGTACGTGTTATGCGTGAAAGCAGCAGACAGTGCGAAAAGAAGCTCGGTCTGACAATTGTGGGCGGACCCAAGAAACAAGTCTGAAAAATACTGTATTATACTGTAGGTTGTGCAGTAGCTTACTGTTGGTCGATATTTTTTGTAAAATGCAACAAAAAAAACAGTACTTAACTGCATTTAAGAAGAACAGTATATAACTGTGACTTTTTTTGCATTTTTACGGTAATTTTTTACAGTGCATGTCTTAAAGCATCTCTTCCTCAGGGCGTTTCAGTGTTATAACTTAACCTTCATCTTTACTTTTTAAGCCAAAATGCGTCGGTTCTCCCTTTTCTGTCTCCACACTGTGTCTGCTTGTAAGTACTCTGTGTGTGTGCAATAACGAACATGCCCCTCTGCTCGTAAAACCAGCAATGTCATGCCCGTAAAAAAATAATATGGCAAACTGATACTTTTCCTTCAGAATATAACACCGTTTTTGATTCATTAGTACCGCGATACTATACTAGTACCGTGTTATTGTGTGGAAAAAGCCAAACGAGCGAGGTAAGTGACAAGTGGCGGCCCGGGAAATCAATTAGCTATTTAATTGCTGTGCGAAAGGGGAGGCAGAAATATGGAAATATGGCGCGGGTAAGACGTTGAGTCTCTGGGGAGTGGCGTGGAGAATCCTCTTGGCTGAGGAATTTTCTGGGGTTTAGCCCACAGACACAGTTCCTGTCAAAGGGCCTTTTTTTTTTTTTACATGGATGAGCCCCACTATCACATTAGCCCACTGTGAAATAGGAGGGATTTGAATAATCTTACTACACCACATGACAATAAACGCTCAAACCAGGCGCTGCCCTCACCAGCCAGTGGGACAGATAGCCGAATGAATCATGACAAATAGCAAATAATATTACAGCTTGCATCTGGAAAATAGATTTGACGACAAAATGTGATTTGCTCCCAGCAGGCTTTTGTCTCGTTTGTCAGTTTGTCCTCCTTGCAGAGCGTCTCCAAGTAGACAGAGATTTATCTGGGACTTTCTGTTCTGTGCCCCTACCTGCCCGCCAGCCCGTCTGGATATTGCATTTGCTCTTTGGCTGTGACCTTATAGGCGAGAGCCACTGCTGGACCCGCTGTCCTGTCGAGCATAGTCGTGTCTCGCCGCCATCAGGGGCCCCCGGACTGCCCCCCCTCCCCCTTTGCCGCCCTGTGCCGATTCCTCAATGGCCCCCCCCGCCCCTCCTCCCTTCGCCATGTGCACTTATTGGATTCCCCTCTTCACCATGCACTCTGATAAGGGCATCTGTCAAGCGGAGGAACAAGCCGAGCTGAAAAGGTGTGTGATGCACGCTTGGAAGGTTTCTTACTTCCTGCCGAGGCCAGGGGGACGCCGGGCAGAGGATCGGGTAGGCAATGTGCTACACCGCTGGTTTTCTTCACTGTCCGATACCGGGCAAAGTTCAGGCTGGTATATGCAACACGGACCCTGCACCAATAAGCATATAAAAGTTGTGTATTTTCAATTATTGACACATCTAAAAATAAACAACGGTATAAATGTAAAAAAAAAACAGAGCAAAAAATCAGAACGTAATGAGAAAAGCTGACATTTTTCAAACTAATATTTCATATTAATATACTAAGTCACATACAACACACACTTTTATCTTAAATGTATGTATGGTTCAAAAACCCGACCGAGTCATACCAAAGACTATAAAAATGGGGACCATTACCTCCCTGCTTGGCACTCAGCCTCAAGGGTTGGAATTGGGGGGTTAAATCACCAACAATTATTCCCGGGCGCGGCCACTGCTGCTGCTCACTGCTCCCCTCACCTCCCAGGGGGTGATCAAGGGTGATGGGTCAAATGCAGAGAATAATTTCGCCACACCTAGTGTGTGTGTGACAATCATTGGTACTTTAACTTTACACATACACATACATATGTGCATACATACATATATATATATATACACACACATGTATATATATATATATATATATATATATATATACATACATACATACATACATACATACACACACACACACACACGTGTATATATATATATATATATATATATATATATACATATATATATATATATATATATATATATATACCCCGTTTCCATATGAGTTGGGAAATTGTGTTAGATGTAAATATAAACTGAATGCAATGATTTGCAAATCCTTTTCAACCCATATTCAACTGAATGCACTACAAAGAAAACATATTTGATGTTCAGACTCATAAACTTTATTTTTTTTGCAAATAATAATTAACTTAAAATTTCATGGCTGCAACACGTGACAAAGTAGTTGGGAAAGGGCATGTTCACCACTGTGTTACATCACATTTTCTTTTAACAACACTCAATAAACGTTTGGGAACTGAGGAAAGTAATTGTTGAAGCTTTGAAATTGGAATTCTTTCCCATTTTTGTTTTATGTAGAGTTTCAGTCCGTCAACAGTCCGGGGTCTCCGCTGTCGTATTTTACGCTTCATAATGGGCCACACATTTTCGATAGGAGACAGGTCTGGACTGTAGGCAGGCCAGGAAAGTACCCGCACTCTTTTTTTACGAAGCCACATGCTGAATGTGGCTTGGCATTGTCTTGCTGAAATAAGCAGGGGCGTCCATGAAAAAGACGGCGCTTAGATGGCAGCATATGTTGTTCCAAAAGCTGTATGTACTTTTCAGCATTAATGGTGCCTTCACAGATGTGTAAGTTACCCATGCCTTGGGCACTAATGCACCCCCATACCATCTCATATGCTGAGAAGGTGATTGGCTGCAAACTTCCACCCCTCCAGGACCTGTTCTCCTCCAGGACCAGGAGGCGTGTGGGTCGGATCACAGCTGACTCTTCTCACCCTGGACACACAATATTCTCCCCTCTTCCCTCAGGCAGGAGACTACGGTCCATCCATACCCACACCTCCCGTTATCTAAACCGTTTTTTCCCCTCGGCCATCAGACACGTGAACAATAACAGGATCTGATGGCTCTATCACAGCTCATGTTATTCTGTTCTGTGTTATATGTCTTTTATGTTGCACGATTGCGCCAAGTAAAATTCCTAGTTTGTGAACCCGTTCTCAAACAATGGCAATAAAAACTTTTCTGATTCTGATCCTGATTCTTTTGAACTTTGCGTCGATAATAGTCTGGATGATTCGCTTACCTTTTGGTCCGGATGACACGATGTCAAATATTTCTTAAAACAATTTGAAATGTGGACTCGTCAGACCACAGAACACTTTTCCACTTCGTGTCAGTCCATCTTAGATGATCTCGGGCCCAGAGAAGCCGGCGGCATTTCTGGATGTTGTTGATAAATGGCTTTCGCTTTGCATAGTAGAGCTTTAACTTGCACTTACAGATGTAGTGACAAACTGTATTTAGTGACAGTGTTTTTCTGAAGTGTTCCTGAGCCCATGTGGTGACATCCTTTAGAGTAGTGGATCTCAACCTTTTTTCAGTGATGTACCCCCTGTGAACATTTTTTTTATTCAAGTACCCCCTAATCAGAGCGAAGCATTTTTGGTTGAAAAAAACAGAGCTAAAGAAGTAAAATACAGCACTATGTCATCAGTTTCTGATTTATTAAATCTTATAACAGTGCAAAATATTGCTCTTTCATAGTGGTATTTCTTGAACTATTTGAAAAAAAAGATATAAAAATAACTAAAAACTTGTTGAAAAATAAACAAGTGATTCAATTCTAAATAAAGATTTTTTAAGTAATCATCAACTTAAAGTGTCCTCTTTGGGGATCGTAATAGAGATCCATCTGGATTCATGAACTTAATTCTAAACATTTCATCAATATTTATGGAACATGTCCAGAAAAAAAATCTAGTTGTCAACACTGAATATTGCAATGTTGCATTTCTTTTCACAATTTATGAACTTGCAATCATATTTTGTTGAAATATTATTCAATAAATATATTTATAAAGGATTTTTGAATTGTTGCTAATTTTAGAATATTAAAAAAAATCCCACGTACCCCTTGGCATACCTTCAAGTACCCCCAGTGGTATGCGTACCCCCAATTGAGAACCACTGCTTCAGAGATTGATGTTGGTTTTTGATATAGTGTCGTTCGAGGGATTGAAGGTCACGGTCATTCAATGTTGGTTTCCAGCCATGCCGCTTACGTGGAGTGATTTCTCCAGATTCTCTGAACCTTTTGATGATAACATGGACCAAAAATGTTGAAATCCCTAAATTTCTTGCAATTACACTTTGAGAAAAGTTGTTCTTAAACTGTTTGGCTATTTGCTCACGCAGTTGTGGACAAAGGGGTGTACCTCGCCCCATCCTTTCTTGTGAAAGAAAGTTGGGAAGCTGTTTTTATACCCAATCATGGCACCCACCTGTTCCCAATTAGCCTGCACACCTGTAGGATGTTCCAAATAAGTGTTGATGAGCATTCCTCAACTTTATCAGTATTTATTGCCACCTTTTCCAACTTCTTTGTCACGTGCTGCTGGCATCAAATTCTACAGTTAATGATTATTTGCAAAAACAAAAAAATTTTATCCCGTCAAATATGTTGTCTTTGTAGCATATTCAATTGAATATGACTTGAAAATTATTTGCAAATCATTGAATTCTTTTAAAATAAAAACATCAAAATGGCCCTCTGCATGCTTTGACTTTTCAGTATGTGGCCCTTGGTGGAAACAGTTTAGACACCGCTGATCTATTATGTTAGAAGCTCTGAAAATAAAAATAATATATAATTAAAATAATTTAGTTAGTTCATGGCTTCACGGTGGAAGAAGGGTTAGTGCGTCTGCCTCACAATACGAAGGTCCTGAGTAGTCCTGGGTTCAATCCCGGGCTCGGGATCTTTCTGTGTGGAGTTTGCATGTTCTCCCCGTGACTGCGTGGGTTTCCTCTGGGTACTCCGGCTTCCTCCCACCTCCAAAAACATGCACTTGGGGATAGGTTGATTGGCAACACTCAATGGTCCCTCGTGTGTGAATGTGAGTGTGAATGTTGTCTGTCTATCTGTGTTGGCCCTGCGATGAGGTGGCGACTTGTCCAGGGTGTACACCGCCTTCCGCCCTATTGTAGCTGAGATAGGCGCCAGCGCCCCCCGCGACCCCAAAGAAAATAAGCGGTAGAAAATGGAGGGATGGATATATATTTATATATATATTAGGGGTGTGGGAAAAAATCGATTCGAATACAAATTCAATCGAATACGTTGTGTGATTCAGAATCGATACCCATTTTGAAAAAATCGATTTATTTTTATTTTTTAATTAATTAATTAATTCTTTTTTTTATCTATCAATCCAACAAACCACTACACATCAATACCATAACAATGCAATCCAATTCCAAAACCAAACCTGACCCAGCAACACTCAGAACTGCAATAAACAGAGCAATTGAGAGGAGACACAAACACGACACAGAACAAACCAAAAGTAGTGAAACAAAAATGAATATTATCAACAACATTATCAATATTAGTTATAATTTCAGCATAGCAGGGATTAAAAATCCCTCATTGACCTTATCATTAGACATTTATAAAAATAAAAAAAGAACAATAGTGTCACAGTGGCTTACACTTGCATCGCATCTCATAAGCTTGACAACACACTGTGTCCAATGTTTTCACAAAGATAAAATAAGTCATATTTTTGGTTCGTTTAATAGTTAAAACAAAGTTACACTATTGCAATCAGTTGATAAAACATTGTCCTTTACAATTATAAAAGCTTTTAAAAAAAAATCTACTACTCTGCTAGCATGTCAGCAGACTGGGGTAGATCCTGCTGAAATCCTATGTATTGAATGAATACAGAATCCTTTTGAATCGGAAAAATATCGTTTTTGAATCGGGAATCGCGTTGAAACGAAAAAATCGATATATAATCGAATCACGACCCAAAGAATTGATATTGAATCGAATCGTGGGAAACCCAAAGATTCGCAGCCCTGATATATATATATATATATATATATATATATATATATATATATATATATATATATATCCACACACACACACACACACACACACACACACACACACACACACACACACACACACACACACAATTTATTACTTGGTGGAAAAAGTTTATGATATATTGGTGTCCCTCAAAATGTTAGAATTTGGACTATGGTGCAGTTTACTGCGTGAATTGTTTTCCCCAGATGCAAAACAACTGGACCGGACATGGTGTGAAGGTGAATACATGCTTTTTAATTTTTACCATAAAAAGTGTACAAACAAAAGGCGCTCGCAGCACTTTGACGTAAACCAGTGGTTCTCAACCTTATTTCAGTGATGTACCCCCTGTGAAATTTTTTTTAATTCAAGTACCCCCTAATCAGAGCAAAGCATTTTTGGTTGAAAAAAAGAGATAAAGAAGTAAAATACAGCACTATGTCATCAGTTTCTGATTTATTAAATTGTATAACAGCGCAAAATATTGCTCATTTGTAGTGGTCTTTCTTGAACTATTTGGAAAAAAAGATATAAAAATAACTAAAAACTTGTTGAAAAATAAACAAATGATTCAATTATAAATAAAGATTTCTACACATAGAAGTAATCATCAACTTAAAGTGCCCTCTTTGGGGATTGTAATAGAGATCCATCTGGATTCATGAACTTAATTCAAAATATTTCTTCAGAAAAACAACAACTTTAACATCAATATTTATGTCCACAAAAAATCTAGTTGTCAACACTGAATATTGCATTGTTGCATTTCTTTTTACAGTTTATGAACTTACATTCATACTTGACTTTTCAATATTTGGACCTTGGAGGAAAAAGTATAAACATCCTTGATGTACAATGTTAGAAGCTCTGAAAATAAAAATAGAATATACTTAAAATATAAGTAAAATTTAGTTAGTTAGTTAATGAAGAACTAGCAATAAGTTATGAATTAATTAATTAGAAAAATGACAACAGCAATTATTTATTTTTCCATTTTATTTATCCGGATAACCATACCATTGACTTTCATTCCGATCCGATACCGAATAAAATTCAGGCTGGTATCGGCGATACCATTTCTGCACCAACATAACTAACGTGTCTGGTAAAATTTAAAAAATTGTGTATATTTCACATCATAACAAATATATCTAAAAAAAAAAAATAATAAATAAAAATAAAAGAGCAAATCATTAAAATGTAATAAAAAAAAGCTGAAATGTTTAAACTTACAATAAATAATCATATACTAAGTAATCTATAACACAATATTGGTCTTTAAATATATATTTATCTGTATTAGCATATTTCTTTCAAAAAAAAAAATACATCGAAATGACTTTTCAGTATGTGGCCCTTGGTGGGAAAAGTTTAGACACCCCTAATCTAAAATGTCAGAAGCTCTGAAAATTAAAGTCAAATATATTTAAAATACAAAGTTTAACTCGTTCTTGAAAAGAAAAATCAATAATACTAATATACAGAAGAAAAGGGATTCATATGACCCCATTCATCATGATTTACCTGACACAGGAAACGTGACAAATTTGGGGTGCACACTATCCACATTAGCCGCCAGATGGCAGTAGATCGTTCAATATCCGAAAATGTGTTTTGTGGCAATTACAACTTTGACCACAGCGTCAGTTGCTATATAGAGTGGTGCTTTTCATCATTTTCAGCAGACTGCATTGCAAAATGATTAACAATTAAACACCTCTGATCTAAAATATTAGAAGCTCTGAAATTAAAAATAAAATATACTTCAAATATAAAGAAACTCCTCACTGAGTTTACCGTGGTGAAGGAGTTTGCATGTGCCGATGATACTAGGAGCTATGTTGTCCGAGACTTCTATGCCCCTGGTAGGGGCTCCCAAGACAATCAGGTCCGAGGTGAGGGACAAGACAGAGAGCAGCTCAGAGACTTCTATGAAGAGACAAAAATGAGGATTGAGGTTCTTTCTCCCGGACACGTTTCAACGGGGCCCCCCTATGGAGCCAGGCCTGGAAGAGGGGCTTGATGGCCCGAAGAGACAACGTGGGTCCCACCTCCAATGGGCTCACCACTCATAGGAGGGGGCATAGAAGTCGGGTGCTCTGTGAGCTGGGCGGCAGTCGAAGGCGGGGCCCTTGGTGGTCTGAACAGGATCTCCAGCTGTCACTGGATCGGTTCGCAGCCGAGTGTGGAGAAACTGGGATAAGAATCAGCAACTCCAGATCCGAGTCAATTGTTCACGCCTGTAAAAGGGTGTAGTGCTATCTCTGGGTTGGAGAGGAGATCCCGCTCCATGTGGAGTTCAAGTACCTCGGGGTTTTGATCATAAGTGAGGAAAGAGTGGGCCGCAAGATCATCAGGCGGATTGGTGCAGCGTCTGCAGGGATGTGGACCCTTTATTGATCCGTCGTGGTGAAAAAGAAGCTAAGCCAGAAAGCAAAGCTCTCAATTTACCTGGTAGATCTACAAAACCCAAAACCAGTGAAATTGGCACGTTGTGTAAACGCTAAATAAAAACAGAATACAATGATTTGCAAATCTTTTGCAACCTATATTCAATTGAATAGACTGCAAAGACAAGATACTTCACGTTCGAACTGGAAAACGTTGTTATTTTTTGCAAATATTTGCTCATTTGGAATTTGATGCCTTGCAACATGTTTCAAAAATTTTGGCACAAGTGGCAAAAAAAACTGAGAAAGTTGTGAAAGGCTCATCAAACACTTATTTGGAACATCCCACAGGTGAACAGGCTGATTGGGAACAAGTGGGTGCCATGATTGGGTATAAAAGCAGCATCTATGAAATACTCAGTCATTCACAAACAAGGATGGGGCCAGGGTCACCACTTTGTGAACAAATGCAGGAGCAAATTTTCCAACAGTTTAAGAACAACATTTCTGAATCAGCTATTGCAAGGAATTTAGGGATTTTACCATCTACAGTTTGTAATATCATCAAAAGGTTCAGAGAATCTGGAGAAATCACTACGGGTAAGCTATAATATTACGGATCTTCAATCCCTCAGGCGGTACTGCATCAAAAACCGACATCAATGTGTAAAGGATATCACTACATGGGCTCAGGAACACTTCAGAAAACCACTGTCAGTTAACTAAAGTTTGTCGCTACATTTGTAAGTGCAAGTTAAAGCCCTACTATGCAAAGCGAAAACCATTTGACAGCAACACCCAGAAAGGTCGCCGGCTTCGCTGGGCCTGAGCTCATCTAAGATGGACTGATGCAAAGTGTAAAAGTGTTCTGTGGTCTGATGAGTCCACGTTTCAAATAGTTTTTGGAAACTGTTAACATTGTGTGCTTATCAACAAAGAGGAATAAAACCATCCGGGTTGTTTGAGGCGCACAGTTGAAAAGTTAGCATCTGTGATGGTATGGGGGTGTATTAGTGCCCAAGGCATGGGTAACTTACACATCTGTGAAGGCACCATTAATGCTGAAAGGCAATTACAGGTTTTGGAGCAACATGTTTCCACCCAAGCAACATTATCATGGACGCCCCTGCTTATTTCAGCAAGACAATGCAAAGCCACATGTTACTACAGCGTGGTTTCATAGTAAAAGAGTACGGGTACTAGACTGGCCTTCCTGTGGTCCAGACCTGTCTCCCATTGAAAATGTGTGGCGCATTATGAAGCCTAAAATACCACGACAGAGACCCCGGACTGTTGAACAACTTATCCTAATAAAAATGTTTTATTTTTATTTTTACATTTTTTTTTATTTTTTTTTGGTGGAAAAAGTTTACACACCCCTGATCTGAAATATGAGAAGCAAAATGTAATATATATATCCATCCATCCATCCATTTCCTACCGCATATTCCCTTCCGGGGTCGCGGGGGGCGCTGGTGCCTATCTCAGCTACAATCGGGCGGGAGGCAGGGTACACCCTGGACAAGTCGCCACCTCATCGCAGGGCCAACACAGATAGACAGACAACATTCACACTCACATTCACACACTATATATATATATATATATATATATATATATATATATATATATATAAAATGTAATATATATATATATATATATTCTTAAAATATTTTTTAAATAATACTAATTTATGAATTAATTAGAAAATCATAATAACAATAATTTATTTGTCTGTTTTATTTAACGCTAACAAGGATACATGATGTGCGATACGATTGAGTTTCATTCCGATCTGTTGCCAGGTAAAATTCCGCCTGCTGTCGGCGATACTGATCCTGCATCGTTATATCTAACGTGTCTCCTAAAATTTTTTAAGTTGTGTATTTTCAAATAATAACACATTTATCCAAAAACACAACAATAAAAATGTAAGAAAAAAAAAGGGAAAAATATCCCAATGTAATAAAAGTAGAAATAATGTGTATGACAATCATTGGTAATTTAACACTTTGTATATTCTAAATATACAAAGTCGCATAAAACACAGATGTTTGTCTTTAAATATATTACTCTGTTAGCATATTTTCTTAAAATAAAAACATATTTAGTATTATATAAATGTTTTCATTTATTTATTATTATTATTATTATTTGATAAAAACATCAAAATGACCCGATTATTATTAAAAAAGCTTAACTAGTTAATTTAAAAAATCAAATAATACTAAAATATGAATTAATAATTAGAAAAATTACCACAACAATCATTTATTTTTCTATTTTATTTATGTTAAAAGCATACATGATGCGCGATACCATTGAGTTTCATTCGGATCCGATATCAAGTAAAATTCAGTCCAGTATGATCTCAACGAAGACAGCGTGGCGAAGTTGGTTGAGTGGCTGTGCCAGCATTCTGAGGGTTACCGGTTCAATCCCCACCTTCTACCATCCTAGTCACGTCCGTTGTGTCCTTGGGCAAGACACTTCACCCTTGCTCCTGATGGGTCCAGGTGAGCGCCTTGCATGGCAGCTCATGACATCAGTGTGTAAATGTGTGTGTGAATGGACATGGACGAATGTGGAAATAGTGTCAAAGCGCTTTGGGCTCCTTAAAAAGGGGTAGAAAAGCGCTATCCAAGTTCAACCCATTTACCATTCAACGTGTCTACTGAAATTTTAAAAGTTGTGTATATTTCAAATAATAACACATCAATCTAAAAACATACAAGTAAAAATAAAAAAAGAGCAAAACATTACAATATCATTAGAAAAAGCTGAAATATACTTAAAATATAAACAACGTTTAAATAGTTGATTAAAGAAAAATAATTATTCTAACATACAGTTGGAAGGGGGTTTATGTGGCCCAATTCGTCATGGTTTACCTGACACATGAAATGTGACAAACATGGGACAATTTAGCTGCCAGATGCCCCTTAGTGGAAAAAGTTTAGACATCACTTATCTAAAATTTTAGAAGCTCTGAAAATAGGCCAAATAATAAAAATTAAAACAAAATTTAACTACTTAATTCAAAAATTAAATAAGACTAAAATAAGAATTAATCATTTGAAAAATTACATCAACAATAATTAAATTTTCCATTTTATTCATGTTAATAATTTATTATTTAGTTAATAATTGTGCTCCGATGCCAAGTAAAATTCAGCCTGGTATCGGCATACTGATCCTATAGCAATGTGTCAGGTGAAATTTTAAAAGTTGTGTATTTTTCAAATAATAAGACGTCAATCTAAAAACATTAACGTAAAAAAAGAGCACAGCATTAGAATTTCATTCGAAAAAGCTGAAATATACTTAAAATATAAACACATTTTAATTTGATAATTTAAAAAAAAAAACTGACATAGGGGTTTATTCATTACGATTTACCTGACACATGAAATGTAACAAATTTGGGGCACCTTAACTGCCAGATGCCCCTTGGTGGAAAAAGTTTCGACATCCCTTATCTGAAATATCGTAACCTCTGAAAATAAGTCAGATATACTTAAAATATATATTAAAAAATGTCAACTAGTTAATTAAAAAATAAAAAATACTACAATATGCATTAATAATTACTTATGTTTATAATTATAATTTAGTTAATAATTCCGATCTGATACCAAGTACAATTCAGCCTGGTATCGACGATACCGATCCTGCATCATTATATCTAACGTGTCCGTTGAAATTTTTAAACTTGTGTATATTCAAAAAAATAACATATCCATCCAAAAACATAAAAATACAAATAAAAAAAGAGAAAAACATTAGAATGTCATTAGAAAAAGCTGAATTATACTTAAAATGCAAACAAAGTTTAAATAGATAAGGAAACCTAATTATAATACTGACATAGGGGGTTCTCATGGCCCTTTTCTTCAAGGTTTAACTGACACATGAAACGTGAAAAATTTGAGGCACCATCGACGCCAGATGCTGCTTTGTGGAAAAAGTTTAGACAATCTTATCCAAAATATTAGAAGCACTGAAAATAAAATTCAAATATACTTGAAATATATATATAAAAAAAGTGTAACTACTTAATTTAAAACAATAGAATAATACTATAATATTAATTAATAATTTGAAAAATCACAATAACAATAATTAATTGTTTCCATTTCATTTATGTGAATAATTAATAATTTAGTTAACAATTCCGATCCGATACCAAGTACAATTCAGCCTGGTATCGGCGATACTGATCCTGCATCATTATACCTAGCGTGTCTGCTCAAATTTTAAAAGTTGTGTATATTTCAAATAACATATCTATCCAAAAACTTAAAAAAAAAGAAAAAAAAAAGAGCAAAACATTAGAATGTCAGTAGAAAAATCTGAAATATACTGAAAATATCAACACAGTTTAAATTGATAATTACAAAATAATAATAATATTGACATAGGGGGTTCATATGGCCACATTTGTCAAGGTTTACCTGACACATGAAACGTGACAAATTTGGGGCACCTTAGCCGCCAGATGCCCCTTGGTGGAAAAAGTTTAGACATCAATTATCTAAAATATTAGAAGCACTGAAAATAAAAGTCAAATATACTTAAAATATATATAAAAAAGTTTAACTACTTAATTAAAAAAAAAAAAAAATATATATATATAATATGAACTAATATTTGAAAAAATTACAACAACAATTATTTATTTTTTCCATTTTTTCTGGTGCTAATAATTGATCATTTAGTTAATAAGTCCGATCCGATACCAAGTACAATTCAGCCTGCTATCGGCGATACTGATCTTGCATCAATATTTATATAACGTGTCTGCTGAAATTGTAAAAGTTGTGTATATTTAAAATGATAACATTATCTGAAAACATAAAACGTCAAAATAAAAAAGAGCAAAACATTAGAATGTCATTAGAAAAAGCTGAAATATACTTAAACTACAAACAATGTTCAATTGTATAATTAAAATAATAATACTAGCATACGATAGAAGGGGGTTCATATGGCTCCATTCGTCACGGTTTACCTGACACATGAAACATGACGCATTTGGGACTCCGGCTTATTAGTGATTCCCAGAGCCCACATATGGTCCTCTCCAAGGTTTCTCATAGTTATCATTGTCGACGTCCCACTGGGGTGAGTTTTTCCTTGCCCTTATGTGGGCTCTACCGAGGATGTCGTTGTGGTTTGTGCAGCCCTTTGAGATTGATTGATTTTCGCCGCCAGATACCCCTTGGTGGAAAAAGTTTAGACATCCCCGATCTAAATTTTTAGGAGATATGAAAATATAATTAAAATATATAAAAAAACAAAAAGTTTAAGTAGTTAACTAAAAATAATAATAATACCAAAACAGGAATTAATTATTTGAAAAGTTACAACATTTTTTTTTTACCCCATTTTATTTATTTTAATAATTAATAATTTAGTCAAAAATTCCGATCCGATACCAAGTACAATTAAACATTGTATCGGCGATACTGATACTGCGTCATTATATCTAACGTGTCTGCTGAAATTTTAAAAGTTGTGTGTATTTCAAATAATAACAAATCCATCTAAAATAATTTAAAATAAATAAAAGGGCAAAACATTAGAATGTCATTAGAAAAAGCTGAAATATAATTAAAATATAAACAAAGTTTAAATAGATAATTAGAAAGAAATACTGACATAGGGAGTTCATTCGTCCCCATTCGTCACGGTTTACCTGACACATGAAACGTGACAAATTTGGGGCACCATAGCTGCCAGATGCCCCTTGGTGGTAAAAGTTTAGACATCTCTTATCTAAAATATCAGAAGCACTGAAAATAAAAGTCAAATATACTTAAAATATACTTAATTTGAAAAAAATAAACAAGACTAAGATATGAATTAATAATTTGAAAAATCATAACAACAATATTTAATTGTTTACATGTTATTTATGTTAATTATTATTAATTTAGTTAATAATTCCGATCCGAAACAAAGTACAATTCAGCCTGGTATCGGCGATACTGCTCCTGCATCATTGTATCCAACATGTCTGCTGAAATTGTAAAAGTTGTGTATATTTCAAATAATAACATATACAAAAACATAAATATAAAAATACAAAAAGAGCAAAACAATAGAATGTCATTAGAAAAAGCTGAAATACAAACAAAGTTTAAATAGTTAATTTAAAAAAATAATAACAAGGGGGTTCATATAGCCACATTCCTTTCCTGACACATGAATCGTGACAAATTTGGGCCATCTTACCCGTCATGGTGGAAAAAAGTTTGGACACCCCTGAACTTAAGTATCAAAAGTATCGATACTTTCATTTGAGGTTCGATATAAGAGCCCAAAGATCTGGCATTGGTGGTATCGATATTTGCGGCCGGCGATGAACTTTCATGACCGTTGCCGACGACAACGCTTCCGCTCAGCTACGCGTATTCTCAAGCAATAACATCGACATCTGTATTATCAACCCAAGAATACCCGTGGTCGAGACGGGAGCAAACGGCCAAGCCACCTCGCTCCCCTCCACGCCGTCCGTCTCCCCTCCCCCTCGCGCTATGGAGTCCATACAGCGGGAGCGAGCGTGGAGGGGAGGGTGGGGCTTTCATGAAAAATCCTGCAAGGGGAAGAAGACAGGACATCTGGGCAATGAATAAAACAGCAAACACTGAGACAACATGCGCTTGTTGGGAGAAACACGGCCTCTGGATTTCACTTCCATGTTTTTAGAACGTACGGAATAGCGATCGCTAAGCAACAAGTCATTTGAAAAGGGGGAAAAAAAAATCAATATTTATGGTGTGCAGCATGCAAATGTCAAGCTCCTCTTCATCCTTTCAAGCACATAATATGCTTGGGGAAGTCTTCGTTTTTATTCCGTAAGGATGAAAAAGATTCATATAACCAGGAGATGGTGACACGTCCACTCCAGTGGACATATGCAAATTACTCAGGAAGTCTCCCCCCCTCCCCCATTAATCTTTAAACATGTTTAACGTCAACCAGAGTGGACATGTAAAAAATATGATAACATACATCTGAAAGTATTTTTTTAATCACTAAGCATGGAAAAAAACACTTAAATGTTAGGTATTTTAGTTAGCATCAGTTTAGCAACAAGACAAAGAAGTTAAAAACTTTTTTTTTTTGAATGGCGACTCATGCTGAATATAATGGATTGCTTTGTTTACACCAGTGGTTCTCAAACTTTTTCTCACCAAGTACCACCATGATGACCAAAATTAAAGCACAGTAGGCCTAAATATTCATTAAAAACAAGACGGAGGTTATACTTAAGTGTATTTTTGGCCACTGAAACAACACGCACAGTTTTGAACAGTAACACCGTGTTTGATTATAGGGAAATAAAACACTGTACTTTAGCCAAGTGTTTTTTTGTTTGTTTTTTTGCCGTACCACTAGATCATGGGTGTCAAACTCTGGCCCGTGGGCAAAATTTGGCCTACCGTTTAATTTATTTTGGCCCTTGAGACAATATTAAATTAACTTTAGAGCTGGCCTGCCGGTATTATACAGCGGCGGTGCATTCACCGCTAATTCTATTACTTGCCAATCCTCACAATTTTCCCCGAAAATCTACCGGGGCAACCATTCTCCCGCATTTCTCCCGATTTCCACTCGGACAACAATATCGGCGGCGTGCCTTAAAGGTACTGCTTTTAGCGTCCTCTACAACCTGTTGTCATGTCCGCTTTTCTGCCATACAATCAGCGTGCCGGCCCAGTCACGTAATATATGCGGATTCTACACACACACACACACACACAAGTGAATGCAAGCATACTTGGTCACCAGCCATACAGGTCACACTGAGGGTGGCCTTATAAACAACTTTAACACTGTTACAAATATGCACCACACTGTGAACCCCCACCAAACAAGAATGACAAACACATTTCGGGAGAACATCCGCACTGTAACACAACATCAACACAACAGAACAGAACTGAGTCTTCCGGGACACTACAATATACACCCCCGCTACCAACAAACCTCGATTTTGCATGTCAGTATAAAGTTATATAAGCCTTGCTTGTTCAATATTCAATGCAAAACTTGTTTGGGTCCCTATTAAAAGGTTAAGTTGTTCAACTTTGGCCCGCGGCTTTGTTCAGTTTAGAATTTGGGCCCACTCTGTGTTTGAGTTTGACACCCCTGCACTAGATGGAGCCACAGTTTGAGAATCACTGGTTGACACGAGGAGTGACTTTGCCATGCAGTTGTTTGTTTGGCGCCATGGACAGAAAGCAGAGAGGGTAGTCAGGTGCATTTGAAAATGGATGACAGCGAAGAAATGGATAGAGCAAGGAGTGTGTTGTGTGTGTGTGTGTGTGTGTGTGTGTGTGTGTGTGTGTGTGTGTGTGTGTGTGTGTGTGTGGAGGAAGAGGAGATGGAAAAACAAGCAGAAAGAGGGGGGAAGGGGGAGGGGGGGTTGTACCAGCTGGGTTCAGACCGTCATTCCGCGACATGATTGGCTGTGTCAGGAAGCGATAAGCAGCCTTCACATCCCTCTGCCCTCGCATCTTCAAGGCCTCCGGAATCAAACGGCAGCGAACACTGCGGCGCGTTCCCCCGCGCTGAAAAGAGTCTACATGAAAGGAGTGATTCCTTCTATTATTCTAAACACCTCTGCACGTGAAATGCCACACGCTTTCTTTTTCTTCCAAAAAAGGGAAGGTTGGGGGGGGGATGGGATAGCAACCCTTGTGGACCTTCTCCCGTAAGCTCTCACATTAGATTTGAGGCAACACGTTCCCTGTGGCGCTCAACACCTTTGCTCTTAGAAGTCCTGCAGGTCTCGTACCCTGCTGACCCGGCCCACCCATCATCCGAGAGAAATCCCCCAAAGGAATCCTTCACACATTACCAAGTAATCTCTGACACTCTTGTGTGGATGTAGGATTACAGGCCAGGTGGGTATTATCAGGCATTATCAGCATTAGTTTCCTCTAAGCAGCGGCTTAAACCTCCACGTCTGATGATGGAGAGGTCCGAGTCCAGCTCAAGCATCCCTTTTCAACCTCCTGAAAACCTGTGTCCACTGCAGTGGACGTTTGGGTTTCTACATACCACGGATAATTTAGAATAACAGGAAAGTGTACTTCTGAGACCAAGGAAGTGAGTGTTTGTGTTTTGCATAACAGGGCTATTTCTTTCCCCCTGGAATGTGTGAGTAACTTTGACGAAACAATTAGGTCCACTGCAGTGGACATTTGTGTTTTGCATAACGGGCATTTTCTCGCAGAAACTGTAACTCTGACAAACCAAAAATGTTCACGTCATTGGACATTTTTGTTTTGCACATCAATTAAAAAAAAAAGTCTAGTGCAGTGGACATTTGTGTTTTGCATACCAGGGCTATTTCTTTCCCCCCGGAATGTGTGAGTAACTTTGACAAAACAATTACGTCCACTGCAGTAGACATTTGTGTTTTGCATAACGGGCATTTTCTCGCAGAAACTGTAACTCTGACAAACCAAAAATTTTCACTTCATTGGACATTTTTGTTTTGCACATTAAATAAAAAAGTGTCCAGTGTAGTGGACATTTGTGTTTTGCATTACAGGGCTATTTCTTTCCCCCCGGAATGTGTGACTGACTTTGACAAAACCATTACGTCCACTGCAGTGGACATTTGTGTTTTGCATCTCCCGTAGAAACTGTAACTCTGACAAACCAAAAATGTTCACTTCATTGGACATTTTTGTTTTGCACATCAGTGCTATCAAATAATAAAAAAATGTCCAGTGTAGTGGACATTTGTGTTTTGCATAACAGGGCAATTCCCCCGCGGGATGTGTAACGATGACAAATAAAAAAAGTCCACTGAGATGGACATTGTGTTTTGCATAACAGGGCTAATTTCTTTCCCCCTGGAATGTGTGAGTAACTTTGACAAAACAATTAGGTCCACTGCAGTGGACATTTGTGTTTTGCATAACGGGCATTTTCTCGCAGAAACTGTAACTCTGACAAACCAAAAATGTTCACGTCATTGGACATTTTTGTTTTGCACATCAATTAAAAAAAAAAAGTCCAGTGCAGTGGACATTTGTGTTTTGCATAACAGGGCAATTTCACCGCAGGATGTGTAACTATGACAAATAAAAAAAGTCCACTGAGATGGACATTGTGTTTTGCATAACAGGGCTATTTCTTTCCCCCCGGAATGTGTGAGTAACTTTGACAAAACAATTAGGTCCACTGCAGTGGACATTTGTGTTTTGCATAACGGGCATTTTCTCGCAGAAACTGTAACTCTGACAAACCAAAAATGTTCACTTCATTGGACATTTTTGTTTTGCACATTAAATAAAAAAATGTCCAGTGTAGTGGACATTTGTGTTTTGCATAACAGGGCTATTTCTTTCCCCCCGGAATGTGTGACTGACTTTGACAAAACCATTACGTCCACTGCAGTGGACATTTGTGTTTTGCATCTCCCGTAGAAACTGTAACTCTGACAAACCAAAAATGTTCACTTCATTGGACATTTTTGTTTTGCACATCAGTGCTATCAAATAATTAAAAAAATGTCCAGTGTAGTGGAAATTTGTGTTTTGCATAACAGGGCAATTCCCCCGCGGGATGTGTAACGATGACAAATAAAAAAAGTCCACTGAGATGGACATTGTGTTTTGCATAACAGGGCTATTTCTTTCCCCCCGGAATGTGTGAGTAACTTTGACAAAACAATTACGTCCACTGCAGTAGACATTTGTGTTTTGCATAACGGGCATTTTCTCGCAGAAACTGTAACTCTGACAAACCAAAAACGTTCACGTCATTGGACATTTTTGTTTTGCACATTAAATAAAAAATGTCCAGTGTAGTGGACATTTGTGTTTTGCATAACAGGGCTATTTCTTTCCCCCCGGAATGTGTGACTGACTTTGACAAAACCATTACGTCCACTGCAGTGGACATTTGTGTTTTGCATCTCCCGTAGAAACTGTAACTCTGACAAACCAAAAATGTTCACTTCATTGGACAGTTTTGTTTTGCACATCAGTGCTATCAAATAATAAACAAATGTCCAGTGTAGTGGACATTTGTGTTTTGCATAACAGGGCTATTTCTTTCCCCCGGAATGTGTGAGTAACTTTGACAAAACAATTATGTCCACTGCAGTGGACATTTGTGTTTTGCATCTCCCGCAGAAACTGTAACTCGGACAAACCAAAAATGTTCACTTCATTGGACATTTTTGTTTTGCATATCAGTGCTATCAAATAATAAAAAACTCCACCGAGATGGACATTGTGTTTTGTATAACAGGGCTATTTCCTCCCGGAGTGTGAGACAAACCCCCTCATCCTCCCTAAAAAAAAACACAAAAAAAAAGTCCAGTGCAGTGAACATTTGTGTTTTGTATAACTGGGCAATTCCCCCACAGGATGTGTAAGTATGGAAAAATAAAACAAAATAAAAACAAACAAACAAACAAACACAACCCAACCCCAAAAGGAAATGTCCACTACATTGGACATTGTGTTTTACATAACAGGGCTAATTCTTTCCCCCCGGAATGTGTGAGTAACTTTGACAAAACACTTATGTCGACTGTAGTGGACATTTGTGTTTCACATAAGAGGGCAATTCCCCCAGGTTGTGTCTATCTATGACAAAATAAATAAAAAACAAACAACATAAAAATGAATACATAAAGAAATAAACACAACCAAATGTCCACTGCAGTGGACATTTGTGTTTTGCATAACAGGGCAATTCCCCCACAGGATGTGTAACTATGGCAAAATAAAATAAAAACAAACCTAACCCAACCCCAAAAGGAAATGTCCACTACATTGGACACTGCCTTTTACATAACAGGACTATTTCTTTCCCCCGGAATGTGTGAGTAACTTCGACAAAACACTTATGTCGACTGTAGTGGACATTTGTGTTTCACATAACAGGGCAATTCCCCCAGGTTGTGTAACTATGACAAAATAAATAAAAAACAAACAACATAAAAATGAATACATAAAGAAATAAACACAACCAAATGTCCACTGCAGTGGACATTGTGTTTTGCATAATGGGAATTTTCCCACATAATTTGTACCTCCGACAAACCAAAATTGTTCACTTCTTTGGACATTTTTGTTTTGCCTATCAGTGTAATCAAAAGAAAATGTGTTTGTGTTTCGCATAACAGGGCAATTTCCCCCGCAGGATGTATAACTATGACAAAGGGAAAAAAAGTCCACTGAGATGGACATTGTGATTTGTACAAACCCCGTTTCTATATGAGTTGGGAAATTGTGTTGGATGTAAATATAAACAGAATACAATGATTTGCAAATCCTTTTCAACCCGCATTTAGTTGAATATGTTACAAAGACAACATATTTGACTGATATTCCTTTTTTTTGTGTGCAAATAATCATTAACTTTAGAATTTGATGCCAGCAACTCGTGACAAAGAAGTTGGGAAAGGTGGCAATAAATACTGATAAAGTTGTGGAATGCTCATCAAACACTTATTTGGAACATCGCACAGGTGTGCCGGCTAATTGGGAACAGGTGGGTGCCATGATTGGGTATAAAAACAGCTTCCAAAAAAAATGCTCAGTCCTTCACAAGAAAGAATGGGGCGAGGTACACCTCTTTGTCCACAACTGCGTGAGCAAATAGTCAAACAGTTTAAGAACAACGTTTCTCAAAGTGCAATTGCAAGAAATTTAGGGATTTCAAAGTCTACGGTCCATAATATCATCAAAAGGTTCCGAGAATCTGGAGAAATCACTCCACGTAAGCGGCATGGCCGGAAACCAATATTGAATGACCGTGACTTTCGATCCCTCAGACGGCACTGTATCAAAAACCGACATCAATCTCTAAAGGATATCACCACATGGGCTCAGGAACACTTCAGAAAACCACTGTCACTAAATACAGTTTTTCGCTACATCTGGAAGTGCAAGTTAAAGCTCTGCTATGCAAAGCAAAAGCCATTTATCAACAACATCCAGAAACGCCGCCGGCTTCTCTGGGCCCGAGATTATCTAAGATGGACCGATGCAAAGTGGAAAAGTGTTCTGTGGTCTGACGAGTCCACATTTCAAATTGTTTTTAGAAATATTCGACATCGTGTTATCCGGACCAAAGGGAAAGCGAACCATCCAGACTGTTATCGACGCAAAGTTTAAAAGCCGGCATCTGTGATGGTATGGGGGTGTATTAGTGCTCAAGGCATGGGTAACTTACACATCTGTGAAGGCACCATTAATGCTTAAAGGTACATACAGGTTTTGGAACAACATATGTTGCCATTAAAGCGCTGTCTTTTTCATAGACGCCTCTGCTTATTTCAGCAAACCATGCCAAGCCACATTCAGCACGTGTTGCAACAGCTTGGCTTCGTAAAAAAAGAGTGCGGGTACTTTCCTCGCCCGCCTGCAGTCCAGACCTGTCTCCCATCAAAAATGTGTGGCGCATTATCATGCGTAAAATAGGACAGCGGAGACCCCGGACTGTTTGAAAGACTGAAGCTCTACATAAAACAAGAATGGGAAAGAATTCCACTTTCAAAGCTTCAACAATTAGTTTCCACAGTTCCCAAACGTTTATTGAGTGTTGTTAAAAGAAAAAGTGATGTAACACAGTGGTGAACATGCCCTTTCCCAACTACTTTGGCACATGTAGCCATGAAATTCCAAGCTAATTATTATTTGCAAAAAAAAAATAAAGTTCATGAGTTTGAACATCAAATATCTTGACTTTGTAGTGCATTCAACTGAATATGGGTTGAAAAGGATTCGCAAATCATTGTATTCCGTTTATATTTACATCTAACACAATTTCCCAACTCATATGGTTCGTATAACAGGGGTATTTCCCCCTGGAGTGTGAGACAACCCCCCCAGAAAAAACCCTTAAAAAAGTCGAGTGCAGTGGACATTTGTGTTTACATAACAGGGCAATTTCCCCACAGGATGTGTAGCTATGGCAAAATAAATGAAAAACAAACCCAACCCCAAAGAGAAATGTCCACTACATTGGACATTGTGTTTTACATAACAGGGCTATTTCTTTCCCCCCGGAATGTGTGACTAACTTCGACAAAGCACTTATGTCCACTGTAGTGGACATAAGTGTTTCACATAACAGGGTGATTACCCCAGGATGTGTAACTGTCGTATTTCCTTGAATAGCCGCCGGGAATGTAATATGCGCCTGCCTTGAATTACTGCCGGGTCAAACTCGCCCCCCAAATTTATTAGCGCATGCTTACTTTTACCGCCGGGTCAAAGTCGTGACATCACGAGTGACGCTTCCGCTGACGTCATTTCCAAAATGGCGGAAGAGTTTTTTTTTTTGCTTTTACTGTGTGTAAACCAGGGGTTTTGTTCCACAGCCATACAGATCACACTGATGGTTGTGATATAAAATAACTTGTCTTTAACACTCTTACTAATATGCGCCACACTCTGTGAACCCACACCAAACACATTTCTGGAGAACATTGGCTCTGTGACACATTATAAACGCAACATAGGAATTACCCAGAATTCCAATGCATCCATGACTCTTGGCTATATTATACACCCCGCCAGCACCCCCCACCCCCCTCCTCTCCCCTCTCTGTGCACCGGTTGAGGTGGGCGGGGTTGGGGGCTCGTGTATAATATTGTCACGCCTGTCGATTATGTTTTGTTTTCTGTCATGTCTGATCACGATGGTGTATGGCCATACTACCCTGAGCAAAGCTAAGCAGTATCTGGCCTGGTTAGTACTTGGATGGGAGACTGCCTAGGAGTACCAGGTGCTGTTTGACCTTTGGACTCTTTAAGTTCCTTTTTTATTTCACTCCCTTGTTTTGTTTCCATGGCTACCCATTGGTTTCACCTGTTGCTCATTTGGACACACGCACCTGTGTAATCATGTCCCTGTTACTTAAGCGTGTCTTTTTCTGTTGGTCGGCCTGGCGTCATTGTGATCTTGTCTTGCTCTGTGCTGACTTTATTCCTGCCTTGCCATAGTTTCCTGCTTCATGCCATGCCAAGTAAGTTTTGTTTGATTTATGCTCATAGTCTGTTTATGCGTTAGTTTTGTTCCTCAGCCCAAGTTGTGCCTCCACTGTGAGCACTTTTTGTTTGTAACTTTTTGTAGTTAAAATTAAATCATGTTTTTACCAAAATGTCATGTCCTGAGTAGTCCGTCTGCCTTCCTGTGAGAACGACCCCGCAGTAAGCTGCGACCCCCCCCATCCTGACAAATATAGCCAAGAGTCATGGATGCATTGGAATTTCCGGGTAATTCTTATGTTGCGTTTATAATGTGTTACAGAGCCGATGTTCTCCAGAAATGTGTTTGGTGTGGGTTCACAGTGTGGCGCGTAATAGTAAGAGTGTTAAAGTTGTTTATATCACAACCATCAGTGTAAAAGGTATGGCTGTTGACCAAGTATGCATTGCAATCTCATATGAGAAACAGCGGTATGCATGTCTCCGGCCGGCACGCAAATAGCTTGGTTTAAAGGTGGGCGCGATGACATGTTGTAGAGCAGTGGTCTCCAACCACCGAGCCGCAGCCACAGAACAATTTATTTATTTATTTTTGTACCACACTCAATTTTATACTGCATGCCATTGGTAAGCGCAGGGGTGAGAAGAGATTTTAAAATTATTTGCGCATGCTTACTTTTAGCACATGCCTTGAATAAGCGCAGGAGTGAGAAGAGGTTTTATATTAATTAGCGCCCTGGTGGCTATTCAAGGAAATACTGTGTGACAAAATAAAAACAAACAAACAAACAAAACAATTTAAACAATAAATAAACAGAACGGTCAGCACAGTGGAACAGGGGTTAGTGCGTCTGCCTCACAATACGAAGGTTCTGGGTACGATCCTGCGCTTGGGATCTTTCTGTGTGGAGTTTGCATGTTCTCTCCGTGACTGCGTGGGTTCCCTCCGGGTACTCCAGGTTCCTCCCACTTCCAAAGACATGCACCTGGGGATAGGTTGATTAGCAACACTAAATTTGTCCTTGTGTGTGAATGTGAGTGTGGATGTTGTCTGTCTATCTGGTTGGCCCTGTGATGAGATGGTGACTTGTCCAGGGTGTACACCTCCTTCCGCCCGAATGCAGCTGAGATAGGCTCCAGTGCCCCGCGTGACCCCGAAAGGGACAAGCGGTAGAAAATGGATGGATGGTTGGGTGTAAATATGACAAAATAAAAGAAAAAAGAGTTAAAGTGTCAAATAAATAAAAAAGAGAAAAAAATGTAACTTTAACAAAAGAAATGAAAAAAAAAAGTGTAACTGTGACGAAACAAATGAAAAAAAGTGTATGTATGACAAAAACAAAAATTAGAATAAAGAAAATAGTGTAACTATGACAACATAAATGAAAACAATGAAAGAAGCGTAACTATAAAAATAAATTAAAAAGCATAACTTGAACAAAAGAAATGAAAGAAATAAAAAATGTATAAATATGACCGGGAGGGCGGTTGCTGGAGCCTATCTCAGCGGAAGGCAGCATAGACCATGGACACGTCGCCACCTCATCGCAATAAAGTGTAACTTTGACAAAATAAATGAAAAAATCACAAAAAATACTTAAATGTCCACTCGAACTCCTGAGAATCAGCGTCCACTCTAGTGGACATGTGTGTTTTTCACAACAGGGATATTTTATCACCCTTATAATGTGTAAAAAAAAATTAAGGAAAAACCACAAATGTTCAATTAAATGGACATTTGTGTTTTAATAACACTGCTATTTCTTCAAACCTTAAAATGTTAAACTCTGACAAAAGAATGACAAAACATGAATGTCCACTTCAGTGGACATTTTTCTTTTGCACAATAGGGTTATTTTATCACCTCCATAAAGTGTAACTCTGACAAAATAAATGAAAAAATACATAAATGTCCACTCGGACTCTTGAGAATCAGCGTCCACTATAGTGGACATGTGTGTTTTGCATAACAGGGATATTTTATCAATGTGTAAATATGACCAAAAAATATATTTAAAAAAAAGAAAGAAAAAAAAGTGTAATAATGACAAAAGAAGTGACAAAAAAAATAAAATAAAAAGGTTACTATGACAAAAGAAATGAAAAAATATAAATATATATTTTTTCCAATTGAACTCCTGAGAATCAGCATCCACCCTAGTGGACATGTGTGTTTTGCATAACAGGGATATTTTATTACCCCCATAATGTGTAACTCTGACAAAATAAAGGAAAAACCACAAATGTTCAATTAAATGTGTTTTGATAACACTGTTATTTCCTCAAACCCTAAAATGTCAAACTCTGACAAAAGAGTGACAAAACATGAATGTCCACTTCAGCGGACATGTGTGTTTTGCACAACAGGGTTATTTTATCACCTCCATAAAGCGAAAAAAGTAACTTTAAAAAAAGAAAAGAAAAAAGTGTAACTAGGACAAAAGAAGGGAGGAAAAAAAGGTTACTATGGCAAAATGAAAAACAGTGTGTGTGTGTGTATATATATATGTATATAAAAAATAGTTTTCCAATTGAACTCCTGAGAATCAGTGTCCACTTTAGCGGATATGTGTGTTTTGCATAACAGGGATATTTTTATCAATGTCTAAATATGACAAAAAAAGTGTAACTATGACAAAATAAAAGAAAAAAGTGTAACTAGGACAAAAGAAGTGAAAAAAAGGTTACTATGGCAAAATGAAAAACTATATATATATATATATATATATATATATATATATATATATATATATATATATATATATATATATATATTCCAATGAACTCCTGAGAATCAGCGTCCACTCTAGTGGACATGTGTGTTTTGCATAACAGGGATATTTTATCAAGGCGTAAATATGACAAAAAAAAGTGTAACTATGACAAAGAAAAAAGTGTAATTATGACAAAATAAAAGAAAAAAGTGTAATTATAACAGAAGAAGTGCCAATGAAAAATAAATAAAAAGGTTTCTATGACAAAAGAAATGAAGTGTGTGTGTGTGTGTGTGTGTGTGTGTGTGTATATATATATATATATATATATATATATATATATATATATATATATATATATATATATATATATATATATATATATATTCCAATTGAACTCCTGAGAATCAGCGTCCACTCTAGTGGACATGTGTGTTTTTCATAACAGGGATATTTTATCAATGTGTAAATATTACCAAAAATAAAGAAAAAAAAGTGTAACTATGACAAAATAAAAGGGAAAAAAAGAAAAAAGTGTAACTATGACAAAAAAAAGGAAAAAAGTGTAATTATAACAAAAGAAGTGACAAAAAAAAAGAAAATAAAAAGGTTACTATAACAAAAGAAATGAATATATATATATATATATATATATATATATATATATATATATATATATATATATATATATATATATATATATATATATATATATATATTTTTTTTTTTTTTTTTTTTTTTTTCCAATTGAACTCCTGAGAATCAGCGTCCACTCTAGTGGACATGTGTGTTTTGCATAACAGGGATATTTTATCAATGTGTAAATATGACCAAAAAAAAAAATTAAAATAAAGAAAAAAAAGTGTAACTATGACAAAATAAAAGAAAAGAAAAAAGTGTAACTATGAAAAAAAAGAAACGTTTAATTATAACAAAATAAAAAAAAATGAAAAAGGTTACTATGACAAAAGAAATGAAAAAAAAAAAAAAAAATATATATATATATATATATATATATATATATATATATATATATATATATATATATATATATATATATATATATATATATTTTTTTTTTTTCCCCCAATTGAACTCCTGAGAATCAGCGTCCACTCTATTGGACATGTGTGTTTTGCATAACAGGGCTGCGATGAGGTCCTGACTTGTCCAGGGTGCACCACACCTTCCGCCCGAATACAGCTGAGATAGGCTCCAGCACCCTGGACGCGACCCCAAAAGGGACAAGCGGTAGCAAATAATGGATGGAAGGGCTATTTCCCCCCCCCCACTGGAAGCGACAAAAGAAGTAGAATGATAAAACAAAACGTCCACTGCAGTGGACGCTCTGTCCTCAGGAGGAAACACCTGTTGATTCCCCAGCCCACGCCCCCCGAGGCCTGGCAGAGCACCGGGACCCCTTGAGACCGGAAACACAACCCCCGCCAGAGGCAGACAGAGTGCCTGCACCACCAGTGTGCGCCCCACTATGCGCCGCATCAATTATTCAACATATTTATCTATGCAATCGGACGGCCTTTTTCCCTCTGAAGCTCTGAACAAATTGCGGAAGCAGCGCATATCGCTACCTGGCTCAAATCAGGGAGCCAGGTAGGGGGGGTGAGGGTAAACCCTAGGGGCCGAGCAGGAGAGGCTGTAAACAATCACTTGACACTTAGCACTTATATTTTTTCATCCGTCGAGCTAAATGCGGGCTGTGAACTGAGCGCCCCTACGCTCGGGGGGGCCGTGCATCGGTGCAGGGTCTTCTTTCACCGAGGAGACAATGACGGTAAATGCGTGCACAAGAGACCTGTGGCGCTTTCACAATAGCAACAAATCACAGCTTCCCTTCCCCCAGTCATGCATTTGCACACACACACACACACACACACACACACGCACACACACGTCTCCCCATCTCCCAACCCCACGCGCACACTTCCACGCCTCGTTCCTTCCCCCCCACACTGCTTTCCACCAAACCGCCATTTAGCATGACACACGCCGAGGAGCCCGGCTAAGCCAATTATCAAACAGATGTCAATGTATGCGTTACAATACTAAGGGGAGCCCAATTACCGCACAGATGTTTTGTTTTCCTCCTTTCACTCAAGGCCCGTGGGAGTACCCCCCCACCCCCCACCCCCCACAACCCCACCCTCGCCCGAACACACATAACCACAAAAGATAAATAATTAAAAAAACAAACAAACAAAAAAAAAACTCATCCGAGCCATTGGTGAGTCTGAATAAGAGCGTGCGGATGTCAATCAACAGGGCGTTTTTTTTTTGTTTTTGTTTTTTTTGCGGGGGTGGTGGAGGAGAGCCTCGGATCAGGACCAAGGAGAGCGCTTGGCTGCGTTACTGAATGGAAGCAAGAAAAAGAGCATGGTATACTTTAAAGGCCCACTGAAACCCCACCACGCAGTCTGATAGTTTATATATCAATGATGAAATATTAACATTGCAACACAATTTAGTTTACTAAATTGCAATTTTAAATTTCCCGGGATTTTTTTCTTAAACGTCGCGTACTGATGACGTGTACGCTTGACGTCAAGGGCTGTTAGGAAATATGAGCGCCGCGCACACACACAGCTAAAAGTCATCTGCTTTGACCGCATAATTACACAGTATTTTGGAGATCAACCTTTGTATTTTGTTCAATTAATATTGGAGAATTCAAAGTAGAAAGATGGAGTTGGGAAGCTTTAGCCTTTAGCCACACAAACACACGGTGATTCCTTGTTTAAAATCCACGGAGGTGAAACTTGACTATGGATCACAGCGGACATGGATCCCGACCGAATGTCAACCAGCAGGTTTCGGTGAGAAAATTGTGGTAAAAAGTCGCCTCTTACCGGATATCAGCTGAGCTTGTGCTGCCCATAAAGCTGCCGTCGACTTCCCTGAGACACTGCGCGTCAAGACACACCTCCGACTATCAGGTACTGTTAAACTCACTAAAACTGTTGCGATCCGCTACTTGGATCACCACATGTTATTGTTTATACTTCCAGTTGTTGTATCACTCCGTCGTTCTACCCTCTTACTTCCTGTTTAGTCAGTCACCATGGTTGCTCATTGATCCCACCTGCTAATCACGGTTTCTGCACACCTGTCACTTTTGATTACTTCCCTATTTAAGCCCGTCCCTTTTCATTATTCTTTCTGGGTTCATGATTTGCTTTTCACGCAACGAGTTAAGCCTGCAATACTCTTATGTATGTATATTCTCGCTAAGCTTTTCACGCTAGCCATTGTTCAGTCCAGTTCTCATGCTGAAGGTTTTGTTTTCTCTTTTGTTTGTTTAGTTTGCATTTTGTATCACCTAGTTCTCATACTAGCGTCTTTGGTTTCCTTTTGTTAGCTCCAGTGTTTTGTTTATTAGATCGTTGTTGTAGAATAAATCTGTTAAAACATACCTTTGCTGTGTTCAATTTTGACGCATCCTCGAGGGAATCGAACCCGGTACCACGATGCCACACAGGCGTAACAAAAACACTAGCAACACAATATAAAGATAAGGGATTTCCCAGAATTATCCTAGTAAATGTGTCTAAAAATATCTGAATCCGTCCCAATGCAATCGCCTTTTTTTTTTTTAGTCCGTCGCTATCAATATCCTCAAACACGAATCTTTCATCCTCGCTCAAATTAATGGGGAAATTGTCGTTTTCTCGGTCCGAATAGCTCTTTTTGTTGGAGGCTCCCATTAAAATCAATGTGAATATGTAAGGAGCCATCAACATGTGACATGCGAACTTTATTGTGGATGTTCTCTACTAAATCCTTTCAGCAAAAATATGGCAATATCGCAAAATGATCAAGTATGACACATAGAATGGACCTGCTATCCCCGTTTCAATAAGAAAATCTCATTTCAGGAGGCCTTTAAAGGGGAGCAGCAGAAGAAGAAATATTTGGAACCCATTAGTAGTAGACATGACGTCAAATAGGAGTGAACCACCAGTTGGTTACAGGAGTGTGTGTACAATGATTACACGTGCATTGTATATGTGTATTTGTATAGGTGTGTGTCTGGGCTTGAATGCTCCTGAGAGGATTTTTTTGATCTGTACTATTTTTCGTCAAAGGTAAACATTTTCAGGGAAAAAAAGGAAAAGCATTTTTTTTGCAAAAAAATATTATCCTGTAAAAAGGAGCAGCACAAGAATATCAATTTGGAAGCCATTAGTAGTAGACACGACGTGAAATAGGAATGAACCTGTCATGATCCACCACTTGGATCATGTCATATTCTGTCGTTCCGTCTTTTTACATCCTGTTTAGTGTTTGTCTCCCTTAGTTCCTGGTGGCACTTCCTATTTGTTTCCGTTTCCATAGTTACGCATTTGTGTCACCTGCCTTTTGTTTTTCACACGCACCTGCTTTGTGATTATCCCCTTTATTTAAGCCTGCCCTTTTTGTTCATTCGTCCTCGGATTCTAGTTTGCTGATTGATACAACAGGTGACGTCGCTGATTCCTATTGTGGTAAAAGTCTTTTTGTATTCACTAGCTTCCACGCTATTCCTTCGTTTGTGTCCCTGGCTCACATGCTAGCGCTTTCAGTTTTTTCTAGCTCTCATGCCAGTTCTGTTGGTTTTGTATTCTGTGCTTTGTGCAAGTCATTTTGTTCTTAGTCTGTTTTATAGTAGAAATAAATCATAATTTCTT
This sequence comes from Nerophis ophidion, assembly GCF_033978795.1. Taxonomy (NCBI): domain Eukaryota; kingdom Metazoa; phylum Chordata; class Actinopteri; order Syngnathiformes; family Syngnathidae; genus Nerophis; species Nerophis ophidion. Next base: position 27,828,224 of record NC_084633.1, on the reverse strand, counting down.
ACCTTCCCGCTGTGTCCAGTCCGCCTGCATTATAGAGAAAACGCACCCGCATAACCACAATGCCAGCTAAGCGTCACAGAACCATCACTTGGTTACAGAAGTGTGTGTGTGTGTCTGTACACTGATTACGCATGCATTGTATTTAGGCGTCTTTTAACTCGGATTGATTGTTTAGTGTAACTGTCTTTGCACGTGTGTGTTTGGGCTTGTGTCCTCCTAAGAGAAGAGGATGTTTTTGGTCTATTTTCTTTTTTGTCAAAGTTACACATTTTCAAGGGAAAAAAGGAAAAGCATTTTTTTTTTTTTCCAAAAAAAAAAGGTTATTATCCTTTAAAGAGGAGCAGCACAAGAAGAACTATTTGGAAGCCATTAGTAGTAGACACTACATGATATAGGAATGAACCATCACTTGCATACAGAAGTGTGTGTGTCTGTACACTGATTACGCATGCATTGTATTTAGGCGTCTTTTGACTGGGATTGATTGTTTTGTGTAAGTGTCGGCACATTTGTGTCTGGGCTTCTGTCCTCCTAAGAGAAGAGGATTTTTTTGGTCTATATTCTTTTTTATCAAAGTTACACATTTTGAGGAGAAAAAATAAAAAAATGTTTTCATAAAAACAAAGATTGGTATCTTTTAAAGAGGAGCAGCACAAGAAATATTTGGAATCCATTAGTAGTAGACACGACTTGGTTAGAGGTGTGTGTGTGTGTGTGTGTGTGTGTGTACACTGATCACGCATGCTTTGTATTTCAGCGTCTTTTGACTGAGAGTGATGTTTTTGTGTAAGTATATTTGCAAGTGTGTGTGTCTGGGCTTGTATCTTCCTAAGAGAAGAGGATGTTTTTGGTCTATTTTCTTTTTTGTCAAAGTTACACATTTTGAGTAGAAAAAAGAAAAAGCATTGTTGTGCAAAATAAAAGCACGGAATACTTTAAAGATGAGCAGTACAAGAATAAATATTTGAATCCATTAGTAGTAGACATGACGTGAAATAGGAGTGAACCACCAGTAGGTTACATAAGTGTGAGTGTACACTGATTACGCATGCATTTTATTTTGGCGTCTCTTGACTGAGAGTGATTGTTTTGTGTAAGTATATTTGCATGTGTGTGTGTCCGGGCTTGTATCGTCCTAAGAGAAGAGGTTGTTTTTGGTCCATTTTCTTTTTTGTCAAAGTTACACATTTGGAGGAGAAAAAAGGAAAAACATTGTTGTGCAAAAAAAAAAAAAAAAGCACGGTATACTTAGCACAATAAGAAATTTTTGGAATCCACTAGTAGTAGACATGACGTGAAATAGGAGTGAACCACTCCTATTTCATTTGTGTGTGTGTGTGTGTGTGTGTACACTGATTACACATGCATTGTATAAGTGTATTTGCATTGTTGTGTGTCTGGGCCTGTATCCTCCTCAGAGGATGTTTTTGATCCATTTTCTCTTTCGTCAAAGTTACACATTTTCAGGAGGAAAAAGGTAAAGCATTTTTTGCAAAAAAAAAAAGATTATTATCCTGTAAAGAGGAGCAACCCAACAAGAACTATTTGGAAGCCATTAGTAGTAGACATGACGTGAAATAGGTATGAACCGCCATTTGGTTACAGAAGTGTGTGTGTGTGTACATTGATTACGCATGCATTGTATTTAGGCGTCTTTTGAATGAGATTGATTGTTTTGTGTAAGTATATTTGCATGTGTGTCTGGGCTTGCATCCTCCTAAGAGAAGAGTATGTTCCATATTCTCTGGAGAAAAAAAGAAAAAGCTTACTTTAAAGATGAGCAGTACAAGAAAAAATATTTGGAATCCATTAGTAGTAGACACGACGTGAAATATGAATGAACCACACGTTGGTTACAGATGTGTGTGTGTGTGTGTGTGTGTACACTGATTAAACGTGCATTCTATTTAGGCGTATTTTTACTGTGAGATTGATTGTTTTGTGTAAGTATATTTGCACGTGTGTGTCTGGGTTTGTATCCCCCTAAGACAAGAGGATGGTTTTGGTCTATTTTCTTTTTGTCAAAGTTTCATATTTTTTGGAGAAAAAAACAAAATGCATTGTTGTGCAAAAAAGCACAGTATACTTTATAGATGAGCAGTACATGAATAAATATTTGAAATCCATTAGTAGTAGACACAACGTGAAATAAGAATGAACCACACGTTGGTTACAGGAGTGTGTTTTTCTGTTTGTATGTGTGTGCAGGGATTATACATGCATTGTATTTATGCATCTTTTAACTGAGATTGATTTTTTTTGTGGAAGGATATTTTCATGTGTGTGTCTGGGTTTGTATCCTCCAAAGAGAAGAGGATGTTTTTGGTCTATTTTCGTTTTTGTCAAAGTTGCACATTTTCAGGAGAAATAAGAAAAAACATTGTTATGGAAAAAAAAAACATGGTATACTATAAAGATGAGCAGTACAAGAAGAAATATTTGGAAGTCAGTAGTAGACACGGCGTGAAATAGGAATGAACCACTAGTTGGTTACAAAAGTTTGTGTGCGTGTGTGGGTGTGTGTGTGTGTGTGTGGACACTGATTACGCATGTATTGTATTTAGGCGTATTTTGGCTGACATTGATTGTTTTGTGTAAGTGTCTTTGCACCTCTGTGTCTGGGCTTGTATCCTCCTAAGAGAAGATGTTGTTAGTCTATTTTCTTTTTTGTTAAAGTTACACATTTTCAGGAGAAAAAATGAAAAGCATTTTCATGCAAACAAATATTGGAATCATTTAAAGAGGCGCAGCACAATAAATAATATTAGGAATCCATTAGTAGTAGACACAACGTGAAATAAGTATGAACCACCAGTTGGTTACATAAACGTGTGTGTATGCGTGAACACTGATAATGTATGCATTGTATTTCGGCATATTTTGACTGAGATTGATTGTTTTGTGTAAGTATTTTTGCACATGTATCTGTCTGGGCTTGTATTCTCCTAAGAGAAGAGGATGGTTTTGGTCTATTTTCTATTAGTCAATGTCAGATATTTTCTCGAGAAAAAAAAAAAAAAAGCAATGTTTTGCAAAAAAGCACGGTATACTTTAAAGATGAGCAGTACAACAAGAAATATTAGGAAGCCATTAGTAGTAGACACGACTGGAAATAGGAATGAACCACTAGTTGGTTACAGGACTGTGTTTGTGTACACTGATTATGCATGCATTGTATTTATATGTCTTTTGACTAAGACCGATGGTTTTGTGTATGTATATTTGCCCGAGTGTGTCTGGGCTTGTATCCTCCTAAGAAAAGAGCATGTTTTGGTCTATTTTGTTTCTGTCAAAGTTACATATTTTCTGGAGAAAAAAGAAAAAAAACTAATGTTGTGCAAAAAAAGCACGGTATACTTTAAAGATGGGCAGTAAAAGAACAAATATTTTGAATCCATTAGTAGTAGAAACGACGAGAAATAAGAATTCGCCAGCAGTTTGTCACAGAAGTATGTGTGTGTTTGTGTAAATTGACTATACATGCATTGTATTTAGTCATCTTTTGACTGAGATTGATTGTTTTGTGAAAGTATATTTGTACATGTGTGTGTCTGGGCTTGTATTTTCCTAAGAGGAGAAGATGTTTTTGGTCTATTTTCTTTTTGTTAAATTTACATATTTTCTGGAGAAAAAAGAAAAAGCATGGTATGATGAGCAGTACAAGAAGATTTTTTTTTTTTTTTTAAATCCATTAGTAGTAGACACGACGGGAAATAGGAATTAGCCACCAGTTGGTTACGTAAGTATTGGTCTGTGTGTACACTGATTATACATGCATTGCATTTAGACGTCTTTTGACTGAGATTGATTGTTTTGTATAAGTATATTAGCATGTGTGTGTCTGGACTTGTATCCTCCTAAGAGAAGACAATGTTTTGATGTGTTTTATTTTTGTCAAAGTTACACATTTTAAGGAGAAAAAAGAAAAAAACATTGTTATGCAAAACAAGCACTATAACTTTTAAAGAGAAGCAGCAGAAGAACAAATATTTGGAAACCATTAGTAGTAGACACAACATGAAATACGAATGACGTACCTGTTGGTTTGTACACTGATTACACATGCATTGTATTTAGGTATTTTGACTGAGATTGATTGTTTTGTGTAAGTATATTTGCACGTGTGTCTGGGCTTGCATTCTCCGAAGAGAAGAGGATGTTTTGGTCTATTTTCTTTTTGTCAAAGTTACACATTTTTAGGAGAAAAAATAAAACGCATTGTTATGCAAAACAGGCGTGTTATCCTTAAAAGTGAAACGGAACAAGAGGAAATATTAGGAAATAAATAGTAGTAGACACGACGGGACATAGGAATACGCCACCAGTTGGTTACAAAAGTAAGTGTGTGTGAACACCGATTAAGTCTTCAAACTGAGATTGATTGGTTTGTGTAAGTATAATTGCACACGCGTGTGTGTGTGTGTGTGTGTGTGTGTGTGTGTGTGTGTGTGTCTGCGTTTGTATCCTCCTAAGAGAGAGGATGTTTGTTTGTTTTCTGTCTTTTTTCGTCAAAGTTACACATTTTCTGTACAATAAAAGTAAAAGCATTGTTATGCAAAAAAAGCTTGGTATACTTTAAAGAGAAGCAGCACAAGAATATACATATTTTGAAGCCATTAGTATTAGACATGACGTGAAATAGGAATGAACCGCCAGTTAGTTACAGAAGTATGTGTATGTTTGTGTACACTGATTATACATGCATTGTAAGAATGCATCTTCTGACTCGGACTGATTGTTTTGTGTAAATATAGTTGCATGTGTGTGTGTCTGGGTTTGTATCCTCCTAAGAGAAGAGAATGTTTTTGGTCTATTTACTTTTCCGTCAAAAATACATATTTTCAGCAGAAAAAATAAAAAGCATTGTTATGCAAAAAAAGTTTGGCATCCTTTAAAGAGGTGCAGCACAATAAGAAATATTTGGAAGCCATTAGTAGTAGACATGGCGGGAAATAGGAATGAGCCACCAGTTGGATACAGAAGTAAGTGTGTGCTCTATGTTTGCACACTGTTTATCCATGCGTGGGGGGTTGTATCCTCCTAAGCGGAGAGGATGTTTTTTGGTAAATTTTCTTTTTTGTCAAAGTTACACATTATCAGGAGAAAAAAAGAAAGTCTTATACTGAAAAAAAAAAAAGCATGGAATCCTTTAAAGAGGAGCAGCACAAGAATTAATAATTGGAAACCATTAGTTGCAGACACAACGTGAAATAGTAATGAGCCACCAGTTGGTGACAGGAGTGTGTGTCTGTGTGTGTGCACTGATTATACATGCATTATACGAATATGTCTTCTGACTGAGATTGTTTGTTTTGTGTAGGCATACTTGCACATATGAGTGTGTGTGTTTGTCTGGGCTTGTATCTTCCTAAGAGGAGAGGATGTTTTGATAAATTTTCTTTTTTGACAAAGTTACACATTTACAGGAGAAAAAAGAAAACAGTCTTGCACTGAAAAAAAACAAAAACATGGTATCCTTTAAAGAGGAGCAGCACAAGAGGAAATATTTGGAATCCATTAGTAGTAGACACGACATGGACTAGGAATAAACAACCGGTTGGTTACAATAGTGTGTGTGTGCACGGTTATTATACATGCATTATACGAATATGTCTTCTGGCTGAGATTGATTGTTTTGTGTAGGCATACTTTCACATATGAGTGTGTGTGTGTGTGTGTGTGTGTGTGTGTGTGTGTGTCTGTCTGGGTTTGTATTCTCCTAAGAGAAAATAATGTTTTTGGTCAATTTTCATTTTTGTCAAACTTACACATTTTCAGCAGAAACAAGAAAAGGTTTTATACTGAAAAAAAAAGCATGGTATCCTTTAAAGAGGAGCAGCACAAGAGGAAATATTTGGAATCCTTTAGTAGTAGGCGCGTCATGGAATAGGAACAAACCATCCAGTTGGTTACCGTAGTGTGTGTGTTTGTGTGTGTGCAGGTTGATTATACATGCATTATACTAATATGTCATCTGACTGACATTGATTGTTTTGTGTAAGCATACTTGCACATGTGTGTGTGTCTGGGCTTGTATCCTCCTAAGAGGAGAGGGTGCTTTTGGCTTATTTTCTTTTTTGTCATTGTTACACATTTTCAGGAGAAAAAAGAAAAAGTCTTACACTGAAAAAAAAAACAATGGTATCCCTTGAAGAGGAGCAGCACAAGAGGAACTATTTGGAATGCATTAGTAGTAGACACAACATGGACTAGGAATGAGCAACCAGTTGGTTACGTTAGTGTGTGTGTGCACGGTGATTATACATGCATTATACGAATATGTCTTCTGACCGAGATTGATTGTTTTGTGTAGGCATACTTTCACATATGAGTGAGTGTGTGTGTGTGTGTGTGTCTGGGTTTGTATCCTCCTAAGACGAAAGAATGTTTTTGGTCAATTTTCCTTTTTGTCAAACTTACACATTTTTAGGAGAAACAAGAAAAAGTTTTATATTGGAAAAAAAAAGCATGGTATCATTTAAAGAGGAACAGCACAAGAGGAAATATTCGGAATCCTTTAGTAGTAGCCACAACATGGAATAGGAACAAAGCATCCAGTTGTTTACGGTAGTGTTTGTGTTTGTGTGTGTGCACGTTGATTATACATGCATTATACAAATATGTCTTCTGACTGAGATTGATTGTTTTGTGTAAGCATACTTGCACATGTGTGTGTGTCTGGGCTTGTATCCTCCTAAGAGGAGAGGGTGCTTTTGGCTTGTTTTCTTTTTTTGTCAATGTTACACATTTTCAGGAGAAAAAAGAAAAAGTCTTACACTGAAAAAAAAACAAAAAACAATGGTATCCCTCAAAGAGGAGCAGCACAAGAGAAAATATTTGGAATGCATTAGTAGTAGACACAACATGGAATTGGAATAAGCAACCAGTTGGTTACAGTAGTGTGGGTGTGTGTGCACAGTGATTATCCATGCATTATACAAATATGTCTTCTGATTGAGATTGATTGCTTTGTGTAAGCATACTTGCACGTGTGTGTGTGTGTGTGTGTGTGTGTGTGTGTGTGTGCGTGTGTGGGCTTGTATCCTCCTAAGAGGAGAGGTTATGTTATTTTTTGTCAAAGTTACACATTTTCAGGGGGGAAAAAAAAGAGAAAGCATTTTTAAGCAAAAAAAGAAAAACAAAGAAAAAATAGGACAGATCACTGCAGGGGGATGCTGGCTCTTAGGAGGGTACCAGCCCAGACACAAATATACTCATACAGAAAAATAGACACTAGCAATCTCATTCAGGGACGCGTATATGTACATACCATGAATGTAAAATCAGTCCACACACACACACTTCTGTAACCAACTGTTGGCGCATCCCAATTCCCTGTCGTGTCTACTACTAATGGATTCCCGACCAATCTTCACTTCTCTCCATCGCCCCTATTTCTTCTTCTTCTTCTGCTGCTGCTCCTCTTTAAAGGGTGTGGGAGGGGCTGGGGTGGGAGGGAGTGGGGGGGGGGGGGGGGGGGGGGGGGGATCTGAAAGACGGCGCTCGCTCAAAGCCCGCATGAAAGCGAGGAGATGGAACTTTATGTCTCTTCTTTTGCTGCCTGATCAATAGGAATTTAATGGACAAGGATTGAGTTCAGAGAGTTCATGCTTGCCAAATGTGCCCGAGGGCTGAGCACACGCACACACTGAGGCGGGCGGGCGGTGCGGTGCGGGACACACACACACACTCACACACACACACACACACGCACACACACACACACGCTGCTGAAGAAATTGAACTGCAGATGGATTTGAATTCCTATTGCTGCTTAATTACTTTAACGACCGTTACGCCACTGGAGGCTGGGTGTTGTTGATACGAGTGCGTTGGGGAGCTTTGAATATTTCATTGAAGCGAGCAGAAAGCAATCAATTGAAGAGTATGCATCATCAGGCCAGCCCTCTCACCGCCTTGTGGAGTCCAAGCGCGCTGTTTCGGTTTTTTTTGTTTTTTTTTTCGAAGCAAAAAAGGCCTCGGAATTAACATTATTTAGTCAAGTGACGGAAAAAAAAAAATCAAACCAAGCTGACTCATCCATATAGCCTTATTTAAAAACCACATATATATATATATATATATATATATATATTTTTTTTTAGACAAACAAGTTTGGTGTTGCAGAAAAATGCGCAACAAGCGTCCGACTCCCTACTTTTTTCTCTGAACGGAAAAAAAATAAAAAATAAAAAAGGGAGTGGAACAAAAACACGGAGGAGACAGATGTTGCAGTCCGAGCTTCCATCCACGGCGAACGATACCGCGAACGAACCCACTTGACAGCACTCCTTTAAAGCGCACCGTGGACGCATTGGCTTGCGCGCATTTACGCGTGACTTGCGCGTCCGCGTTCATTCTATTACACGGCGTTGGAGGACACGCACGCACACATGCACACGCACGCACACACACACACACACACACACACACACACACACACACACACACACACACACACACACTCAAAAAAAGGATGGCGGTGGATGAAGTGGGTCCATATACTCACCTCATTGTTGAAAGTCGATCTTTTTTCCCCCCTGCGCGCTGAAGTCGACGACATAATGAATTTCTTTTTCTTTTTGTTTTTTTTGTTGCAAGATGTGGAGGGGAAACGCCCCCCTTTTCTGTCTAACTCTCTTTATCGTCCTTCCTCCATCCAAAAGCATCTCCCCTGCAGGAGGGAAATGTAGGTAAAAGGGAGGGGAAAAAAAAAAAAGATCCGAGAGGCGCCGTTTATCCTCCCTGAAGATCCTGGAACCTCTCTCTCTCTCTCTCTCTCCTCCCTCTCTCTCTCCTCCCTCTCTCTCTCTCCCCTCTCTTTCCCTCCCATTGTTGCCTGGTCAAAGGGGCGCGGCGGAGGCGACTCCACAATTGAGGAATCAGAGATTTAGCCCCGCACATCACCGTGATGGATGCTCGCTCCGGCAGGGATGATGGTGACACCTCAGATATACCGTGGGGTGGGGGATTTATTGCGCGGGATAAGCACGCATGATTCACGCGGTTCTGTAATTATGTTGACTTTCCTCCAGTTTGGAATCCATTTGTTTAAGTCTCATCGGGCTTAATGTATATTCATAAAGACAATTATAGATTTTTTAAAGCCTGGAAAGGTTAGGCTGGTGTGTTTTTTCCAACCACTGTGCCGGGGCACACTGGTGTGGCGTGAGATACAGTCTGGCGTGCCATGGGAGATGATGTAATTCACCTATTTGGGTTGAAAATATATTTTTTTGCAAACCGGTAATAATAATCCGCAAAGGTGACGTTGTTGAGTGTCGGCGCTGTCTTTGGCAGAGTAACCGTGTAATACTCTTTCATATCAGTAGGTGGCAGCAGGTAGCTAAATGCTAGGTAAATGTCGGGAACGTGGATTGCTGTGATTATAACATGCAGGTAAAAAGGCGTCTAATGCTTAAACCAAAAGTAAATAAAAAGGTGAGTGCCGCTAAGAAAAGGCATTGAAGCTTCGGGATGGTTATGCGAAACATAACTTAAACTAAACCGGTTGCAAAATAAACAAAAAACAGAATGCTGGACGACAGCAAAGACTTACAGCGTGGGATAAGCACGCATGATTCACGCGGCTGTAATTATGTTGACTTTCCTCCAGTTAGGAATCCATTTGTTTGAGTTTCATCGGGCTTAATGTAGATTCATAAAGGCAATTATATATTTTTTAAAGCCTGGAAGGGTTAGGCCGGTGTTTTTTCCAACCACTGTGCCGCGGCACACTGGTGTGCCGTGAGATACAGTCTGGCATGCAATGGGAGATGATGTAATTTCACCTATTTGGGTTGAAAATATTTTTTTTGCAAACCGGTAATAATAATACTCCGCATAGGTGAATTGTTGTTGAGTGTCGGCGCTGTCTAGAGCTCGGCAGAGTAACCGTATAATACTCTTTCATATCAGTAGGTGGCAGCAGGTAGCTCATTGCTTGGTAGATGTCAGGAACGTGGTTTGCTATGATCATAACATGCAGGTAAAAAGGTGTCTAATGCTTAAACCAAAAATAAACAAAAAGGTGAGGGCCTCTAAGAAAAGGCATTGAAGCTTAGGGATGGCTATGCTAAACGAAAATAAAACTAAACCGTTTGCAAAGTTAACAGAAACAGAACGCTGGACGACAGCAAAGACTTACAGCGCGGGATAAGCATGCATGATTCACGCGGCTCTGTAATTATGTTGACTTTCCTCCAGATAGGAGTCCGTTTGTTTAAGTCTCATCGGGCTTAATGTATATTCATAAAGGCATTTTTTTTTTTTAAAGCCTGGAAGGGCTAGGCCTTTTTTTTTCCAACCACTGTGCCGCGGCACGCTGGTATGCCGTGAGATATAGTCTGGTGGGCCGTGGGAGATTATGTAATTTCACCTATTTGGGTTGAAAATATTTTTTTTGCAAACCGGTAATACTAATACTCCGCAAAGGTGAATTGTTGTTGAGTGTCGGCGCTGTCTAGAGCTCGGCAGAGTAACCGTATAATACTCTTTCATATCAGTAGGTGGCAGCAGGTAGCTAAATGCTTGGTAGATGTCAGGAACGTGGTTTGCTATGATCATAACATGCAGGTAAAAAGGTGTCTAATGCTTAAACCAAAAATAAACAAAAAGGTGAGGGCCTCTAAGAAAAGGCATTGAAGCTTAGGGATGGCTATGCTAAACGAAAATAAAACTAAACCGTTTGCAAAGTTAACAGAAACAGAACGCTGGACGACAGCAAAGACTTACAGCGCGGGATAAGCACGCATGATTCACGCGGCTCTGTAATTATGTTGACTTTCCTCCAGATAGGAGTCCGTTTGTTTGAGTCTCATCGGGCTTAATGTATATTCATAAAGGCATTTTTTTTTTTTAAAGCCTTGAAGGGCTAGGCCTTTTTTTTTCCAACCACTGTGCCGCGGCACGCTGGTATGCCGTGAGATATAGTCTGGTGGGCCGTGGGAGATGATGTAATTTTACCTATTTGAGTTGAAAATAATAATAATGATAATAATCTGCCAATTTGTCGTTGTTGAGTGTCGGTGCTGTCTAGAGCTCGGCAAAGTAACCGTGTAATACTCTTCCATATCAGTAGGTGGCAGCAGGTAGCTCATTGCTTTGTAGATGTCGGGAACGTGGTTTGCAGTGATCACAACATGCAGTCAACAGCAGGCAGGTAAAAGGAGTCCGATGCTTAAACCAAAAATAAACAAAAAGGTGAGTGCCGCTAAGAAACGGCATTGAAGCTTAGGGATGGCTATGCAAAACATAACTTAAATTAAACCGGTTGCAAAGTAAACAAAAACAGAATGCTGGACGACAGCAAAGACTTACAGCGCGGGATAAGCACGCATGATTCACGCGGCTCTGTAATTATGTTGACTTTCCTCCAGTTTGGAGTCCGTTTGTTTAAGTCTCATCGGGCTTAATCTATATTCATAAAGGCAATTATTATTTTTTTTAAAGCCTGGAAGGGTTAGGCCGGAGTTTTTCCAACCACTGTGCCTCTGAGATACAGTCTGGTGTGCCGTTGGAGATGAGGTAAATTCACCTTTTTGAGTTGAAAATATTTTTTTGTAAACCGGTAATGAAAATCCGCAAATGTGCCGTTGTTGAATGTCGGCGCTGTCTAGAGCTCGGCAGAGTAACCGTGTAATACTTTTCCATATCAGTAGAGGGTAGCAGGTAACCTATCACAACATGCAGACGACAGTATGCAGGTAAAAAGGCATCTAATGCTTAAACCAAAAACAAACAAAAAGGTGAGTGCCGCTAAAAAAAGGCATTGAAGCTTAGGGATGGCTATGCAAAACAAAACTAAAACTAAACCGGTTGCAAAGTAAACAAAAACAGAATGCTGGACGACAGCAAAGACTTACAGCGCGGGATAAGCATGCATTATTCACGCGACTTTGTAATTATGTTGACTTTCCTCCAGTTAGGAGTCCATTTGTTTAAGTCTCATTGGGCTTAATGTATATTTATAAAGGAAATTATATATTTTTTAAAGCCTGGAAGGGTTAGACCAGTGTTTTTTCCAACCACTGTGCCGCGGCACACTGGTGTGCCGTGAGATACAGTCTGGCGTGAAGTGGGAGATGATGTAATTTCACCTATTTGGGTTGAAAATAATATGAATAATAATCGACAAAATGCCGTTGTTGAGTGTCGGCGCTGTCTAGAGCTCGGCAGAGTAACCGTGTAATACTCTTTCATATCAGCAGGTAGCTCATTGCTTTGTAGATGTCGGGAACATGGTTTGCCGTGATCACAACATGCAGACAACAGCATGCAGGTAAAAAGGTATCTAATGCTTAAACCAAAAATAATAAAAAAGGTGAGTGCCGCTAAAAAAAGTCAATAAAGCTTCGGGATGGCTATGCAAAACATAACTTAAACTAAACCGGTTGCAAAGTAAACAAAAACAGAACGCTGGACGACAGCAAAGACTTACAGCAAGGGAAAAGCATGCATGATTCACGCGGCTCTGTAATTATGTTGACTTTCCTCCAGTTAGGAGTCAGTTTGTTTGAGTCTCATCGGGCTTAATGTATATTCATAAAGGCAATTATTATTTTTTTTTTTAAAGTTAAACCGGTGTTTTTCCAACCACTGTGCCGCGGCACACTGGTGTGCCGTGAGATACAGTCTGGTGTGAAGTGGGAGATGATGTAATTTCACCTATTTGGGTTAAAAATAATATTAATGATATTCTACAAAATGACGTTGTTGAGTGTCGGTGCTGTCTAGAGCTCGGGAGAGTAACCGTGTAATACTCTTTCATATCAGTAGGTGGCAGCAGGTTGCTCATTGCTTTGTAGATGTCGGGAACGTGGTTTGCCGTGATCACAACATGCAGTCAACAGCATGCAGGTAAAAAGGAGTCCAATGCTTAAACCAAAAATAAACAAAAAATTGGGTGCCGCTAAAAAAAGGCATTGAAGCTTCGGGATGGCTATGCAAAACATAACTTAAACTAGGAAAATGTGTTTATTGAAATAATAAACCAGAGTCAAACCTGCTACAATGTGTCTTGCATCCATGGTCACAACAACCCACACGATGACGGTTGGAGACCTGTCACAATAGACTTTTGATTTTTCAATAATGTTCTTATATTGCTCTTTAGCTGTAGTCTGTTGGTCTCTCGCTTGCGCTATTGCTCCAGCTCCAACACCTCTCTCTATTTTTTCTCTTCCGGCTACTGCCTTTTAACAGAGCGACAGGTGATTACATAACCAGGCCCAGGTGGGCCGTCTCTGCACCTGTCGCTGCTCTCCAAGCCGGTCCTGGCACACCCCGCTTCGCTGCAGGTCCGCAGGCCACGGCGCCCGCCACAATTGTGTTTTTAGAAAAAAAGGTTGTCATAAACGTAACAATTTTACAAAATCAATCATATTTTTATGCATGTATACATTTATCCAGTTATAAACATTCATTCACTTTCTTCTTTCCATCATGGATCTAAACTTTTATATATTTTATAGTTCTATTTTCAGAATGTGTTAGTTCTATTTCTAGCCAAAATAAGACAAAGAAAACAATCTGAAGTTGTCTTTATTTTTTTAGTTTTAATGCCATGATTTTAATGGATTTTCCTCCAAGTGGCCACTGAGCTAAAATGAGTTTGACACCCCTTCCTTAAACAAATAATTATTAAGCCAAAGCCCCGTTTCAGCCACACTAAACCAGCGTTTAATGTTCCCCTACTTTGACAATTTTTTTACACGGGTAAGTGCGCCGTGTATTTCTTGAATCTCCAGTTCTTAGCATTGTATGGACTCAATGATCTTTTACAAACTGAGTTTGGAGAGGAAGTGACGTCAAAAAGACTGCACCCCACACAGGAAGTGAGGTCAGAAAAGAACGCGCCACAGCCAGCTTCATAACAATAACATTTATTATTAATCCACTTGATCATTTACTGTTAATATCAACTTACTTTCACTTTCAACATGTGCTATCTACACTTCTTTTAAAATGTGATAATCACTTATTCTTCTGTTGTTTGATACTTTACATTAGTTTTTGATGATACCACAAATTTGGTTATCAATTTGATACCAAGTAGTTACAGGATCATACATTGGTCATATTCAAAGTCCTCATGTGTTTAGGGACATATTTCCTTGTTTTTAAAACAAAAGAAGATGTGATGCCAAAAAACCTCGACGTAATCATCACGTTTAGTATCGACTATACACTCCTGTACTTGGTATCATTACAGTGGATGTCAGGTGTAGATCCACCAATGGCATTTGTTTCCATTTTGACACCATTGAGCGATTGTATCCTCCTACGCTGTGTAGTGAAACATGTTTAGCTATTCCTTGTCCTGCAGTGATAATAATACTTGTAAGAAATTTACTTTATTTGTCGCCATGGAGGCGAGGATTAGTGATTTAGAAGTAGCTAAAACACTGCCGACTGCAGCAGGACATTAGCTGCAAGCTAGCTAGCCATGTCTTAAATCTCCTCTTCCTGAGGGCGTTTCAGTTTTATAACGTAACCTTTATCTTTACTTTTTTTTTTACCTAAAATGCATCAGTTCTCCTTTTTCTGTCCACACCAGGGGTGTCAAACTCAAATACAGACTGGGCCAAAATTTAAAACCAAACAAAGCCGCAGGGTTGAACAAATTAACCTTTTAATAGGGACCCAAACAAGTTTTGCATTGAATATTGAACAAGCAAGGCTTATATAACTTTATACTGACATGCAACATCGATTTTCAAATAATAATAATAATTTAAAAATATCAATGGCATATCAAATAAAATAAAAAAAAAATTGAGTGCCTCTTTTCGGCGGTGGAGTTGAGGTGGACGGGGTTTGGTGATAGCGGGGGGTGTATATTGTAGCGTCCCGGAAGAGTTAGTGCTGCAAGGCGTTCTGGGTATTTGTTCTGTTGTGTTTATGTTGTGTTACGGTGCGGATGTTCTCCCGAAATGTGTCATTCTTGTTTGGTGTGGGTTCACAGTGTGGCGCATATTTGTAACAGTGTTAAAGTTATTTATACAGCCACCCTCAGTGTGACCTGTATGGCTGTTGACCAAGTATGCCTTGCATTCACTTGTGTGTGGGTATAAGCCGCATATATTATGTGACAGGGCCGGCACGCTGTTTGTATAGAGGCAAAGCGGACGTGGAGACAGGTTGTAGAGAACGCCAAAGGCAGTGCCTTTAAAGCCCACCCCAAATATTGTTGTCCGGGATGAAATTCGGGAGGGGCACTGAATCGAGAGGGTTGGCAAGTAAGAGTGTTAGCAGTGAATGTGGTGTTACAGCGGCGGGCCAGCTCTAATGTTAATTTGATATTGCCTCGAGGGCCAAGTGACACCCATGGTCTACACACTGTGTCTTCTTGTAAGTAATCTGTTTCCGCGCGCTGCCGAACATGCTCCTCTGCTCGTAAAACCAGCAATGTGCCGATGTGATGACGACGGGGGCACGGTAATTTTCAGAGGGGGTATAGTACCGAATATAATTCATTAGTGTTGCGGTACTATACTAATACCGGTATACTGTACAACCCTAGTTCATATCTAATATTATAAATCCCAATTTCTTCATTTTAATGTACATTT